>NC_141874.1:400479230-400782260 GCF_056163025.1 Triticum urartu
TGTTGTGCCAAACATTTTATTGACTTCTTCTTCTAACAATTGAGCACAATTTTCTGATCCATCATTTTCAAAAAAGATATTATAAAGATGATCAATAATATGATGCAACCTCAACTCCATTTTTATGTAGTTTTATTTTATAAACCAAACTAGTGATAAAACAAGAAACTAAAAGATTCAATTGTAAGATCTAAAGATATACCTTCAAGCACTCACCTCCCCGGCAACGGCGCCAGAAAAGTGCTTGATGTCTACTACGCAACTTTATTCTTGTAGACATGTGTTGGGCCTCCAAGTGCAGAGTTATGTAGGACAGTAGCAATTTTCCCTCAAGTGGATGACCTAAGGTTCATCAATCCATGAGAGGTGTAGGATGAAGATGGTCTCTCTCAAACGACCCTGCAACCAAATACAAGAAATCCCTTGTGTCCCCAACACACCCAGTACAATGGCAAATTGTATAGGTGCACTAGTTCGGGGAAGAGATGGTGATAAAAGTGTAGTGTTGATGGTGGAAATATATTTTTATAATCTGAATAAATAAAAACAACAAGGTAGAAAATAGTAAACATGCACAAAAATGGTATTGCAATGCTTAAAAACAAGGCCTAGGGTCCGTACTTTCGCTAGTGCAATCTCTCAACAATGCTAACATAGTTTGATCATATGATTATCCCTCAAAGTGCAATAAAGAATCACTCTGAGTTCCTATTAGCAGAGAACAAAAGATAGGAATTGTTTGTAGGGTACGAAACCACCTCAAAGCTATTCTTTCCGTTCGATCTATTCAAGAGTCCGTAATAAAATAACGCAAAGCTATTTTTTCCGTTTGATCTATCCTAGAGTCCGTACTAAGATAACACCAAAGCAAATTCATATTCATAATACTCAATCCACACAAAGAACTATAAAGAGACCCCAAAGTTTCTATCGGAGAAAAGATAATAAAACGTGCATCAACCCCTATGCATAGGTTACCCCAATATCGCCGCGGGAATCCGAAGTTGAGTGCCATAACGTATATCAAGTGAATCAATAAGATACCCCATTGTCGCCTCAAGTATTCATACCGCAAGACATACATCATGTGTTCTCAAATCTGAACATACAATCTGGCATGACAAAACTTCAAAGGGTAAAGACTCAATTCATCACACCAAGAGTATAGAGGGGAGAAACATCATATGATCCATGGATGTTAACAAAGCCCATGATATAGATCACTAGAGAGAGAGATTAAACACATAGCTACTGGTACAAACCCTCAGCCCCGAGGGTGGACTACTCCCTCCTCATCGTGGTGGCCGCCGGGATGATGAAGATGGCCACCGGAGATGATTCCCCCCTCCGGCAGGGTGCCGGAACAGGTCTAGATTGGTTTTTGATGGCTATGGAGGCCATGCGGCAGCGGAACTTCTGATCTAGGTTAACCCCGAAGGTTTTATGAATATTTGGGAATTTATAGTGCAAAGAAGGGGTGTGGGAGGCCACCGAGGTGGGCACAACCCACCTGGGCGCGCCAGGGGGCCCTGGCGCTCCCTGGTGGGTTGTGCCCCCCCTCGGGGCACCCCCCTGGTGCAGCACTGGCCCATTGGGTTCCTTCTGGTAAAAAATCTCTGTAAAGTTTCAGAGTGTTTGGACTCCATTTGATATTGATTTCCTGCGATGTAAAAATCAAGCAAAAACAGCAACCGGCACTGGGTCAATAGGTTAGTCCCAAAAAATGATATAAAGTTGCTATAAAATGATTGTAAAACATCCAAGAATGATAATATATTGGAATAAATACTTCATAAATTATAGATACGTTGGAGACGTGTCACAACACCCTTTCAATTACTTTCGTTTAGCCTCGTGTTCTTCGACGTGTATATGTTGTAGTTTCTGTTTCTCTTAGCCTCGTGTTCTTTGATGTGTAATAAGAAGAGTCTTAATCGTCCTAATGCTTTCATTTTTAGCTTGATGTAGGAAGTGGGTGTTCTCACCTTGTGGTCTATTTTTATATTTTTCCTTTTGAATTCACTTCTCCGAGTCCTGTTTATCTAGCTTCTACTAAATGGAACTGGGTTGCTCTGAGTATTGATCTAAAAAAGAAGTAACTTCGTGTCAGGATGAAGTTCCTGCGAGGAGGGAAGTATGGTCAACCTCAAGATCATGTTTCCAAAATGAAGCTGGATTACACACAAGGTGCCCGTTCCCTAATGATGCTAGATTAGACACAAGGTGCAAATTCCTAGATGATATTGGATTACACAAAAGTTAGTGGAGTCATCAACTGTTCGTGTCCTCGTGGCTCTAGTAAAGGCTGAAAGAAAGTGTGCAACAACCCTTGAGAATGTAGCTGAGTTCCTGAAGAAGCGAAAAGAGCAATCAGATGCTCTCTTCACCCAAGCCAAAGAAGAGATGGAAGAAGCCAGAAAGAAGCTAGCAGAGGCAGAGCAGACTAGGAGTCTCCTACTATCTAAATATGTTGTCAATACAAATTTTCCTTCATAATAGCTAGGTTCAAATGTTTATGCCACTGTCGCCCGCCTCTTCAGTTGCCGATTTGGCGCCCGTCTTCCCGACCGTGAGCCGCTGTGACGCCCGGGTAATTAAGCTACAATGATCCTCTGCTAATGATGCCACGTCACCTCGTTTATAGTTGCTAATCTCGAGTTAGTTCGAAACCGATTCAAATTCAAAAAAACAGGCAAACAATAAAAGTTTTCAAATATTAAAACTAAAATATTCGAAGTGAACCAAATATTGCATAGATAATTATGGTGGAAAAACCACACATTTATAAAATGTTTAAATACCATGAGATGAATAAAATAGTAGCAAAAATGATTATTTAAATACCTTTTATAATTAATAAAATGTCAAACTAAGTTATTTGGGGTCTAGACTTTTTGTGACTATGGACTAAGTTGTAATACTAATTTAGATACTAAGTGTATATTTTACTAAAATAGAATGCGACTAAAATAAAGCAGGAAAGAATAAATAAAAGGAAAAGAGATAAAACAAAGCAAAAAGAAAAGCCCCCCCCCCCCAGCGCTGGGCCTTAGCCCAGCTGGCCATCCAATCGGACCGGCCCACCTAAACCCTCCATAACCCCCCACCGAAGGAAACCCTAGCCTCTCCCCTCCCCGATCCCCTCCCACTCCCCATCGCCCCTGGATCTGGACGGGCCCCTCCCATTGCCTTGCACGATCTCTCCCCCCCCCCACTCCTCCCGCACGACCCCCCACTCCTCGCTCTCTTTCCCCCCTCGATCTGGATCGAGACCGGGGGGGCTCGCCCTTCGCTCGGTGCTGAAGCCTCTCGCCGGCGCCGCCCGAAGACCACCCGACGACCGTGCCGCCTGTCGCCGTTGGTCGCCGCCACCCGGAGTGCTTCCCCGCCGGCCTGCTTCCCTCAACGCACGCCGTCCCCATCCTCCCACCTCGCGCCCCGTTGCCTTGTACCCTGCGGCCCCGATGTGAGCGCCTCCCCAAGCCCCCCTTCTTTCTCCTCCTTCCCCTGTCGGCGCACACACCGTCCCGACGCCGCGCGCCCCGCTGCTCGCCCGCCGCCCCACACGACCACCTGCTGCTCGCATGCAGCTTTACTCCGGCTACCCCGCGTCCCCGCGCTCGCCCGCGCGCACACCTTCGCGCCCACGGTCGCGCGCCTCGCCAAACGCAGTCGCCGGCAACCCCTTCCCGCGTCGCGCCCCGCCTCGAGCCGCACCTTGGTCGCCCCGCTCCGTCGTCGCCGCATAGCCCCGCGACCCTCTTTGCTCTCCCCGTTCGCCGGCCGCGCTGCTCGGCTGCGCCCGTTGCCGCTGCTCGTCGGTGCCGCCGAGTTTCCGCACCACGGCTCGCGCCCCCCACCGGCGCCCTTCGCCTACACCGCGCCGCGGCCAGCTCCACCCTACCCCCTGCTCGCCGTGGCCACGCACTACGTGCCGAGGCCGCCATCGCACTTGCCGTTACGCTCCGGCCGCTGTGGCCTGGGTCTCCCCTGACCAGCGCCGTGGTCGCCGGCGCCCTGCTGCGCTGGGTCGTGGCCTCCGCCCGTTAATGGGCGTCCCTGCGCCCGAATCGCCCGCGCCCGTTTGGCCCCTGTGCCTATGACAAACGGGGCCCACGCCCCTGAACGTTTTAAAAAAATTAAACAAAAAATTAAAATAAATAAATGAAAATGTTAACTAATTAATTAATTAATTAACTAAATTAATCATGTTTAATTAAACTAATTAGATTATTAACCTAATTAACTCTGTTTAATTAAACTGCTAACTGAACAGTCTATGACGTGAGGGACCCACACTTCAGTTTGACCCAGTCAACACTGCTGACGTCATGCTGACGTCAGCAAACACTGTTCTGGATAATGTTGTTTTAAATAATTAAATAAATCCTAAAAATGATTTAAATCTTTTAAAATTAATATAAAATAATCCGTAGCTCAGATGAAAAAACTTTGTACATGAAAGTTGCTCAGAACGACGAGACGAATCCGGATACGCAACCCGTTCGTCCGCCACGCATCCCTAGCATAGCAAACACGCAACTTTTCCCCTCCGGTTCATCTATCCGAAAACGCGAAACACCGGGGATATTTTCCCGAATGTTTCCCCCCTTCACTGGTACCACCTCATACCGCGTTAGGGCACACCTAGCTTTACGCTTTGTCATGTCATGCATCGTCATGCATTTGTTTGCATTCTATTTATTGTTTCTCCCCCCTCTTCTCTCGCTAGACACCGAGACCGACGCCGCTGCTACCCAGTACGACTACGGTGTTGACGACCCCTCTCTCTTGCCAGAGCAACCAGGCAAGCCCCCCCCTTGATCACCAGATATCGCCTACTCTCCTCTATACCGCTTGCATTAGAGTACTGTAGCATGTTACTGCTTTCCGTTAATCCTATCCTGATGCATAGCCTGTCCTTGCTACTACCGTTGTTACCTTTACCTGCAATCCTAATGCTTAGTATAGGATGCTAGTTTATCATCAGTGGCCCTACATTCTTGTCCGTCTGCCATGTTATACTATCGGGCCGTGATCACTCGGGAGGTGATCACGGGTATTTACTTATACTTAAATACATGCTATACCGGTGGTGATTAAAGTCGGGTCGGCTCGTAGGAGTACCCGCGAGTGATTCCGATGTTGGGGGCTGAAGGGGCAGGTGGCTCCATCCCGGTAGAGGTGGGCCTGAGTTCCCGAAGGCCCCTGGCGGTTACTTTGTGGCGGAGCGACAGGGCAGGTTGAGACCAGCTAGGAGAGAGGTGGGCCTGGCCCTGGTCGGCGTCTGTGGTTATTTCAGAATAACACGCTTAACGAGATCTTGGTATTTGATCTGAGTCTGGCTACTGGCCTATACGCACTAACCATCTACGCGGGAACAGTTATGGGCTCTCGACGTCGTGGTATCAGCCGAAGCCTTCGTGACGTCAGCGACTGAGCGGCGCGCGCCGGGTTGGACCGCGTAACGCAACTTCCTTTGTAATGGAGGTTGCTAGGTCTGCTCACCGGTCGCGTACGCAACGTGCAGGTGTGCAATGGGCGATGGGCCCAGACCCCTGCGCCATAGGATTTAGACCGGCGTGCTGACCTCTCTGTTGTGCCTAGGTAGGGCTGCGACGTGTTGATCTTCCGAGGCCGGGCATGACCCAGGAAAGTGTGTCCGGCCAAATGGGATCGAGCGTGTTGGGTTATGTGGTGCACCCCTGCAGGGAAGTTAATCTATTCGAATAGCCGTGATCTTCGGTAACAGGACGACTTGGAGTTGTACCTTGACCTTATGACAACTAGAACCGGATACTTAATAAAACACACCCTTCCAAGTGCCAGATACAACCGGTGATCGCTCTCTCACAGGGCGACGAGGGGAGGATCATCGGTTAGGATTATGCTACACGATGCTACTTGGTGAACTTACCATCTACTCTCTTCTACATGCTGCAAGATGGAGGTGGCCAGAAGCGTAGACTTCGATAGGACTAGCTATCCCCCTCTTGTTCCGGCTTTCTGCAGTTCAGTCCACATATGATACCCTTATTCCATTTGATACCAATCCATACATATGTAGTGTAGCTCCTTGCTTGTGAGTACTTTGGATGAGTACTCACGGTTGCTTTTCTTCCCCTTTTCCCCTTTCCTATATCCGATTGCTGCAACCAGACGTTGGAGTCCAGGAGCCAGACGCCACCGTTGATGACGACTACTACTACTCGGGAGGTGCCTACTACTACGTGCAGCCCACTGACGGCGACCAGGAGTAGTTTAGGAGGATCCCAGGCAGGAGGCCTGCGCCTCTTTCGATCTGTATCCCAGTTTGTGCTAGCCTTCTTAAGGCAAACTTGTTTAACTTATGTCTATACTCAGATATTGTTGCTTCCGCTAACTCGTCTATGATCGAGCTCTTGTATTCGAGCCCTCGAGGCCCCTGGCTTATAATATGATGCTTGTATGACTTATTTTATTTGTAGAGTTGTGTTGTGATATCTTCCCGTGAGTCCCTGATCTTGATCGTACACGTTTGCGTGTATGATTAGTGTATGGTCAAATCGGGGGCGTCACAAGTTGGTATCAGAGCCGACTGCGTGTAGGAATCCCCTTTCCAACTCCTTGGCCGAAGTTGAGTCTAGTCATTGCAAAACCTTTACTAACATGGCTGTGTGGCCTATGGGCCCACGTCGCCATTGGGTGGTATTAGGATCTTTTATTCCTCGTCTATGCTCTGGGAATTTGAACTCTCTCCTATTCGGGTTTAATGAATTTACTAAAAATCTAACTTAGGTTCTCGAAAATACTTTCTCCTGGAGCACCCCCTTCAGTCCAGATGATCGCCGGCTGCACTAGAAGATTTCTAAGATACTCTCCGATATTCTGTCGAGACCTTGTGCCTGTTGCTTTTGCAATTCTCTTCTATCGATAAACCTCTATGGATAACCACGTACACGTGCCATTCATATAATCATTCCTCATTGATCTTGTTATTACAAGATGCCCCAAAATTCTCTCTATTGTTCCGAGAATACTTTGTGCCTACTGCCTTGCATTTCTTTGCCACATGAATACCACTATGGGTAATTTCTAGCACTCACCGGATATTTTCTCATCCCCAGTTGGTTCATGTATTTCACAAAAGTCTTCAAAATACTATTTGAACTTCCGAAAATCCTGAGTAGCCTATTACTCTTGAAGTTCTTACTTGCTTGCATTATGGTTAATCCCATAAGTCTATAATTTTATTGGCATCCCTTGTTATTATCATTTTGAGTCAGTTGATTCAAAATGTTGTGAATGCTCGGCATCCTCAATCAGATCCAATGATTCATCCTTCCGGCTCACACGTCATTTTAAACATGAGCTGGTTATCGACCAATCAAATTGTCGTCGATTGTACCCCTAAGTCTATTCGACCGATCCATTCTTAATGAGAGCGTTGGCTTTTGATCCCTTGATTTGGAAATGATAATTCCTTTGTATTTGAGATTTGAAATAGTCAGTTGTTTATATAATCTGATGCCCTTTCATTCCATCTTCCTCAGATAGAGTACCGATACTCGCATCAGCTCCATTCTAGACCATAGGACCCCTTGTTGGATTATTATCCGGCAGTGTCCTTCCTATTCAATAACCTTGTGAGCCTTTCCATGGGTATATGATACCTTTGGTAAATTGTATTCTCTGTTTTGCTAACCATGCTCTACTTTCGAGCTTGTGATATTTACTCTTGAAACTTGTGGTATATGTTTCTAAGAAACCCCGATGGGTTGAACCTATACAACCTTCTCTAAAACCGTGTGAACTCGAAAGTTTTCACGAGTCATACACTTCTAGTATTTTGCCAGATGAAATTTCAACACTACAACTTCTTCGAAAGTGAGAAGTGAATGAAAGGTTATGCATTGGAGAAGTGGGAGTCAACCTTGAACTTTGTGTTCATGCCCATGGACACGATGTAGATCTTATCGTTAAAGCTTCTCTTAAATTAAATTATTCCTTTGGTATAAGTTCATCTTATATCCGGGATCTGGCCTTTTGCAATCGTGGTTCCGACCATGTTCTCCTTTAAATACCATTTCACGTGCAAGTTTAAGCGCTTGTCTTCTGTAGAGCAATACCCCAGTCCAACCTCTACTTTGATCTGTCATCGAGTATTACCCCCTCTGGTATCTCGAGATTATCATGGAACTGCATAACTTCTTATGAGTTCTTCTTCAAGTATTATTTGACTTTTGCTGCCTCATCATTTGACTTGATGTCATCGCCGACCGATTACATCTTCATGAAATCTCTCGACAAATGTGTCGTGGTCATCAGCAACATCCTGAGCTCTTCCAGGATATCAATCAAATTCATGATGAGAATTACCATCCTTGCCCCTCGATGATTGTGTTATCATCGACAACATTCTTGCCTTCCCACAACACAAACGTGTTCATGTTATGATTGCAACTTGCTGTCCAGCTTGTATGATGTTCCACCTTGAAGTATTAATGTCCTTTATGACAAGGATGTTGTGAGGATTGCTCCACCTCTTAAGAATTCTTGGTATATTGATGCTTCTCACCATCACCATTCTTTCTTGGTCTCCGTGTTGTTTCTAACCGGAATACCGACAAATGGTTTGTGATGTGTAAATTCTAAACTTCTAGCAACCCTATTGCTTTGAGGTTATTGGTCTACAGTTTCATTCTAAGTCTATTGCTTATTGAATCATCATTCGAACATTGATCGTGCTACCTAGTCTAGATTCCTGGGTGCACCCTTCTATCATTGTTCAGTTGTGTATGTTTCCCTCGAGCATACATCATTATATCATTTGATCCGACAAATGATATTTCCTTGTTCACATAATTGTGGAAATCAATCCTTTGGAAATCTCGATGATTTATTGCTGAGCCTATCAGCCACCTCCTCATCCTCTCCTTGGTTTACTGATGAACTCTTGTGTCGGAACTCGCTCCCATAGTTCAATTCCCGAGAATCTTACAATGTCATCTGGACAATTTGTGTTGCACCTTTCTTCTCAGGTATCCTGAGTCTGAGTTATCCTGACACCCATCAGATTTGAATCTCGGTTAGATATGATGGTTGGAATATATTTCCAAGAGTTATAACATTGGTCTTTTATGACCCAGTAAGTTGATGTCATTCCTAGCACACTTGACCGAAGGGCCTAGTGTTATAGTTTCCTTTTTAACAAGGTTAACCATTTTTCCATGAGGAAATTGAATGCCTTGTTTAATAAGTTTATCCTGATGGATCCTTTGTGTATCCAAAGTCTGACCTTTGCTTGAAGACCATGTCAATACTATCTCGAAGCTTGTCTATGGTACACCGATTTTCAACAAGAACATTGAATCCCAATGCCAAATGTTTCTTGCTCAATTATCCAAACACTATTGTATGGGTAATGTCATGAAATTTCTTCCCCCTTTTCTAAAGGGTTTTCTACATATATGCTGTCGTGGATATCATGCTCTGTTTGTCCTTGGGAATGATATACCCTTGAAATATGTGTATAATCACATTTTCCTTTCCATTGTTTTGTTTAACCTTCTTGAGGTTTATATGATCTAAGCAGTAATAAGTCACTGCTTTTGTAAGCACCTCGGTGTACAACTCTGTCAGTAAGAACCTGTTACTATTGTTGATGACATTCCGGTATCCACCGATGGACGAGAACTTTGCCTAATGGTCCGCCTCATTCAACGAGCAGGAAAATGGTTCTCTTCGTCCCTCGCCCTTGGTACTGAAGTTGTTGCCGACAGAACTAACATGCTATCCTCTGACATGCCTTGCTTACATGATCGTGCAAGACGTCACCGCCCTTCCTACTTTTAACCCACATGGTGGGTCCATAACCCATAGTTCCACAGGATCGAAACCTGACTCTCCTGTACATCCCTGCTTCAAAGTTATCCCTTATGCTTGGCTTCGTAGGTAATTCGCGAGCCACCTTCCTACTGCTCTATTCTGGTATCAGACGCAATGCTTACTCTCGCCGCTCTGAACCCCTTTCTCACTCTGGTTTAGACTTTGAGCAGCTATCTATCCGCTTGGACCCTTTCATTGTACCTTCGTATCGTACTCTCGATGTATTTTATATGTTCAACTCGAGAGATAATCTTATGCTCATTCATGGTTAACCCCAGATTGTTTCCCTCGTAAGCATGCTGTCGTAGCCGAGCTGCCCCTTACCTATTCATAAGTACGTTGGAGTTCCCGAAGAAAAGGATGATGACTCCCTCATGATGACCTGAAGCAGAGGAATGAAGGCATCGATGTAATGGATCAACCTCTCCGAGAAGAGCAACCAAGACCGAGAAGACTCGATAGAATTTCGTAGCCACATCTTTCCCTTACTCCCCTCTTAAATCTCGGGACGAGATTTCTTATAGTGGAGGAGAATTGTGACGCCCGGGTAATTAAGCTACAGTGATCCTCTGCTAATGATGCCACGTCACCTTGTTTATAGTTGCTAATCTCGAGTTAGTTCGAAACTGATTCAAATTCAAATTCAAAAAAATAGGCAAACAATAAAAGTTTTCAAATATTAAAACTAAAATGTTCGGAGTGAACCAAATATTGCATAGATAATTATGGTGGAAAAACCACACATTTATAAAATGTTTAAATACTATGAGATGAATAAAACAGTAGCAAAAATGATTATTTAAATACCTTTTATAATTAATAAAATGTCAAACTAAGTTATTTGGGGTCTAGACTTTTTGTGACTATGGACTAAGTTGTAATACTAATTTAGATACTAAGTGTATATTTTACTAAAATAGAATGCAACTAAAATAAAGCAGGAAAGAATAAATAAAAGGAAAAGAGATAAAACAAAGCAAAACAAAAAGCCCCCCCCAGCGCTGGGCCTTAGCCTAGCTGGCCATCCAATCGGACCGGCCCACCTAAACCCTCCATAACCCCCCACCGAAGGAAACCCTAGCCTCTCCCCTCCCCGATCCCTTCCCACTTCCCATCGCCCCCTGGATCTGGACGGCGCCCCTCCCGTCGCCTTGCATGATCTCCCCCTCCACTCCTCCCGCACGACCCCCCACTCCTCGCTCTCTTTTCCCCCTCGATCTGGATCGAGACCGGGGGGCTCGCCCTTTGCTCGGTGCTGAAGCCTCTCGCCGGTGCCGCCCAAAGACCACCCGACGACCGCGCCGCCTGTCGTCGTTGGCCGCCGCCACCCAGAGTGCTTCCCCGCCGGCTTGCTTCCCTCAACGCACGCCATCCCCATCCCCCCACCTCGCGCCCCGTTGCCTTGTACCCTGCGGCCCCGATGTGAGCGCCTCCCCAAGCCCCCCTTCTTTCTCCTCCTTCCCCTGTCGCCGCGCACACCGTCCCGACGCCGCGCGCCCCGCTGCTCGCCCGCCGCCCCGCACGACCACCTGCTGCTCGCATGCAGCTTTGCTCCGGCTGCCTCGCGTCCCCGCGCTCGCCCGCGCGCACACCTTTGTGCCCACGGCCGCGCGCCTCGCCAAACGCACTCGCCGGCAACCCCTTCCCGTGTCGCGCCCCGCCTCGAGCCGCACCTTGGTCGTCCCGCTCCGTCGTCGCCGCATAGCCCCGCGACCCTCTTTGCTCTCCCCGTTCCCGGCCGCGCTGCTCGGCTGCGCCCGTTGCCGCTGCTCGTCGGCGCCGCTGAGTTTCCCCACCACGGCTCGCGCCCCCCGCCGGCGCCCTTCGCCTCCACCGCGTCGCGGCCAGCTCCACCCTACCCCCTGCTAGCCGTGGCCACGCACTGCGTGCCGAGGCCGCCATCGCACTTGTCGTTCCGCTCCGGCCGCTGTGGCCTGGGTCTCCCCTGACCAGCGCCGTGGCCGCCGGCGCCCTACTGCGCTGGGTCGTGGCCTCCGCCCGTTAACGGGCGTCCCTGCGCCCGAATCGCCCGCGCCCATTTGGCCCCTGTGCCTATGACAAACGGGGCCCACGCCCTTGAACGTTTGAAAAAAATTAATTAAAAAAATAAAATTACAATAAATAAATGAAAATGTTAACTAACTAACTAACTAATTAATTAATTAAGTAATTAACTAAATTAATCATGTTTAATTAAACTAATTAGATTATTAACCTAATTAACTCTGTTTAATTAAACTGCTAACTGAACAGTCTATGACGTGAGGGACCCACACTTCAGTTTGACCCAGTCAACACTACTGACGTCATACTGACGCCATGATGACGTCAGCAAACACTGTTCTGGATAATGTTGTTTTAAATAATTAAATAAATCCTAAAAATGATTTAAATCTTTTAAAATTAATATAAAATAATCCGTAGCTCGGATGAAAAAACTTTGTACATGAAAGTTGCTCAGAACGACGAGACGAATCCGGATACGCAACACGTTCGTCCGCCACGCATCCCTAGCATAGCAAACACGCAACTTTCCCCCTCCGGTTCATCTGTCCAAAAACGTGAAACACCGGGGATATTTTCCCGGATGTTTCCCCCCTTCACCGGTACCACCTCATACCGCGTTAGGGCACACCTAGCTTTACGCTTTGTCATGTCATGCATCGTCATGCATTTGTTTGCATTCTATTTATTGTTTCTCCCCCCTCTTCTCTCGCTAGACACCGAGACCGACGCCGCTGCTACCTAGTACGACTATGGTGTTGACGACCCCTCTCTCTTGCCAGAGCAACCAGGCAAGCCCCCCCTTGATCACCAGATATCGCCTACTCTCCTCTATACCGCTTGCATTAGAGTAGTGTAGCATGTTACTGCTTTCCGCTAATCCTATCCTGATGCATAGCTTGTCCTTGCTACTACTGTTGTTACCTTTACCTGCAATCCTAATGCTTAGTATAGGATGCTAGTTTATCATCAGTGGCCCTACATTCTTGTCCGTCTGCCATGCTATACTATCGGGCCGTGATCACTCGGGAGGTGATCACGGGTATTTACTTATACTTAAATACATGCTATACCGGTGGTGATTAAAGTCGGGTCGGCTCGTAGGAGTACCTGCGAGTGATTCCGATGTTGGGGGCTGAAGGGGCAGGTGGCTCCATCCCGGTAGAGGTGGGCCTGAGTTCCCGAAGGCCCCTGGCGGTTACTTTGTGGCGGAGCGACAGGGCAGGTTGAGACCAGCTAGGAGAGAGGTGGGCCTGGCCCTGGTCGGCGTCTGTGGTTATTTCAGAATAACACGCTTAACGAGATCTTGGTATTTGATCTGAGTCTGGCTACTGGCCTATACGCACTAACCATCTACGCGGGAACAGTTATGGGCTCTCGACATCGTGGTATCAGCCGAAGCCTTCGTGACGTCAGCGACTGAGCGGCGCGCGCCGGGTTGGACCGCGTAACGCAACTTCCTTTGTAATGGAGGTTTCTAGGTCTGCTCACCGGTCGCGTACGCAACGTGCAGGTGTGCAATGGGCGATGGGCCCAGACCCCTGCGCCATAGGATTTAGACCGACTTGCTGACCTCTCTGTTGTGCCTAGGTAGGGCTGCGACGTGTTGATCTTCCGAGGCCGGGCATGACCCAGGAAAGTGTGTCCGGCCAAATGGGATCGAGCGTGTTGGGTTATGTGGTGCACCCCTGCAGGGAAGTTAATCTATTCGAATAGCCGTGATCTTCGGTAACAGGACGACTTGGAGTTGTACCTTGACCTTATGACAACTAGAACTGGATACTTAATAAAACACACCCTTCCAAGTGCCAGATACAACCGGTGATCGCTCTCTCACAGGGCGACGAGGGGAGGATCATCGGTTAGGATTATGCTACACGATGCTACTTGGTGAACTTACCATCTACTCTCTTCTACATGCTGCAAGATGGAGGTGGCCAGAAGCGTAGACTTCGATAGGACTAGCTATCCCCCTCTTATTTCGGCTTTCTGCAGTTCCGTCCACATATGATACCCTTATTCCATTTGATACCAATGCATACATATGTAGTGTAGCTCCTTGCTTGCGAGTACTTTGGATGAGTACTCATGGTTGCTTTTCTTCCCCTTTTCCCCTTTCCTATATCCGATTGCTGCAACCAGACGTTGGAGTCCAGGAGCCAGACGCCACCGTTGATGATGACTACTACTACTCGGGAGGTGCCTACTACTACGTGCAGCCCGCTGACGGCGACCAGGAGTAGTTTAGGAGGATCCCAGGCAGGAGGCCTACACCTCTTTCGATCTGTATCCCAGTTTGTGCTAGCCTTCTTAAGGCAAACTTGTTTAACTTATGTCTGTACTCAGATATTGTTGCTTCCGCTGACTCGTCTATGATCGAGCTCTTGTATTCGAGCCCTCGAGGCCCCTGGCTTGTAATATGATGCTTGTATGACTTATTTTATTTGTAGAGTTGTGTTGTGATATCTTCCCATGAGTCCCTGATCTTGATCGTACACGTTTGCGTGTATGATTAGTGTACGGTCAAATCGGGGGCGTCACAGCCGCGCGGCTACCGTCCCGCTGCCGCTCGTCTTCCCGTCCATGAGCCGAGCACCCGTCGCCTTGCCACCGGCTGAGCGCTGGACGTCGAAGCCCGTCTTCACGGCCGTGAACCATGCATCCGCCACCCTGCAGCCGATTGAGGAGGAGACGAGGGAGAGGAGAAGGAGCGGCCGACGGTGGGAGGTAGCATCGGGGGAAGGAGGTGAAAGCGCCTCATGAGGGGCCGTTCCATGTGATTCCTCCGATTTGGAGGAACGTGTGCGTTCGGCATATTGACGGTATATTCGATTCGGGAGGACGAATTGGTTCTGGTACAGGCCCAGGGGAGAAATGAACCCGTTCCAGTCCGGCCCGTGATCGAAAGCAAACAAACCCTTAGTGAATTAAAGGATTCAATGGTGTGTTTGTCTAGGTTTCCTAAAACAACTTTCCATGAAAACATGTTCTCGCCTGCTTCGAAGGGGACCAATAGTATTTATTTACTATAATGCAATTTCGGAGCTCTCCCGTAACCTCGCTTCCCTTTCGGTTCCCACGGGTGCCTTGATCAACCCCTCAACGCATGTTTACACTTGCTATCTCACCCACCCAAAATAGTGTCGTGTCGGGCTAAGGCATCATCGACCCTCTTTTCCATCATAGCAGCTTCCCTTCAATAGCCATCTCACACACACTTATGTTTGATTCATAGCCCAAACAAACAAAGCCTTTATTCCCTTTTTGGGTATACCTAAAATTAGGGGAAATAACACACTAAGGACCCATTTGGAACATAGGAAATCAAAATAAAGAAGAAAAATTGAGATGTCATGTATCCTTAGTTCTTAAATGAACCAAAAGAACATAAAAACTACAATTTTGTCTTCTAAATGTTACAAAGGGGAAATCGAGGCATTGTAGGCACAGAGATAAGAAATATATATAAGGTTCATGTAATAGACGATTCCCCTTTGTGCCTACAACCTTATATATCCTTAGTTCCTATGCAATAGACAACTCTATTGGAATCTCATATGAACATATAACGTGATATAGTTTGTTTCTGATGGTGTCAGATAAATGTCCCTATAAGATTTATATTGTTCAATTTCCCCCCTTTGTTCCAATCAAGGCCTGAGAATCCAAAATTATCAACCATTGTTGCCGGTGTTCTTAGACCGACACTACCATCGAGTGATGACAAATTTTGTTCGGAGGGGAGTGAGAGTAGGATGGTAGCACATGAGATAAGTAGTTTACTCAGGTTTGAGCCCTACTTGGAGAGCTAACACCCTAGTCCTACCTATGGTGGTTACATGACTCGAGTGCTCGTTGACGATCAAGAAGATCGTTGGAGAGATGTGTTTCTTGGATTACAAGTTCCTAGTCGCGACGACAACTGTAGAAGAAGGGGCTAGGTGGAAACTCTGGCGTTGGATGGCTACATAATCTATTTGGTACTTAGGTCTCTCCTAAGAGGGCCCTAACTCGCCTTGTATACTCGTTCGAACTAGGGTTACATGGCTCAGATCGTACTAGAGGATGGTGAAGGAAATATGCCCTAGAGGCAATAATAAAGTTATTATTTATTTCCTTATATCATGATAAATGTTTATTATACATGCTAGAATTGTATTAACCGGAAACATAATACATGTGTGAATACATAGACAAACAGAGTGTCACTAGTATGCCTCTACTTGACTAGCTCGTTAATCAAAGATGGTTATGTTTCCTAACCATGGACAAAGAGTTGTTATTTGATTAACGGGATCACATCATTAGATGAATGATCTGATTGACATGACCCATTCCATTAGCTTAGCACCCGATCATTTAGTATGTTGCTATTGCTTTCTTCATGACTTATACATCTTCCTATGACTATGAGATTATGCAACTCCCGTTTGCCAGAGGAACACTTTATGTGCTACCAAACGTCACAACATAAATGGGTGATTATAAAGGTGCTCTACAGGTGTCTCCAAAGGTACATGTTGGGTTGGCGTATTTCGAGATTAGGATTTGTCACTCCGAATGTCGGAGAGGTATCTCTGGGCCCTCTCGGTAATGCACATCACATAAGCCTTGCAAGCATTACAACTAATGAGTTAATTGCAAGATGATGTATTACGAAACGAGTAAAGAGACTTGCCGGTAACGAGATTGAACTAGGTATTGAGATACCGACGATCGAATCTCGGGCAAGTAACATACCGATGACAAAGGGAACAACGTATGTTGTTATGCGGTCTGACCGATAAAGATCCTCGTAGAATATGTGGGAGCCAATATGAGCATCCAGGTTCCGCTATTGGTTATTGACCGGAGACGTGTCTCGGTCATGTCTACATTGTTCTCGAACCCGTAGGGTCCGCATGCTTAAGGTTTCGATGACAATTATATTATGAGTTTATGAGTTTTGATGTACCTAAGTTAGTTCGGAGTCCCGGATATGATCACGAACATAACGAGGAGTCTCAAAATGGTCGAGACATAAAGATTGATATATTGGACGGCTATATTCGGACACCGGAAGTGTTCCGGGGAAGTTTCGGATAAAACCGGAGCACCGGGGGGTTACCGGAACCCCCCGGGGGGTTAATGGGCCTCATGGGCCTAAAGTGGAGAAGAGGAGGGGCTGCCAGGGCAGGCCGCGCGCCCCCTCTCCCCCTAGTCCGAATTGGACAAGGAGGAAGGGGCGGCGCCCCCCCTTTTTCACGTATGTTGTTATGCGGTCTGACCGACAAAGATCTTCGTAGAATATGTGGGAGCCAATATGAGCATCCAGGTTCCGCTATTGGTTATTGACCGGAGACGTGTCTCGGTCATGTCTACATTGTTCTCGAACCCGTAGGGTCCGCACGCTTAAGGTTTCAATGACAGTTATATTATGAGTTTATGAGTTTTGATGTACCGAAGTTAGTTCGGAGTCCCGGATATGATCACGGACATAACGAGGAGTCTCGAAATGGTCGAGACATAAAGATTGATATATTGGACGGCTATATTCGGACACCGGAAGTGTTCCGAGGAAGTTTCGGATAAAATCGGAGCACCGGGGGGTTACCGGAACCCCCCGGGGGGTTAATGGGCCTCATGGGCCTCTAGTGGAGAAGAGGAGGGGCTGCCAGGGCAGGCCGTGCGCCCCCTCTCCCCCTAGTCCGAATTGGACAAGGAGGGAGGGGCGGCGCCCCCCTTTCCTTCCTCTCCTCTCTCCCTTCCTTCCCCCTCTCCTACTTGGACAAGGAAAGGGAGGGGAGTCCTACTCCCGGTAGGAGTAGGACTCCTCCTGCGCGCCTCCTACTAGGGTCGGCCGCACCCCCCCTTGGATCCTTTATATACGGAGGCAAGGGGCACCCCTAGACAGACAAGTTGATCCACGTGATCATATTCTTAGCCGTGTGCGGTGCCCCCTTCCACCATAGTCCTCGATAATATTGTAGTGGTGCTTACGCGAAGCCCTGCGACGACAGTACATCAAGATCGTCACCACGCCGTCGTGCTGACGGAACTCTTCCCCGACACTTTGCTGGATCGGAGTCCGGGGATCGTCATCGAGCTGAACGTGTGCTAGAACTCGGAGGTGCCATAGTTTCGGTGCTTGATCGGTCAGGCCGTGGAGACGTACGACTACATCAACCAAGTTAACGCTTCCGTTGTCGATCTACAAGGGTACGTAGATCACACTCTCCCCCTCTCGTTGCTATGCATCACCATGATCTTGCGTGTGCGTAGGAATTTTTTTGAAATTACTACGAAACCCAACAGTGGCATCCGAGCCTAGGTTTTATATGTTGATGTTATATGCACGAGTAGAACACAAGTGAGTTGTGGGCGATATAAGTCATACTGCTTACCAGCATGTCATACTTTGGTTCGACGGTATTGTTGGACGAAGCAGCCCGGACCGACATTACGCGTACGCTTACGCGAGACCGGTTCTCCCGACGTGCTTTGCACATAGGTGGCTTGCAGGTGACAGTTTCTCCAACTTTAGTTGAACCGAGTGTGGCTACGCCCGGTCCTTGTGAAGGTTAAAACAGCACCAACTTGACAAACTATCGTTGTGGTTTTGATGCGTAGGTAAGATTGGTTCTTGCTTAAGCCCGTAGCAGCCACGTAAAACTTGCAACAACAAAGTAGAGGACGTCTAACTTGTTTTTGCAGGGCATGTTGTGATGTGATATGGTCAAGACATGATGCTAAATTTTATTGTATGAGATGATCATGTTTTGTAACCGAGTTATCGGCAACTGGCAGGAGCCATATGGTTGTCGCTTTATTGTATGCAATGCAATCGCGCTGTAATGCTTTACTTTATCACTAAGCGGTAGCGATAGTCATGGAAGCATAAGATTGGCGAGACGACAACGATGCTACGATGGAGATCAAGGTGTCGCGCCGGTGACGATGGTGATCACGACGGTGCTTCGAAGATGGAGATCACAAGCACAAGATGATGATGGCCATATCATATCACTTATATTGATTGCATGTGATGTTTATCTTTTATGCATCTTATCTTGCTTTTATTGACGGTAGCATTATAAGATGATCTCTCACTAATTATCAAGAAGTGTTCTCCCTGAGTATGCACCGTTGCGAAAGTTCTTCGTGCTGAGACACCACGTGATGATCGGGTGTGATAGGCTCTACGTTCAAATACAACGGGTGCAAAACAGTTGCACACGCGGAATACTCAGGTTATACTTGACGAGCCAAGCATATACAGATATGGCCTCGGAACACGGAGACCGAAAGGTCGAGCGTGAATCATATAGTAGATATGATCAACATAGTGATGTTCACCAATGAAACTACTCCATCTCACGTGATGATCGGACATGGATTAGTTGATTTGGATCACGTAATCACTTAGAGGATTAGAGGGATGTCTATCTAAGTGGGAGTTATTTAAGTAAATTAATTGAACTTAAATTTATCATGAAACTTAGTACCTGATAGTATCTTGCTTGTTTATGCTTGATTGTAGATAGATGGCCCGTGCCGTTGTTCCATTGAATTTTAATGCGTTCCTTGAGAAAGCAAAGTTGAAAGATGATGGTAGCAATTACACGGACTGGGTCCGTAACTTGGGGATTATCCTCATTGCTGCACAGAAGAATTACGTCCTGGAAGCACCGCTGGGTGCTAGGCCTGCTGCTGGAGCAACACCAGATGTTATGAACGTCTGGCAGAGCAAAGCTGATGACTACTCGATAGTTCAGTGTGCCATGCTTTACGGCTTAGAATCGGGACTTCAACGACGTTTTGAATGTCATGGAGCATATGAGATGTTCCAGGAGTTGAAGTTAATATTTCAAGCAAATGCCCGGATTGAGAGATATGAAGTCTCCAATAAGTTCTATAGCTGCAAGATGGAGGAGAACAGTTCTGTCAGTGAGCATATACTCAAAATGTCTGGGTATAATAATCACTTGATTCAATTGGGAGTTAATCTTCCAGATGATTGCGTCATTGACAGAATTCTCCAATCACTGCCACCAAGCTACAAGAGCTTCGTGATGAACTATAATATGCAAGGGATGAATAAGACTATTCCCGAGCTCTTCGCAATGCTGAAAGCTGCGGAGGTAGAAATCAAGAAGGAGCATCAAGTGTTGATGGTCAACAAGACCACTAGTTTCAAGAAAAAGGGCAAAGGGAAGAAGAAGGGGGACTTCAAAAAGAACAGCAAGCAAGTTGCTACTCAAGAGAAGAAACCCAAACCTGGACCTAAGCCTGAAACTGAGTGCTTCTACTGCAAGCAGACTGGTCACTGGAAGCGGAACTGCCCCAAGTATTTGGCGGATAAGAAGGATGGCAAGGTGAACAAAGGTATATGTGATATACATGTTATTGATGTGTACCTTACTAATGCTCGCAGTAGCACCTGGATATTTGATACTGGTTCTGTTGCTAATATTCGCAACTCGAAACAGGGACTACGGATTAAGCGAAGATTGGCTAAGGACGAGGTGACGATGCACGTGGGAAACGGTTCCAAAGTCAATGTGATCGCAGTCGGCACGCTACCTCTACATCTACCTTCGGGATTAATATTAGACCTAACTAATTGTTATTTGGTGCCAGCATTAAGCATAAACATTATATCTGGATCTTGTTTTATGCGAGACGGTTATTCATTTAAATCTGAGAATAATGGTTGTTCTATTTATATGAGTAATATCTTTTATGGTCATGCACCCTTAAAGAGTGGTCTATTTTTATTGAATCTCGATAGTAGTAACACACATATTCATAGTGTTGAAGCCAAAAGATGCAGAGTTGATAATGATAGTGCAACTTATATGTGGCACTGCCGTTTAGGTCATATCGGTGTAAAGCGCATGAAGAAACTCCATACTGATGGACTTTTGGAACCACTTGATTATGAATCACTTGGTACTTGCGAACCGTGCCTCATGGGCAAGATGACTAAAACACCGTTCTCCGGTACTATGAAGAGAGCAACAGATTTGTTGGAAATCATACATATAGATGTATGTGGTCCGATGAATATTGAGGCTCGTGGTGGATATCGTTATTTTCTCACCTTCACATATGACTTAAGCAGATATGGGTATATCTACTTAATGAAACACAAGTCTGAAACATTTGAAAAGTTCAAAGAATTTCAGAGTGAAGTAGAAAATCATCGTAACAAGAAAATAAAATTCCTATGATCTGATCGTGGAGGAGAATATTTGAGTTACGAGTTTGGTGTACATTTGAAAAATTGTGGAATAGTTTCGCAACTCACGCCACCCGGAACACCACAGCGTAATGGTGTGTCCGAACGTCGTAATCGTACTTTACTAGATATGGTGCGATCTATGATGTCTCTTACTGATTTACCGCTATCGTTTTGGGGATACGCTCTAGAGACGGCCGCATTCACGTTAAATAGGGCACCATCAAAATCCGTTGAGACGACGCCTTATGAACTGTGGTTTGGCAAGAAACCAAAGTTGTCGTTTCTGAAAGTTTGGGGCTGCGATGCTTATGTGAAAAAGCTTCAACCTGATAAGCTCGAACCCAAATCGAAGAAATGTGTCTTCATAGGATATCCAAAGGAGACTATTGGGTACACCTTCTATCATAGATCCGAAGGCAAGACTTTTGTTGCTAAATTCAGAAACTTTCTGGAGAAGGAGTTTCTCTCGAAAGAAGTGAGTGGGAGGAAAGTAGAACTTGACGAGGTAACTGCACCTGCTCCCTTATTGGAAAGTAGTGCATCACAGAAAACTGTTTCAGTGACACCTACACCAGTTAGTGAGGAAGCTAATGATGATAATCATGAAACTTCAGAACAAGATACTACTAAACCTCGTAGATCAACCAGAGTGAGATTCGCACCAAAGTGGTATGGTAATCCTGTTCTGGAAGTCATGCTACTAGATCATGATGAACCTACGAACTATGAAGAAGCGATGGTGAGCCTAGATTCCGCAAAATGGCTTGAAGCCATGAAATCTGAGATGGGATCCGTGTATGAGAACAAAGTATGGACTTTGGTTGACTTGCCCGATGATCGGCAAGCAATTGAGAATAAATGGATCTTCAAGAAGAAGACTGACGCTGGCGGTAATATTACTGTCTACAAAGCTCGACTTGTCGCAAAAGGTTTTCGGCAAGTTTAAGGGATTGACTATGATGAGACCTTCTCACCCGTAGCGATGCTTAAGTCTGTCCGAATCATGTTAGCAATTGCCGCATTTTATGATTATGAAATTTGGCAGATGGATGTCAAAACTGCATTCCTGAATGGATTTCTGGAAGAAGAGTTGTATATGTGGCAACCAGAAGGTTTTGTTGATCCAAAGGGAGCTAACAAAGTGTGCAAGCTCCAGCGATCCATTTATGGACTGGTGCAAGCCTCTCGGAGTTGGAATAAATGCTTTGATAGTGTGATCAAAGCATTTGGTTTTATACAGACTTTCGGAGAAGCCTGTATTTCCAAGAAAGTGAGTGGGAGCTCTGTAGCATTTCTGATATTATATGTGGATGACATATTACTGATTGGAAATGATATAGAATTTCTGGATAGCATAAAGGGATACTTGAATAAGAGTTTTTCAATGAAAGACCTCGGTGAAGCTGCTTACATATTAGGCATTAAGATCTATAGAGATAGATCAAGACGCTTAATTGGACTTTCACAAAGCACATACCTTGACAAAGTTTTGAAGAAGTTCAAAATGGATCAAGCAAAGAAAGGGTTCTTGCCTGTGTTACAAGGTGTGAAGTTGAGTAAGACTCAATGCCCGACCACTGCAGAAGATAGAGAGAAAATGAAAGATGTTCCCTATGCTTCAGCCATAGGCTCTATCATGTATGCAATGCTGGGTACCAGACCTGATGTGTGCCTTGCTATAAGTCTAGCAGGGAGGTACCAAAGTGATCCAGGAGTGGATCACTGGACAGCGGTCAAGAACATCCTGAAATACCTGAAAAGGACTAAGGATATGTTTCTCATATATGGAGGTGACAAAGAGCTCATCGTAAAAGGTTACGTTGATGCAAGCTTTGACACTGATCCGGATGATTCTAAATCGCAAACCGGATACGTGTTTACATTAAACGGTGGAGCTGTCAGTTGGTGCAGTTCTAAACAAAGCGTTGTAGCGGGATCTACATGTGAAGCGGAGTACATAGCTGCTTCGGAAGCAGCAAATGAAGGAGTCTGGATGAAGGAGTTCATATCCGATCTAGGTGTCATACCTAGTGCATCGGGTCCAATGAAAATCTTTTGTGACAATACTGGTGCAATTGCCTTGGCAAAGGAATCCAGATTTCACAAGAGAACCAAGCACATCAAGAGACGCTTCAATTCCATCCGGGATCTAGTCCAGGTGGGAGAC
The DNA here is from genome assembly GCF_056163025.1 of Triticum urartu. NCBI lineage: Eukaryota > Viridiplantae > Streptophyta > Magnoliopsida > Poales > Poaceae > Triticum > Triticum urartu. The sequence continues at coordinate 400,502,492 of NC_141874.1, forward strand.
ATAGAGATTTGCAAGATACATACAGATCTGAATGTTGCAGACCCGTTGACTAAGCCTCTTCCACGAGCAAAACATGATCAACACCAAAGCTCCATGGGTGTTAGAATCATTACTGTGTAATCTAGATTATTGACTCTAGTGCAAGTGGGAGACTGAAGGAAATATGCCCTAGAGGCAATAATAAAGTTATTATTTATTTCCTTATATCATGATAAATGTTTATTATTCATGCTAGAATTGTATTAACCGGAAACATAATACATGTGTGAATACATAGACAAACAGAGTGTCACTAGTATGCCTCTACTTGACTAGCTCGTTAATCAAAGATGGTTATGTTTCCTAACCATGAACAAAGAGTTGTTATTTGATTAACGGGATCACATCATTAGGTGAATGATCTGATTGACATGACCCATTCCATTAGCTTAGCACTCGATCGTTTAGTATGTTGCTATTGCTTTCTTCATGACTTATACATGTTCCTATGACTATGAGATTATGCAACTCCCGTTTGCCGGAGGAACACTTTGTGTGCTACCAAACGTCACAACGTAAATGGGTGATTATAAAGGTGCTCTACAGGTGTCTCCAAAGGTACATGTTGGGTTGGCGTATTTCGAGATTAGGATTTGTCACTCCAATTATCGGAGAGGTATCTCTGGGCCCTCTCGGTAATGCACATCACATAAGCCTTGCAAGCATTGCAACTAATGAGTTAGTTGCGAGATGATGTATTACGGAACGAGTAAAGAGACTTGCCGGTAACGAGATTGAACTAGGTATTGAGATACCGACGATCGAATCTCGGGCAAGTAACATACCGATGACAAAGGGAACAACGTATGTTGTTATGCGGTCTGACCGATAAAGATCTTCGTAGAATATGTAGGAGCCAATATGAGCATCCAAGTTCCGCTATTGGTTATTGACCGGAGACGTGTCTCGGTCATGTCTACATTGTTCTCGAACCCGTAGGGTCCGCACGCTTAAGGTTTCGATGACAGTTATATTATGAGTTTATGAGTTTTGATGTACCTAAGTTAGTTCGGAGTCCCGGATGTGATCACAGACATGACGAGGAGTCTCGAAATGGTCGAGACATAAAGATTGATATATTGAACGGCTATATTCGGACACCAGAAGTGTTCCGGGTGATTTCGGAGAAAACCGGAGAGCCGGAGGGTTACCGGAACCCCCCGGGAGAAGTAATGGGCCATATGGGCCTTAGTGGAAAGAGAGAGGGGCAGCCAAAGGTGGGCTGCGCGCCTCCTCCCCCCTGGTCCGAATTGGACTAGGAGAGGGGGGGCGGCGGCCCCCTTTCCCTCTCCCTCCCCACTTCCTTCCCCCTCCTAGTAGGAGTCCTACTCCTACTAGGAGGAGGACTCCTCCTTGGCGCGCCTATAGGGCCGGCCGGCCTTCTCCCCTTGCTCCTTTATATACGGGGGTAGGGGGCACCCCTAGACACACAAGTTGATCCACGTGATCATATTCTTAGCCGTGTGCGGTGCCCCCTTCCACCATAGTCCTCGATAATATTGTAGCGGTGCTTAGGTGAAGCCCTCCGATGATAGTACATCAAGATCGTCACCACGCCGTCGTGCTGACGGAACTCTTCCCCGACACTTTGCTGGATCGGAGTCCGGGGATCGTCATCGAGCTGAACGTGTGCTAGAACTCGGAGGTGCCGTAGTTTCGGTGCTTGATCGGTCGGGCCGTGGAGACGTACGACTACATCAACCAAGTTAACGCTTCCGTTGTCGATCTACAAGGGTACGTAGATCACACTCTCCCCCTCTCGTTGCTATGCATCACCATGATCTTGCGTGTGCGTAGGAATTTTTTTGAAATTACTACGAAACCCAACAAAACATGATCAGCACCAAGGCTCCATGGGTGTTAGAATCATTACTGTGTAATCTAGATTATTGACTCTAGTGCAAGTGGGAGACTGAAGGAAATATGCCCTAGAGGCAATAATAAAGTTAATATTTTTTTCCTTATATCATGATAAATGTTTATTATTCATGCTAGAATTGTATTAACCGGAAACATAATACATGTGTGAATACATAGACAAACAGAGTGTCACTAGTATGCCTCTACTTGACTAGCTCGTTAATCAAAGATGGTTATGTTTCCTAACCATGGACAAAGAGTTGTTATTTGATTAACGGGATCACATCATTAGATGAATGATCTGATTGACATGACCCATTCCATTAGCTTAGCACCCGATCGTTTAGTATGTTGCTATTGTTTTCTTCATGACTTATACATGTTCCTATGACTATGAGATTATGCAACTCCCGTTTGCCGGAGGAACACTTTGTGTGCTACCAAACATCACAACGTAAATGGGTGATTATAAAGGTGCTCTACATGTGTCTCCAAAGGTACATGTTGGGTTGGCGTATTTCGAGATTAGGATTTGTCACTCCGAATGTCGGAGAGGTATCTCTGGGCCCTCTCGGTAATGCACATCACATAAGCCTTGCAAGTATTACAACTAATGAGTTGGTTGCAAGATGATGTATTACGAAACGAGTAAAGAGACTTGCCGATAACGAGATTGAACTAGGTATTGAGATACCGACGATCGAATCTCGGGCAAGTAACATACCGATGACAAAGGGAACAACGTATGTTGTTATGCGGTCTGACCGATAAAGATCTTCGTAGAATATGTGGGAGCCAATATGAGCATCCAGGTTCCGCTATTGGTTATTGACCGGAGACGTGCCTCGGTCATGTCTACATTGTTCTCGAACCCGTAGGGTCCGCACGCTTAAGGTTTCGATGACAGTTATATTATGAGTTTATGAGTTTTGATGTACCGAAGTTAGTTCGGAGTCCCGGATATGATCATGAACATAACGAGGAGTCTCGAAATGGTCGAGACATAAAGATTGATATATTGGACGGCTATATTCGGACACCGGAAGTGTTTCGAGGAAGTTTCGGATAAAACCGGAGCACCGGGGGGTTACCGGAACCCCCCGGGGGGTTAATGGGCCTCATGGGCCTAAAGTGGAGAAGAGGAGGGGCTGCCAGGGCAGGCCGCGCGCCCCCTCTCCCCCTAGTCCGAATTGGACAAGGAGGGAGGGGCGGCGCCCCCCCTTTCCTTCCTCTCCTCTCTCCCTTCCTTCCCCCTCTCCTACTTGGACAAGGAAAGGGAGGGGAGTCCTACTCCCGGTAGGAGTAGGACTCCTCCTGCGCGCCTCCTACTAGGGCCGGCCGCACCCCCCCTTGGATCCTTTATATACGGAGGCAAGGGGCACCCCTAGACAGACAAGTTGATCCATGTGATCATATTCTTAGCCGTGTGCGGTGCCCCCTTCCACCATAGTCCTCGATAATATTGTAGCGGTGCTTAGGCGAAGCCCTGCGACGGTAGTACATCAAGATCGTCACCACGCCGTCGTGCTGATGGAACTCTTCCCCGACACTTTGCTGGATCGGAGTCCGGGGATCGTCATCGAGCTGAACGTGTGCTAAAACTCGGAGATGACGTAGTTTCGGTGCTTGATCGGTCGGGCCGTGAAGACGTACGACTACATCAACCGCGTTGTGCTAACGCTTCCGCTGTCGGTCTACAAGGGTACGTAGATCACACTCTCCCCTCTCGTTGCTATGCATCACCATGATCTTGCGTGTGCGTAGGAATTTTTTTGAAATTACTACGTTCCCCAACAGATGGCTCGTGCCACTTGGTCTAGCCGGACCATGTCATGCATCGGTGGACCTCCATGTCTTTGCGTTCCAAGTAGGGGCGACATCTAGCTGGCACCCATACCCGAGTGGTTGAATCGAGATACTCGAAGACAATGTAGCCAACCTATTACTTGGTTCATGGCATCTGAGTGTCATAGCCTCGCCAGTCGCTCCCGAGTGTCACTTATCTTACCTAACGAGATGCGAGTAGGAATTGTTGAATTCCCTGAAAGATAGAGAAGGCAAAAAGCATAGCGGCTCCAACCTCGCACGAGTAAGAGCATTATGGCAGTTGAGCTACTATTGAGTAAGAGCATTGTGGCGGTTGAGCCACTATCGAGTAAGATTCAGTGGTATCTACTTCTTCCCAGCCCCCGGGGGGGTGGGGGTGGGGGGGGCTAATGGTCTGTTGTAGAGCATACCATGAATTTCAGCGGAGTCTTGAGTGGCGCATGTCAGACCAAACAGGGCGGTCCCAACCAACATCATGGAGGAACAACATCACATATCTTTTTGGAACCAAGTATTAGGTCTCGGTGCCTGACACCTCTTGTTAGGGGTTCAACTTGTGCCCCATGGAGGGCCATGACCGCCCTTCATTCAGGCTTGGCTCGAGCAGCCAGGGACCATGGAGGTCAGCTACATGTACCGATGTACTCATGGTTGATGGCGCCCGAGTCCTGAAGGTTTTAGTTCTCGCCTAGTGCCCATAGGGGGTTCGCCTATCGGGTGCCATTGTCACACCCGAGTTTTGCATGGTTTCACAGAACACCCAAATGCTTCTATGGCACGTTAGGGTTCCTGCCGCTCCAACATCTCGAATTGGTTGGGCGGGAGGACCGAAAAGGTGCATCCCTTGGTCTCGCCTCGATCTTTGAGGTGGGGTCGTCAATCCATTGTCTTCCTAACAGTCTTCGAGAGGTCATGCATGTCCGGGGGGGGGGGGGGGTCGGCGCTGATGCATGGCACCCGATAGGATGTGACGCTTGGGGTTTTTTCTCGCACCCCTATGTAAAATTGGGGAAGGGCTGTGAAAAGGTGTGTCCTTGTACCCGCAAATTCACCCGCACCACGCCCCCTCATAGTACCGCGCTCCGGCCGAACTCGTCGTGCTCCGGGCTCACATCATGGTCGTCGTCGCTCGCTTGATCTTCCTGTCCAGCGACCGCCGCCACTCGTTCTGCCCACCGCCGTTGGCCCGGCTCTAGGTCTGCGCTCCACCCACCTCTTCTTGACGCCATGGGTTGCCCTCCGACGCAATGCGTGGTGCGAAGGAGTATTAGGCGGCAATGGCGCAACGTCGATGGAGTCCATCTTGACAGCCGAGCAACTGCAATCTATCAGTGATGTTAGTGATTGTGAAAAAAATGATAATAACAACAGAAGAAGTGGTAGGATTTAAAAGTCTATTATGCCCTTTGTCCTAAAGAATGGTGCGTATTAGATTTTTATTCACAGAAAAATCTTGTAAATTTTGATCAAGCTTATAGATTTCTTAGAATGCAAAATCAATATTATTAGATTCATTATAAAATATATTTTCATATGATACATATTTGATATTGTAGACATAGATAATTTTCTCAATAAATTTGGTTAAAGTTCGTGAGATTGACTTTCAATACACGTGGGTTGGCAAGTTTCGGTGCAAACTGAAATTGTGTAGAACCAAAGAAGCGAACCGATCGTCTTTGCCATCTGCCGTCTGCCGTCTCCTTCCAACCCCCGGTTCTTTCCCCTTTGCCATCTGCCGTCTGAAGTCTCGAGCGCACCCTGTTCCTACTCCGCTCCGCCGAGACCTCGCCGCCGGCGACTCGGGATCTAACCCCTACACCTACACCTACACCACAACGCACTGAAGAACAAGGCGCAGTAACAGCAGAAATGGTGCTGATCCCTCTCATCCGGGATTACATCGACCGCATGCTCCAGGACATCTCCGGCATGAAGGTCCTCATCCTCGACCCCCAAACCGTACGTACGCGGCCCCCGAAACCCTAGCCCTGGCAGGCCTCTGCTCCTCCCCATTTTTCTCACCAGATCCGCGGGCTCGTTCCAGGTGGGGATGGTTAGCGTAGTGTACAGCCAGTCGGATCTCCTGCGGAAAGAGGTGTTCCTCGTGGAGACGGTCGACGACGCCTCCAGCTCCAGGGCGTCCATGGCGCACCTAAAGGCCGTCTACTTCCTCCGCCCGTCCTCTGACAACGTCCAGAAGCTTCGCCGCCACCTCTCCGCGCCACGATTTGCCGAGTGCCACCTCTGTGCGTTCTTGATCCCCATTTGCTATATTCAACCCGTGAACTTGCTACATTCCTATCAGTTCACGTCTTTTCTGTGTGTTTTACTTTGAGAAGATCAGAAGAGTTGATTGCGATGGGGATGCAAACAATTTGGTAGACAACCCCAACAAAAAGAAAACCAGCACATGAAGTTTGGGGCAAACAAGATACTAAAGCAACTACTCAAGACTACTTGCTCTTTTCTGGAAACATTTTGCCCACCCTACTGTCTTAAGAAGTTTTTAAAGTTATGGGTAACTAGAAATAATAAAATTAATCAAATACAATGTAGCAGTTTGGGTGATAGCGTCGTACCTTGTAGCGGGGTCTGAAAGAGGGATGAATGCTTGGCTTGTCGCAGCAGAGTTTTGCTGATTTTGTTCATTTATTGTTTGTTTCCTTGCAGTCTTCTCCAATATATTGAAGATTCCACAGATTCAGGTGCTTGCCGATTCTGATGAGCAGGAGGTTGTGCAGCAAATTCAGGTTTATGTCGTTTATGATTGTAATACACATTGGAATGAAGTGTTTGAGAGTTGAAAGGGAGGATGAAGTTGGTATATGAATGCTGTTTTGTTTTGCAGGAGTTCTATGCTGACTTTTGTGCCATCGATCCTTTCCATTTCACTCTGAATATACACAATAACCACATCTACATGCTTCCAACGGTGGTTGATCCTCCTGGCATGCAAAGCTTCTGCGATCGAGCTGTTGACGGCATCGCTTCTGTCTTCCTGGCTCTGAAGCGTCGCCCTGTTATTAGATACCAAAGGACATCAGATGTCGCAAAAAGGATTGCACAAGAAACTACGGTGGGTCCACTGTCAATATTAATATTACTACATGGAGACCATGAAAAAAAAACCATCAACTTAGGATTTCAGCACATGTCAATATTAAATATTACTACATGAAGCATTGTAGAGAAATCTTTTTACATGCTTATCCCAATGATTGAAACTGTTGAAAGATCACTGTCAACTATTATATTTTTGTTACTCTAGCACATCTTCAGTTGTTAACTCACTAGAAAACAGAAACACTTAACCTTTATACAGTAGTGATGAACTGATGATGCCTCATGCCTACACTGACATATGGTTCTTTTCATACTCTCTTGATTATTCTGTTCATATCTGCTTTCTGTGCTGTGATCCACATCACTTATGCCCGTCCGATTGTACTTCCATTGTTTGATCTTGAAGGCACAGTTACATATAGCCTCTAATTCCTCCCAAGCGATATGTTCATCTCTGCACACACTGCCAGCTAGTCCTAGGTGGATTTTTGTGCAGTTCTTACTGAAAGCTTGAATTTCTTTTATACCTTTTCATTATTTATTAATGATCTTAAGTCACACAACGTGAATCTGGGCTTTTATTGTTAGAGCATGTTAGAATGGTTTAGTTATTCTGCACTTTGTCTTCAGTGAGCTGGAGGATTATGATCAATGAAATTTGTATCGATTGTAAGTTTGTCTCCGATATGTATTCTCCGAGACTGCTTAGAATTGTTGAACCAACAATGAGATTACGAAGGGAGTTAGTATGGCTCTGACCTGTTGAACCAACAATGAGATAATGAGAATACAACCAAAAAGTTGTAGTTAAATTTTATTCATGTACTCCCTCCGTTCCTAAATATAAGTCTTTTGGGAGATTCCAATATGAACTACATACGGAGCAAAATGAATGAATCTACACTCTAAAACATGTCTATATACATCTGTATGTAGTCCATATTGAAATCTCTAAAAAGACTTATATTTAGGAACAGAGGGAGTAAAAGGGTGGAGTGGTACGAGTATAAGGGCAGTAGTTTTCATGTGGCATTTATCCAATTGAGTGCCTCTGGGTGGCATTATGTTACAATCATTGGTCAATTATGCATGTTTTAGAGAATTTTCATGATAAATTTCACATTCTACAAACGTGAGTAGGAAGAAGTGCAATTTATAGAAGTAGAGGAACATTGAAAATATTTTCTGCGCCAAAAAATGTACACAATTCTGTATCATAATTATGCCTTACTTCTGTTTTAAGGATTTTGTGATGCCATTGTGACTTCTGTTTGGAATACTTGTTGCTGAAGCACTTACAATTTGGAATGTGCAGAGGTTGATGTATGAGCAGGAAAGTGGCCTGTTTGATTTTAGACGAACTGAAAACTCTTCCTTACTATTGGTGATTGACAGAAGGGATGATCCTGTTACTCCGTTACTTAATCAGTGGACATATCAGGTACTCTAAAAGATTATAATCTGTGGCTGTTTTGTATGTACTTTTCTGTTGATTTGTTTACACATTTGAATTCATAGGCGATGGTCCATGAGCTTATTGGAATTGAGAACAACAAAGTTGATCTTAAGGAGTTCGCTAATGTACCTAAAGATCAGCAGGTTGAGAAGTGTTGAATTCTTCTTTTCATACTGTGTTAAAACACTGCATGAACTTTCTTTAAATATGATTGATGTGAAATATGCTCATATAGGAGGTGGTTCTATCAGCAGTACAAGACGACTTTTTTAGAGTGAACATGTTCGAGAATTTTGGAGACCTTGGTATGAATGTCAAAAGAATGGTAGATGACTTTCAACATCTTTCAAAAAGCAGCCAGAATTTTCAGAGTATAGGTAAGTGATATGGATTTTTGCTTTTGTTGTTTCCCATGAAAGAAATGGATCACGGAGAAATTGTGTCTATTTACCTAGTTTTTTTCATTTCATTTTTAATTTCACACCTTATACTTAAATATTGTCTTCTTATCCCCAACTAGTTAGTTACTAGTAGTCCGTGTCAGTTTAGGCTATGTTTCTATTATGCGATGCATCCCTTATATATAAAGTGGCGTAGGCTGCAGCTTAAAGAAGATTAGGCTCCATGTACAGCAGCAACCCAGGTTGCCAGAGTTCGCCACCACAGCCGTCCAGAAGCCCAAGTAACCTCACCCTCGCCCTGAAATCCAGCACGAGTACTACCTTCGAAATCTTGGATGTGACAATACGGTTTGTCACTTTGCACAATACGGTTTGTTGGTTTATAGTCTGAAATACATATATACGGTGGCGCTATTCTATGCGAGCGCGCATAATTGTGCATCGTGCGCTCCGGCCGGTGCTAATTAGGCGGGCGGGCGCGCGTCGCACGCCGAGGGGCCTGCTATCTGCTGCTGCTAATTGGGTTGAGGGTAACGGCCTATGTAGAAAAAAGTAACACATTTAATTTTATTACCATGTGTCGCCCGCGTACCGGGATTCTGTTGTCACTGTTTATTGGCAGCAACGGGGATGTAGAGATGGTAATGGATGTGATTCAAGAGACGTTAGTGGACGCGCTACAGTCATTATTTATTGGCGGTAATGGGATGGTGGGGATGGTAATGGATGAAGATTGTTTACTAGGCAATGATTCCTAGATGGTTTGTATGTAAACGTAGTAAAGCCTTGCTAACAAGTAGTAACGAATTACCAACGGAATGGAAGGTAATGGATGGTACTGAAAAAGTAATTACCAATGAGGCGCACAACTAGTAAACGAATTACTAAACTATGATGGAGTAGATGGTAATGAAAAAATAATTACCAACGAGGCGCAAAGGTAGTAACAAATTACTACACTATGATAGAGTCGATGGTAATAAAAAAAATAATCACCCACCAAGCGCACAAGTAGTAACTAATTACTACGCTATAATGGAGTCGATGGTAATAGTTGGTAGTGAAAAGATAATTACCAACGAGGCACACAAGTAGTAACGAATTACAGCACTATGATGGATTCGATGGTAATGAAAAAAATAGTTACTAATGAGGCCCATGGTAAACCTAGTAAAACCAGGCCTATATGCAGTGTGGTGATAGTAACTCGTTACTAGTGTTTTTCCGCGGAGGAACGTGGGCCTGCTTAAGCATGTGGACGCGCCACTGGTAAGGTCGTTACGAGAGATTCTAGTGCGCGCTTAGGAATTAGAGCATCCACTGGTTCGGTCGATGGGCGGCCTGAGTGTAGGCTAGGTTATAATGCGCGCACGCTGAGTTTAGCACGTATATATATCTGTGTCTGTGTGTGTGTGTTTTGTGCTTTGTTTTAAACTCTGAATGCCTGATATGCTAATGGTTGTAGATGATATGGCAAAGTTTGTGAGCAACTATCCTGAATATCGAAAGACACATGGAAATGTGACAAAACATGTTGCTTTGGTGAGCGAGATGAGCAGAATGGTGGAGGAAAGGAAGCTTATGCAAGTTTCGCAGACGGAACAAGAGCTAGCATGTGCAAGTGGACAAGCTGCAGCCTTCGAGGTATTCATTTGATGCCCGGAAACTATTTCACGCCTTTCAGGGTAACCTGGTCTTGGTATAGCTTGATTTTACAGCAACTCCCTCTGTCCCGTAATATAAGAGTGTTTTTTACACTATAGTGTCACAAACATTGTTATATTATGGGGCGGAGGGAGTAGTTATCAAAGTGTAAAGCTGCTTCTATGTTTGTGATGTAAGACCGCTAACTTTTACATCTCAAATATTGCTTTGTTATTGAACACCCCCCCCCCCCCCCCCCCCCCCCCTATATATGTATATATCGTTTTGAACCCATTCTACTCTTGTTGTTGCTTTGACCACTTTCATTAGCCATGTAAGTCGAATTGTGCCTCCCCTTAGAAGCAGCTTAAGGAGTTGATTCAAGCTATACCTATTCTTGGAACTGCTGACCTATCTGTTGACTTGCTCATTAAGATAGAAATACATTATGTATGACAAGGCTCATTTGTCTGATCAGTTTGATGCTAGTTGAATTAATGTGAGTAGGGTTTACTCCACGGAGAAACTGACCAGTTGATTATTTTTGCCAACCATTGACCAGTTGCTTTTTTGCAGGCTGTTACTTCCTTACTTAACAATGAAAGTGTATCTGATATTGATCGTTTGCGACTTGTAATGCTCTATGCTTTGCGGTATGAAAAAGAGAGTCCAGTTCAGCTGATGCAGCTTTTCAACAAATTGGCTTCTCGCTCTGCTAAATACAAGTCGGGGGTATGTGAACTGTACTAGTTCTTGTGGTAGAACATTTCTCCTTGTTTTCTTCTATTGCACATGTTGCTTTATTTCTTTTTCAGTTAATGGTCTTTCTAGTTCTTTTTTTTCGAGAAAACGCAAAAGCTTTGCGTTTCTTTTCATTGAAAAGGAGAGATTCAGTTACAATCATCCGAGGATGTGCGGATTACAGCCGGTTAATTAGTGCACATCCCAGGTTTGGGGCAGCACAAGTCGGAGGCCAGGTGCCCCAGCTGCTGCCCATGAGCGGGCCTCGTCCTTAATGCTATCTAGGAGTGTGTTGAGGGAAGGCATCGCATTGTCAAAGACGCAGCTGTTTCGGTGCTTCCAGACCATCCATGGTACGAGCAACGCAACAGATTTCAGGGCCTTGCGCAGGGTCGGCGGCGTGTCTTCGTTGGCCTGTCTCCACCAGTCCGTAAGCGATGGCTCCTGCGAGGGGATCGGGGCCGGGATGCGTAGCCAGGCCAGGGTCTCGTGCCATGCCTGACGGGCGAGGGGGCATTCCAGCATGAGGTGTCGCGCCGTTTCTGGCTGCTGGTCACATAGGAGGCAGCGGGGGTGATGCTGGAGGCCATGGCGAGCCAGCCTCTCAGCCGTCCAGCATCGGTCCTGGTTGGCCAACCAGTGGAAGAACTTGACTCGCGGCGGCGCCCAGCATTTCCAGATCAGCTTCCATGAGTGGCAGGCCGTTGCTCCATGGAAGGTCGCCGTGTAACAGGACTGCGCAGAGTAGTTGCCGCTCGCCGTCCAACGCCAGATCAATTTGTCCGGTGCGGTGGAAAGCTCGGTGCGCTGCATGATCTGCCAGAGTTGCAGATACTGACCAATCTCGTGGAGACCGGGGTTTCCTTGGATGTCTCTTGCCCAAGAGTTACCATTGAGCCCATACGCCACAGTTCTCGTTGTCCGTCGTCGCTTGGGTATGCAGCCGTAGAGATTAGGCATGAGCTCACGCACGGATTGGCCGCCGATCCACCGGTCCTCCTAGAGCAGGGCGGACAGCCCATTCCCGAGGATCGTGAACGTGGAAGCCCAGAACAGGGCTCGTTCCATGGGCGAAAATTGGAGGTCGAGCCCTTGCCATGCTCGCTCCGGGTCCGTTCTGGAGAACCATAGCCAACGTAGTCTCAGGGCGAGGCTGGCATGCTCGAGGTCTCGCACGCCAAGGCCCCCGAGCTCGATGGGGCGGCACACTCTGCTCCAGTTCACATGGCAGTGTCCACCATTGGCAGCGGCACGTCCAGCCCAGAGGAAGCTGCGCTGGATCTTCTCGATCTGCTTGAGGGTTTTTTTGGGGGGCGCGAATGCGAGCAGTTGGTGCACTGGGATGGCACACAAGACCGACTTGACCAACGCGAGGCGCCCGGTTTTGGTCATCAGCCAGGCCTTCCAAGTCGGCAGGCACGCGCCGACCGCATCCACCATGGGCTGCAGCTGGGCGGCAGATGGGCGGCGTGTGGACATGGGTATGCCGAGGTAGGTGATCGGGAGGTTCGCCACCGGGCAGCCGAGGTGCGCGATCATCTCCGTGGCCACTTGGTCGCCGTGCAGGATGGTGGTGGAGCTTTTGGTGAAGTTCACCTTCAGGCCGGAAGCCCTGCCGAACAAGGCGAGGATTTCCCTGATCGCAGTGGTGTCCTCCGCCGTGGCATGACAGAAGACCATGACATCATCGGCATAGAGGGAGATCGCCGGGATGTGACGCCGGGATGTGACGCCGTGGGTGTAGAGGCTGCAGGATGCCCAGGCTGTGTGCGCGTCGTAGGAGGCGTCCCAGGGTGTCGACGGCGAGTACGAAAAGCTGCAGGGACAGTCGCCCTGCCGGAGCCCTTATGGGGGGGGGGCTCGCCGTTCAGGAGAATGCGCGTGCTAGCAGGGGACAGGAGGATGGCCGTCCACTCCAAGAATCTGTTCCCGAATCCATACCGCCGCAGCACCTCAAAGAGGAAAGGCCATGATAGGGAGTCGAAGGCGTGCGTGAGGTCGAGCTTGAGCATGACTCTCGGAGCTCCCAGTTGGTGCAGCAGCTTGAGTGATTGCTTGACAAGGACGTAGTTGTCGTGCAGGCTCCTTCCCGAGATGAAAGCATTTTGGTTGCGACTAACCAAGTGGTCCAGTTTGGCCCCGAGGCGGATTGAGAGCACTTGGCGAAGATTTTGGCCACGAGGTGTATCAGGCAGATCGTCCGGTAGTCGCGTAGCCCATGAGCGTCGGCGTTCTTGGGAAGCAGCGTCAGCAATGCCTGGTTGAGCTTGTAGAACCCCCTTCCTCGCAGGTCATATAGTTGCTGGAACACATCGAGGAAATCCTGCCTGATGATGGTCCAGCACGCGCGTAGGAATTCTGCTGTGAACCCGTCGGGACCCGGCGCCTTGCGAGCGGGGAGACTTTTGACAGCCTCCCAGATCTCCTCCGCGCTGAATGGCGCGTCGAGGTCCGCAAGGTCAGTCGGCTCAATGAGCTGAGACAGGTCCAGGGCGTGCTCTCTGGTGGTTGCCGTACCAAGCAAGGCCTCAAAGTGAGCAAAGGCTGCCTTCGCCATGTCAGTGTGGTCCGTGAGCACTCTGCCGTCCGCGATCAGGCTGTATATGTGGTTCTTCTGCCGACGGAACGAGCACTGTCGGTGGAAGAAACCGGTGCTAGCGTCGCCGTCTTTGAGGTTGGCGATGCGGGAGCGCTGCCGGGCGATCGTGCGCTCCATGGAAGCGAGCCCAAGATAGGATATCTTGAGCTGCTTACGGAGCCAAGCCTCCGGTGGCGAGAGGTTGCGTGATTCCTGGGCGTGGTCGAAACGCGAGATGAGTTCCCGTGAGATCGCAAGTTTGTCCTTGGTATTGCCCGTGGACCTGGAGCTCCAGCTGGTAAGGCGCGCCGCCGTCGCTGGGAGCCGTAGCATGAGCCGGTGGAAGGGATCGGCGTGGTGTGTAGAGCCCCATGCCGTGGTCACCCATCCAGGCGAAGCCAGTACTCCTCAAAGTGAAACCGTCTGTGCGAGTTAGGCGTGGGTGAGCAGTCCAGCAGCAACGGGGCGTGGTCTGACACCACAGCCGCGAGGCATCGGAGGTGGCATCCGCTGTGCGCGTCCTCCCAATCAGCGGTGCAGAGCACACGGTCGAGCTGCACGAGAGTCGGCGGTGATTGCTCGCTGGACCATGTATAGCGCCGCCCGTTGAGGTAGATCTCTTTGAGCGCGAGGTCATTGGTGAGACGGCGAAATTTGCCCATCATACGCCGGTTGATGTTGCCTGTGCTTTTGTCGTCGTCGCGGAGGATGAGATTGAAGTCGCCGCAAACCATCCATGGTTCAGGGCACGCGGCTCGGATCTCGCGAAGCTCCTGCAAGAAGGCGACCTTGTCGGCATCTTCCTGGGGTCCGTATACCACCGTAAGCCACCAAGGTGTGCCTGTGACCGTGGTCACCTTAGCGGTAATCGCATTGGTGGTGAACATTGGGTCCGTGATGGTCACGGCCCTGCTCTTCCACTCCAGCAAGATGCCGCCCCGCGTGCCATCGGCTGGGAGGTACGTGTAGTCATCGAACTCGGAACCAAGCGCATCCAAGACAATAGCCGAGTAGATCAACTCCATTTTCGTTTCTTGAATGCATACAATGGAGGCCCCGGTGGTGTCCAGCAGCGACCGGATAGCATGTCGCCGAGCCCGCGCGTTCATGCCGCGCACATTCCAGATAGCGATCTTAAGGCCGTGATCCATGGGAACGGGATCGACGGGTAGACGCGCGTATACTGGACTAGCCTTCGCATGCAACGTCGACGCCGCCGGTCGCAGCCGATGCCATGCAGACTGGGATCTCACGGTCAACCAGTGTGGCAATGGCCTTGAGGACCGTCAGGGGTAGCGGTGCCGCGAACATGCCGTCGTAGGCTTTCATCTCAGCGGCAGTGATCTTCTGATCGATCCCTATGATCCCAAGGGTGCGCAGGATTTGCACGTGGGCGCGCCGCTCCGCCGTGGAAGGGGCGCTCGGTTGGCAGGTCATAACTGCAGATCGTCCACGACGAGGGGCGAAGTTGAGGGGTCGGCGTGGTTTCTTTCCCGGGGCCGGCAGGGCGGCGTTGAGGTGTTTCGTGGTGGTGGCCAGAAACTCTCCAAGGGTCCAGGGCCGTGGTGTGCTGCGGCCCCGGGATTGCCGCAGCGTAATTGGAGGCGATGCGAAGCGGCTCGGCGTGCGGCCACTTGGGCCTTGGTTTGTCGTGGCCCCAGCGTTTGGAGATAGCTGGTCTTCGGTGGGCAGCAGTGGGGGAGGTGTAGGCGTGGGCCGCTGCAGAATCACCATCGGGCCTGCTGGGCTGCGGGGAGGCGGCCCATCAGCATGGGCGGGAGGTTTGGCGCCGAGGGGGGGCGTTTCCCCGCCCGAGGCAGCGCGTGTGGGGTTGGTGGCGGCGGACTGGTCAGCGGAATCCAGCCCCACCTCTGGCTCGGGTGGGGCGGTATCTCCACTTTGTCCCGACCGGGTCTCTGGCGGTGCAGATCCCTCCTGCGAGGCGACAGGCGCGCAACTGCCAGGGGCCAGATGAATTGCACTTTAATACATCATTGAACCATTTCTTCTATTTCTCTCCCTGCGTCCCATAATATAGGATGTTACTAGAACCGATATATCGGTTGTAATAAACCTTATATTATGGGACGCAGGGAGTACCTTCTTGCTGGCCAATGGACTGAAAGTGCTGATCCATTGTTTGCCCTGGCTACAGCCAATATGATATTGATTGTTTTCTGAATTCTAAATACCAAAGTTGAAGCAGCACAAGGTTGTGGAGGAGCAACTCCACCTTGCTGGTACAAAGTGTTGAAGGAACTACTTCAACGTGATGTGCTCGATATCACTCTAGAGGCGTTAGGCCGATATGGCTGCATGAGTGCAATACTAAAACTCCTAGAATACAAGATCTAAGATCTTAAGATAAGAACATGAAGCTCTTTTAAGTGTAATTGGTACATAGTTTGAGTTACAAACCTAGAGGTGAGGGCTTCTATGTATAGGCTTTGTGAAGCCTTCACATCTCAGCTTCTACTCCTATGTTTTTAAAGCGTCCCTAAGGCGACGCCTAGGCGTCGAAGCGCTCCCCCTCCGCTTTGGAAAATCGACCGCTTTGGGCGCCTAGGTGTCCAAAGCGCCCGCCTAGGCGTCGCCTAGGCGCCAAAGCGCCCCCCCTCCCTAAGGCGGTAAGGCGTCGCCTTAAAAACATAGTTCTACTCATAGCTAGAAGACTCTAGAAAATACTAACTCCGTCCCAAAATGTCTCAAGTTTAGTACTTATTTTGGGACGGAGGGAGTATATTACTTAAAGGTCAAGACATCTCAGCTTCTACTCATAGCTAGAAGACTCTAGAAAATATTACTTAAAGGTCAAGACATCTCAGCTTCTACTCATAGATAGAAGACTCCACTCGGAGGGAGTATTACTTAAAGGTTAAGAAAACAAATACAACAACATATGACTGAAGGACCAACTTATCTAGAATGGAGTAGAAATATGTAGAAGTCAATTTGATTTCTGTTTTTTTCTCTCTCTCTCTACTGTTCCTTACAATTATCCCATAGTTCTTTGGAACTTGGCCTTGAGTGCTTGTTCTGGATGGTAGAGAGTCAAGTCTGCAACATTGAGTGTGTTGGATATACCCATCTTGCTTGGAAGATATATCACATAAGCATTATCATTTATCTTATTTAAAATAAGGAATGGGCCATACTTTCTTTGTCCAAGTTTCCCATTGAACACCTAAAGGTAGCCTTTCTTTTCTGAGATGTACTATCATCTTATCACCTTCATAGGAGTAGGATTTCATCCTCCTTTTGCAGCCAGCTAACTGTATGTACTTCTGATTTTGTGCTTCCAAAACACTGCAAATTTCTTTGAATAATCTATTGTAGTTACCAGCAAAGTACAATGCTGATTTTGAGTCCCCCCTTGATGGTAGCTTCACCAGTTCCACCACATGTGTTGGAACTTTAAAGAGAAAATAACTCCTGCTTGGAGTTATTGGAGAACTCAGCAAAAGATAAAGAAAAATCCCATTGTTCCTTTCTTTCCGCACATATGCAACAGACCATATTACCCAAAAACTTCTGCGACATTTCTGTTTGTGGATGTACAGTACTAGAAGATTTTAATTCAGTGTTGAATTGCGTCCACCAAGTGAGCCAAAATGCAGCAAGAAACTTTCTATCACGATCTGAGACGATTGACCTTGGAAAACCATGAAGTCTGAACAGTGAACACTTCACGGAAGAGTAGTTTTGTTACATGATGAGCATCCGTTGTCTTGTGGCATGGAATTAAATGAACCATTTTAGAGATCTGTTGGCCACCACAAACAGATCAATCCCTCGTCCTGTTCTTGGCAAGCCCAGGACGAAGTCCATACTCCATAGAGATGTCCTCCCATGGAGCAACAGGAACATGCAAAGGCATGTATAACCATGTGTTTTGGACCTAGCCTTTGCAAGTTTCACATATGGGGCACCTTTGGACAAACTCTCCAGCACCTCCTTTTAGTTGTGACCAAAAGTAACGAGCCTCCAGGTTAGCTAATAGTATCGTCGCGTCTAACATGGCCACTAAGATAACTTAAATGGAGCTTTCTGATCAGCTTGTCACATAGGGTGTGTTTGGTAGCTGTTCTCATCCTAGCATGGCCGTTCCCCTTTGAGACATGCTGAGTACATGCAACTGCTGATGTTTGGTTGCTCTGTATGTGCTGAGACATGCTGAGTTGAGACTTTGTTTGGTAGCTTGCATCTGGTTAGATATGCTGGGCTGAGACTCTGTTTGGTGGCCTGTATTTGAGGTAGATGTGGTTACTTCCTCTTAAGGTTGTAAGGATACCACAATAGTTACAAACACATGATAAAGAAAAATTGTGTGCACAATTAAATGGAGTTTTTGGCGCCAATACAACATTCAACCAATATTTCAACTATATGTAAATATGAAAAAAAAACACATTCAACACTTAACTAATAATAGGCATTACAAAAAGGATAGAATAACACAACATAGGATCAATTGTATTAGCGCATCTGAAAATAAGTCTGCCATGTCTGAAATTGATCAAATCTCTGAAATTTATACATATACATACTACTTTACTAGATGTGCTCTATCTCTGAAATTAGCACATCTATGAAACTTGTGTAATAGTGCCATAGTGTCCTACGACTTTGTACAAAATTGTGCTCTGCACAATGGCCGGAAATTCGAGCTAGTACGCACACAGCAAGCACAGACGGCTGGATCCATGCACATATGGCGCCGACGAGCTTGGATGGCGGCGAGCAGACGAGGCGTCGACCTAGGGCAGCGGTGACCTGGGACGGAGGCAGCAACCAGGGCCGGCGAGGGAGAACTTGGATGGGGGTGGCGGCGATGGTCACGGGGCGGCAACCAGGGATCCGGCGAGTGCGCTTTGGTTGGCCATTGTTGCGGGAGAGGGAGAGAGAGTCGAGAGAGTAGCGGCGGTCATGGGGGAATTTTCCGTTTCGGGAGGTAACCCTAGCTAGTGGTGGGTCGTGGGGAGATTTTTTCGGAGCCCCGAGGGAGCATGGCTGAGGAGCTAACGTCCATCTAGGTGTTTGCAAGTGAGCATGGCTGAGGGCCCTTTTTACCATGAGTTGGACATAGCTGAGGAGAGCTCATAAACCCTACCAAACAGTGAAAAGTGGGTTGGATAGGGAATTTTTAAGCTCATGCACCCCCATGCATCCTACCAAACACACCCATAGTCAGCGGCGGACCTAGCCCACTGGGCCAGGGTGGGCCAGCAGTGCTACTGTACTACATTTATTTTTTTCTTTTATTTTTTGCTTTTCTCCTATGGTATAAAAGCTGTTTCCAAATCTCAGGGTGGGCCTACCTCCGCCACTGCCCATAGTGAACTTCTTGGGATGCACAGACGATCATTCTTGAAGAGATAGTCATCTTGCACCAAATAATCTTCACCTGATGGCTGGCCCCTAATGTGGGGGGAGACTTATATAGGATCGGATCTTTAGGTGAGATCGTAGGATCAACACCAAAATTTCATATTTAGACAATCCGAAAAATTCTGATATTTTTTGACAACATACCTGCGAGGTATGTTTACAACTCTAAAAAAATCAGCTCCAAACTTGATCTACAGTAAGAGATTCAAAAAAGACAAATGTAACTATGAATAGTGTCAGGCTGGAGTGAACAGTATTTGACACTATTCACAATTTCACATCCGATTTTGTCTTTTTTGGTTCTCTAAGCGTAGTTCGAATTAGAAGCTAAATTTTTTAGAGAATGTACATCAAACATGGATGTGTGTCTACAAAAAAATTCAGAATTTTTGAACATGTTTTGAGTCCTCAAAAAGATTGATCTCACCTAAAGGCAGATCCTATACAAGTCTTCAGTGGAGGTCCAAGTCGGAGCAGAGAAGGGCGGCGATGGAGGGTGTGAGGGGAGCTGGCGGGAGGGGTGGCCGCAGAGGCGTTAGCAGCTGCGGGAGGGGCGACACTGGTGGAGCCTCTCACGTGTGGCTAGATAAGGTCTAACATGGACAGAATATTCAAACTGCAAAAGCTGAGGGTTGATGTATTGCACCCAAGACCTCTACAATATTAAGTTTCATGTACCGAGTAGAACCTAAAGTCCAACTGATGGAGAAGGTTGGGCAATCCACATATATACTTTAACAGTTTTAGCGATAAGTTCTTATATTTTATATCTTCATTTCACCGTATGAACTCCATTATACAGCAGATCTCTAGAATCGATGGTACACATGGTTCTTCACATTCTAGGAAATATAATTTCTGTAAATCAGACTACGCAATATTCCTTGAAGTGACTTAAACATGATGTTAATTAGGCTTGAATACTATAAATTACCTTTTTACTCATGTTTAATAAACATAATTAATGGGATCTTCATCAGTTGTTTGTTTTGTTATTTATACTACAGGCAAAAGATGGAAGTAGTCAGTTGTATTTTTATTGGAGGTTTGGGTAAGTCTAATCTGTGTTACTACTTCTCTATGCAGCTTGTTCAATTCCTGCTTAAGCAGGCTGGTGTTGACAAAAGAACAGGTGACTTGTACGGGAACCGTGACCTATTAAATATTGCTCGCAACATGGCTCGTGGACTTAAGGTTGACACAAAAGTTTGTCCCCACAGTTATGTTACATTTCCATAGCTTGTTCCTTATGCGCTTATTGGTTGCAGGGCGTTGAGAACGTATACACCCAACACCAGCCTCTGATCTTCCAAACAATGGAAGGAATTGTCAAGGGGCGATTACGGGATGCTGACTATCCACTTGTTGGCAACCATTTCCAGCAGGGCAGGTTGGTCAAACATGTGCCGTGTTAAGTGTCTGCGAAACTACTTTCTGTAATTCACTAACTTGGTTTATTGATGGACGTGTACAGTCCGTCCTTGAGCACATCCTACAAAATAAAGCTAAATCATTGACAGGGTACACTTTTGCTTTTGTTTAGTTTTCAAAATGCAACGGGCTAATTTAAAGTGATGGCATCCCCACAGGCCTCAAGATGTTGTGATATTCATCGTTGGTGGGACAACTTATGAGGAAGCAAGATCAGTAGCCCTTTATAATGCAGCAAATCCTGGAGTCCGTTTCTTCCTTGGAGGTTCCGTGGTTCTAAATTCGAAGAGGTATGCACTGTTAACCATCAATCTCCTTGCAATGCTCCATAGTGTGATAACTCTATTTGGTGTTAGATATTTCCTTATTTTATTTTTACTTGTAGTGGAATATTTGGATTACAATTTTTGCAGTTGGTTTCCATTAAATTAGATTTAGATGAGAGGGATCATGGCTTGATGATGTTACCGATGACTTTGCAGATTTCTTGAAAACCTGGGGGAGGCACAAAGAATATCAAAGTCTAGCACTCTATTATGAGCATGCTGTTGTCCCCTCCTGCTCGAGGCTTGCGAGAATGTGATAATTGATAGTTTCACTGCATATATTCAGAGAGAATGCAATTTGTGGTAATTTTTGTAATGTATAGCTTTAGCTGTTAGTGCAATACCACAGCGTATCTATAGAGGGCTCAGCTTCTGTACATTTCACATTTGTTGTGATAACTTTTTACTACCCAGTTGACACGGTCAAGTGAAAAAAAGTGGCTATACCGAAACCTTTCTTGTCTATTTTGATGGAGTACCACACTGTTGTTGCGGATCCTGGAGATAAGTGTGTTTAATCCCCTAAATTATTAGGTTTGGGACACATTCCCTCCGGCCCTTGTTTAGGGTGGTTGTAATGAGAGTATCATAAGTGATATCATGCATGTCAATTAGATTTTTTGAATGACGTGGCACAATTAAATGAGGAAAGAAAGGATATGGTATCATGATACAATTAATAAGGCAACCTAAGATACTAAGGGCCGGTTTTTTTGCTGGCTTTTTTGGGCTTCCAAAGTAAGCTGCCTCCTACCTAGCTTATTTTAGAAGCCCTACTAAAATTTTCTTTTTAGAAGCTTATTAGTTAAGTCTTAACTACTAGGCTTTTAAAAAACTAAATTTGGTTGGGCTTTTAGAATAAGCTGAAACCAGCTTATTCTAGAAGCTAGCAAAAGAATTGGCCCTAACTTATGATACTATGCATTACGGATATAGTATTATATTCTAGAAGCTAGCAAAAGAATTGGCCCTAACTTATGATCTCTTCATTACAACCAGCCTTAGGGGAGATACACATCAGGTTGAATTATTATGTTTAGTTTGGGCTTGACCAATGTTGTGTGCTCCGTGGTTGTGTTGGTGTTAGGGCAATTAGAACGTTGTACATCAAAACGCTCCTAAATATCTGAGCGTTGTCAGGCTCTCCCTCCCTCCCCTGTATCTGATCATTCCAGTGGACTGTAGCTCCTCCGGCAACAGCCGCAACCCTTGGATCTCATGTGAGCGGTCTGGATGAAGACTCGCTCCTAAATATTTGAGCGTTGTTAGGCTCTCTCTGTATCTAATCATTCCAGTGGACTGTAGCTCCTCCGGCAACAGCAGCAACCCTTGGATCTCCTGTGAGCGGTCTGGATGAAGACCCAAAGCGATACACTGCCAACTTTAACTGACTAGCTAGAAGACGGACGATCGGCGTCCGACGGCTGATATTCAACCAGTGACTTGAGCCACCTTTCATTGGTCTTCCCCTTTGCTGTCCAAGCACCTTTTATTTTTAGTAGCTTTTCCTATATTGATAAGCTTGGGATCCCTCCCAGAGAGGCATCGATGTAATCCGGGTTGTAAACCCTAGCTGTCACTGGAGTGATTGGCCTCTACTTTCCTGTTCTTGTAAGAACCCTAGCTAAATTCCTCCAAAATTGAAGTGAGACCCCTCTGAATTTCCTAATGTTCATGTTCGTCAGTGAGCAAGAGTCTGACAATTGGTATCTAGAGCCATCAGTCCTCGGCGACGGGTTAGATCGTGGCATGGGAAGTTCGGTTCGTTGGTGAAATCCTTCCCTTGTTCCGGTTCGGGAGGTGGTGAGCACTAGGCGGCGTAGGCGTCGGTAGACTATTCGAGTGAAGGAAAGGCACGGGCGTGGTTACCAAAGAACTCTTTGCCAGTAAAATCCCACACATCCTTCCTCTCCGGTGCACTATGGCGGCGGGCGTTGGCGGTGGTGGTAGGATCTGGTAGTGCGGGTGTGGTTGCCACGGGTTGGTTGTAAAATTTAGCCCCCCCTCCCAGATCTGGGTATGTTGGGTGAAAGTACTCTGCTTTCCCTACACACCTCTCATCCGTGGCTTCACCATCGGATTCGGCAGACACAGATGCCCTGGAACTCAAGTCCTTGCATCTGGATGTCTGTCAACTCCAACAACACCGCATTGCTGATAGTGACATGCATGAGTTCATTGAATTTACCCACTCAATAAATCAGAATTTTGCAGATCTGCAGAGCAGTTTCTCCAAGATCCAATCAAGTTTTGATCGATTTTTTGCAAACCAACCCAATTTTGGCAAACGTTCAACAAATGAGATACTACTCGTCACACCTGAAGATTACACATAGCTAGGGAAATTGGGGTTTCTCCTAGACAAGGCAACATCAACTAAACCTTGCATAAAAACCTAGGAGTGGTTACTACGGTGGTACATGACCAAGCTGCTAAAGAGCAACCAACAGATATCCCACAGAAAAACCCTTACAGACATCCTCACTATGGACAGCTTGCTAACACAACTCAACAAGTTCAGAAACTAGAAAATCCAGTGTACTTGTTTGAAGAAGAAGCAGCTGAGCCAAACAACAAGAACTCTAGACAAGAAGCACTAGCCCTCATGAGCATAAAAGAGGCACTGTCTGTGTTAAACCAGCTAAGCTGAACATACCTGAATTTGTAAGCCAAACAATAAGAACTCTAGACACGAAGCACTAGCCCTCATGAGCATAAAAGAGGCATTGTCTGTGTTAAACCAGCTAAGCTCAACATATCTGAATTTGCGAGTGGAGACACTAAACGTTGGATACAAACGATTGAACAGTACTTTGACACTGCCAGGACACCCCTGGAGCAAAGTACTGAATTTGTTGTCTCATATATGAAAGGAACTGCAGTTCAATGGTGAAGAGGGACTGGTTTCAGTGCTCAAACTCTTCCTTAGCACAGATTTTGTAAATACCTAGGTGACAGATTTGCTGAAAGCTCTATTTGTGACAATGTCAAGAATTTTCATGCCTTGGTGCAAACTGGGACAGTGGGCCAATATATTAAGCAATTTGAGTGATCACTCAATTTAATGAGAAGAGACAATCCAAGCTTACCTGATGATTATTACACAAACAGTTTCATTGTTGGTTTATCTGACTACACTCAAGCTCACCAGTGGTGCAACAAGCCCAAAGATCTACAAGATGCTATGTGGACGGCAAGAAGACTGGAACAAGTGCTAATATGAAGAAGCCTCCTTTCACTCCTTTCTTTGTCAGGAGGCAAGTAAATTTTGACATGACAAAAGCTCATGCGGTTCAAACGCCAACACTGCCCTCTAACCAGGCCCTCATACAACAAGCTAGGCAAAAAGGCATATGTTTTAGGTGTAAAGAGCCTTGGGAACCAGCTCCGAGAAGTGTGGAAGCTTAGTCAGAGAAAGAATAAATAGCATAAAACTACTACTTTACAGGCTAAGGTTCCAAAAAACTACCAAAAATTATTTTTTCTCTGATAACTATCAAGTCAAGGGTCGGCTATTTCAAAAAACTCTAATCGTCCAGTGCTTTAATATTGATCGTTATTATGACAGTTGGGGCTCGCATGTAAGCAAACTGATTGCCTAGCCGTTTGTTTGACTGTTAACTGACATGTGGGAACCACATGTCAGTGTCTCTTTGTCATAATTTAAAAAAATTTCAAAAAAGCGATCAGGTCCCTGTAAAATTTGAAAAAAGCAATCAGGTCCCTGCAGACTTAAATAAAAAGCAATCAGGTCCCTCCCCTGCTCAAGCCCGAGAGGAGCTGCGCCGCCGCAGCCGTCGGCGTGCAGTAAGGGCCGCCGCGGAGCTCCTTTCGGCCGCTGCCTCCTCTGCCGGCAAGTTGCGCCTGGAGCCGCCGTGAAGTCCTAGCCGCGCGACCTCTCTCTCCCCTCCCTCTTCCTGGGCGCGGCGGCCCGAGCCCGAGCCCCTGGCCATGGCGCTCGGCCGCGGCAGCGCGTGCTCCTGAGCGCATCGACCTGAAACCTGGCAATGGAGCGCGGCAGCCCTTGCTCCTGGACGCGGCAGCCCTTGCTGCTTACTCCTGGGCGCGGCCCCATGGTGCAGCCCTTGCTCGCCTTGCTCCATGGCGCGGCTCGCGGCAGCCCTTGCTCCTGGGTGCGGCGTGTGGTGGAGGTCGCCGTCGGTGAGAGCTCGGGCAAGGAGGAGAGAAGAGAGATGCAGGAGGAGAGAAGAAAAAGTAGGAGGAAGAAGAAACCTCTTACATGTGGGTCCTATAATAAATTAACGGTCAAACAAAACGGTCAACAAACGGATTGTTTAGGAGCTGGTCCGACCTGTCATAAACCGGTTTAAAATGTTAGCAACGAGGAATTTGGGTGTTTTGAAACAGCCGACCCCTGAGTTGGTAGTTATCAGCGGAAAAGAAATATTTGGTAGTTTTTTGAAACCCTAACCTGTAAAGTAGTAGTTTTATGCTATTTACTCGTCAGAGAAACCAGGTGCAAGCTCTACAAGCTCAAGCAGAAGAACAACCTAGAATTGTCTACATGATTGAGAGTGAAGAGGACCTTACTGAATTTTAAGCACTACAAGGAGAAGAGGAACTCAAAATCTGTATGCATACTATGATGGGCATTGCATCCACTCCAAATAATTCACTATCAACATAAAAATAGGCTCTCAAATTGCTACTGCCATGATTGATAGTGGCAGCACATCCACTTTTCTGTCTCTAGACCTAGCTGACATAATCTCTTGTCCCACAGTAGCAACAAAAAAAATGAAGGTGCAAGTTGCTAATGGTGGAACCCTATGGACACAATTTATATGCAAATCCTGCCCATACACAATTCAGGGCCACTCCTTTTCTGATGATTCAGAATTCTGCAACTTGAGAGCTATGCCATAATCCTTGGAACTGATTGGCTTAAGAAGTACAACCCTGTGGAAATGAACTTTATTTTACGACCATGAGAATCACTGATATTACTGGGAAACACATCACCTTTCAAGATGAAACAATGCCCTCCAGTATACGAATGACTGAAACTTTTAACTTCACAAGATTAGTGGACCAACCACGGTGGTGTACTGCTGCTGGTTTCTCCCGTGTCTGAGAAAAACAGTGACAAACCATGACAGTGCCCTCTTGAAATTGAATAAATTCCGAAGGAAATGAGGAATTGTTCAAGGAACCTTCAACTGCACCTCCTGCCAGGTTCCGTGATCGTGCAATTCCTTTACTGTGTGATGCAAAAATCATTAACCAAAGGGCATATATAATTCCTCGCCACCAGAAAGATGTCATGGAAGAACTAATCAAGCAGATGTTGTAGAGACACATCATACAACACAGTTCTAGTCCTTACTCCTCACCAGCTATTCTTGTTAAGAAAAACGATGGGACACAGAGGCTCTAGAATGATTTTAAGAGATTGAATGCCATGACAATTAAGAATAAGTACCCTGTTCGTATCATTGAAGACCTCTTAGATGAATTATATGGGGCCAAATACTTTTCCTAGATAGACTTAAGGAGTGGATATCACCAAATCAGGATGAGACCTGAAGACATTCCTAAGACAACATTTTCAACTTACATGGGCCACTATGAATATCTTGTTATGCCCTTTGGGCTAACAAATGCACCAGCAACATGATTCCTATATGTGTGATCTAACATCATAACTATGCGCTTTTCTATCAATTGCCCTGTATGATATGTCTTCGAGAGAGAAGTCTCTAATGAAAACTATGGTTTCCGTGTCTACTTTTATCATATATTAAAAATAAACAATACCTTGCTGCAATTTTATACCTTTTATTTTACTTTTTTTTATCTATCTATTACTATCAGAATTAATCCTTGCAAGCAACGAGTTCAAGGGGATTGAAAACCCTCTTGCTCGCGTTGGGTGCAAGTATTTGCTTTTGTGTGTGTAGGTGTTGTTGAAGGGAATTTGCTTGGTTCTCCTGTTGGTTCGATAACCTGGTTCTCAATAAGGGAAATACTTATCTCTACTGTGTTGCATCTCCCCTCTTCGAAGAAAATCCCAACGCAATTTAGAAGTACCAGCTACCTGAAGATGGCCAGGGGTCCCCTACCTCTCCAACCGCCCGCGTGCGTCACCTACCTTCTCGTCGTGGTCTTCCTTTGCCGTTGTGTGAGTGCAGTGCGTGGGTGGCCATCATGCCCGAGCGGGGCATTGGCGGACAAACATAGAAAATTCGGTGACTAGTGTTAGATTGCCGGCTCTCCTATTACTGTCTAGACGTCAGGATGTGTCCCTGGATGTATTGGATGTAGTAACATCTTACATTAGGGGACGGAGGGAGTACTTTGTGACAATATAGCTAAAAATCCATGTCCCAGTTAAGTCTCAACAACCGATTCAAGAACTCTGTAACAAGTACCGAGCTGTTCTACACAAATCCCAGCAAATTATTCACCATCTCACAAGAAAAATGCATCGCCACTATTGAGCATAACAACATACTGAACATGAATCGCAGTATACAGCTAAAATGTCATACATGTGTCTGGACTGGAGAAGCGTAGTAACATCTGGCGCAATTCCTTGGCCCTGCTTTCAGTCATTAAACGGAAGAACGTTATATTCACCGTCTTTAGTGCTGTTGACCAGCCGAATAACCGTTCCACCAGAGCTACTTCCCATTCGGTTCCTCTCAGCCCTCTGATTTCTACATCTTGGAGGTAATCCAGCACAAGCTCCTCAGATCTCCAGTTTAGTGGCTGATCACATATGCAACCTAGTGGACATGTTTGTACCTGAAATAGGAGTGTATCAGGTTAGTAGCGACTTATTATGCAAAAGGACAAAAAATCAGAAATGTTTTCAGACTGCCTGAGCTCTTCAAGATACGCCACCAACAAAACATACATCAAAACTTTCTGTAAATAAACACAAGAACATGAATGCCTAAATTGCCTTTACAGAAAATAAGCATCGAAGCTTTAGTAGAACACATAGTATGTCCCAACTCCTAGCTCTTAACTGTGTTATGGAGTGACTGGTTCATATCTTGCCTTAAACCCGAGATTGGGCCTGTCATGCAATAACTCACTTAAACATCCACAGCCACGCATTTCCAACAGTCTGCCATCTTTATCGTATCGCTCCAGCAGCGCTGGCGAAGCCCAACCCAGAGGTGACGGTATGAAACAGAGGTGTTATCACACCAACTAGCATAACAGAAGTGGCAGATCAGTAAGAACTACCACGTGGTGTTACAACCAACACAGAGGGCAGCATCCAAAAGGCAGTGCTGATTCCCATTGGCAGCAACTCGTATGGTAAATATACCTTTGTGCCCTATAAGGTAGGATTGATTGACGGAGTCAAGAGATGGAGATCTTGGTTTAGCAGCGGCTGCCTGTCCTTTTCTTTCGTGAAAGGTATGATCTAGAGTGTGATTCTGATCCTGTGATTGGGTGCTTGGCGTAGAATGAGTGGAGCATACTAGGAATGCCGAATGCTCACTCAGTGAGGGAGCTCTGTTGGAGAAGAGTGGGACTAGAAAGAGGGAATACCCATGTCAGGCCATGTAAGGCCAATAGGCAATGCAACCTACAAGACCCTCAGTGCAACAACTGGGCCAGCTCAAGACGGTGACTTCAATATGTGCGAACTAGGAGAAAGTCCAACAGTGCACAAAACAACTTGTGCAGTTGTATGATTGTATTTGCATGGCAGTATAGAGCTTAAGGAACGAACCAGAAGAAGTGCTGGCCGGTGCTAATCCATGCATTGCATACATAAGGCAACCAAATCTGAGTTTTAATTCTCCTGCACCATGTCAGTTTGAAGACAAACCACAACCCCACGAGTTTCCCTTGGGCTGGACGTACACGGCATCACGGTTGGCAGGTGGCCAACCGGTGATGCGAGGTGGGTGTGGCGCTGTGATGTGTGTGGCGACGACGATGGTGGCGAGCAGAGCCGGGACACGGCTTGTCCTTCTGATGTCGAAGGTCTGGTGCGCCAATGGGTGTGCCTATGATGGTTTCTGGCTTTGACAGAGAAGTCGGAGCTGCGGGCGACGGGGCCACTGCGGCAACGATGACTCCATGAGGGCGGTTTTCAGTGGACGGTGCTCTCCGGATGTTGCGCTAGACTAGGTCGATGCGAGGCTTGCAACTTTCTCCTGTGAAACTCGTCAGAAAAATCGAAGCTGCCATGTCATCGACGCTTCGGTCGACTGTTTGGCGTTTGTGGCCAGGTCGTCCGCGAGTGCCCCATGTGGGGTTTGTAATCTTGGTTTTCACCCGGTTTTCCTCTAATTAACCGGGCAACTCTCTTCTTCTTAATCAATGAAAAAGGCAAATCTTTTGCCTCGTTTCAAAAAAAAAAAATACAAGCTTCAGTGGGAACGGGCTCAGCTCTCCATCTTCATGGCAGACCACAACAGGAAGACGGAAACATTACGCTTCATTGATGTGGGGCCACCTTCGGCAGAAACCATGTCCTCCAGACCACCACCAGAGCAGCTCGAGGATGGCTGCTTGTCAAGGGGACCGTAGTTGTTATGTGCACAATAGAGATCGTTTAGAACCTTTTGAATTGTTACTTGGGAGTCAAGTACTCAAGTAAGCCCTCCCAGATAAGGGACACCACATCCACACGTACTCCCTCCGTCCGAAAAAGCTTGTCCCAAACTTGTCCCTCAAATGGATGTATCTAGCACTGACTTGGTGCTAGATACATCCATTTTTTCGGACAGAGGGAGTATCAATTATCAATCAAGAAATAAAGACACTTTTATCAATTGGCTGTATCCCACATTCGTGCTCCTACTCCCCTATCCCCTACGCCATGCCACTGGATCATCTTCATTTCAGCTGTCACCTTATCTGTCTCCATGGGAGTATCATTACTAAATTTGGGCACTATCAGATCAAGTTAAGGCATGCCATGAAATGCAAATGCATGCTTTTCTGACTTCCTTAGAAATCACGTATGAGATAAACAATTAAGGAAAGCTTTACCTCCAAACAGGTATGAGGATTTAATGTTAGGATCAGCCTTCTCACACCGGTACATATCCTGAGAACATGGAATAAGCTGGCTCCACAGGCATGTCCATGTGCTATTACACTAATGCTCAATAATGAAATGACTGGGAGCATTGTCATATCCTCCATCAAGTATTGCCTGTTACTTAGGTCCTGCAGATTTCTAAGATGTCACAAAAAAAAGGTTGTACATTGGAATATATAATAGTTGTAAAAGAAGTAGAACACATGGTCTTGTAAAGCACATGGGAAAAGGTTGTTATAAGCTAACAAGTTCACTTTGGATTTCTATTATACAAAACCTGGGCATTGTAAGCCCAGCTCTAAAAAAACAAAAACAAAACTCAATGCTGATTTTCTATATCAAGTCTAAACATTTTTGGCACGGTGGGAGGCATTCAAGGTGTAACCTTGATAGATGTCTTAACTGTTCATGACGCTATCCATTCTCTAGCTAGATTACATGATAAAGGGGTAGTGTTCAAGCTGGATTATGAGAAAGCTTTTGACACTGTCAATTTAGATTTCCTAGATGAGTTGCTCAAAATTAGGGGGTTTGGTTGCAAATGGTTAGGTTGGATCCATAAGTAGCCGTGTTAGTGTAAATTTTCTATTCACGGATGGTCGCGGACATGCGGACGCCGTCTGCTTGCATCCCTATCCATAAGATTACCCACAAAGGATGTGTTAAACTGAACTATGCCGATAGTGATATCTTTCTTACTGGTAAGAGTCTTAGGCAGGGGGGTTCCCTTTCCCCTCTGCTCTTTAATCTAGTTGTACTGAGGATGCTATCTAGAGCTGCTACTACTGGGCTGATCAGAGGGCTTTGCTAGTCTGTGTGTCCTGGGGGTGTGATTAGCCTCCAATATCCAGATGATACTATCATGTTTGTAGATATAGACCCTGTCTTAGCAACCAATTTGAAATGGGTTCTAATCTGTTTTGAACAGGTCTCAGGGATGAAAATTAACTATGACAAGAGTGAAATGATTCCCCT
This sequence comes from Triticum urartu, assembly GCF_056163025.1. Lineage (NCBI taxonomy): Eukaryota > Viridiplantae > Streptophyta > Magnoliopsida > Poales > Poaceae > Triticum > Triticum urartu. The sequence goes on from NC_141874.1 coordinate 400,533,261, forward strand.
GAATATGGAACCTCATGAGATAGATAGTTTAGTTGGTATCTTTGGGTGCCCTGTTAGTGCTTCCCAATCAAGTGCCTAGGCGCCTTTGCATTTCGATAAGCTGTCAAGGGAAGACCTTCAACCCATTATTGACAAGATCCTTAAGAGGATAGCTGGCTGAAGACGGAAGCTTTTATCCTATAAAGGGAGAATTATTTTGATCAGAACTTGTTTAGCTAGCATCCCTGTGTACCTTCTCTCATTCTTAAAGTTCCCTAAATGGGCTTATTGATACGATCAATCCCAAATGGCTAACTGCCTATGGAATGACTTTGAAGGCCATAAGAAGATCCACTTAGCCCACTGGCAACTAGTATGTATGAAACAGGAATTTGGAGGTTTAGGTATACCTAACCTGCATAACCTTAACATCTGCCATTTAGGATCTTGGATTAAGAGGTATATGGCTGGTGAGGGAAAGATTTGGAGAAGCATAGTTGATACCTGGTTTCTTCCCCTAACATTATCTGTAGTGACTTTGTGGGAGCCTCTACTTTCTTGAAGGGGGTCATGTGGGCTGCAAAAGCAGTTAAGTCTGGTTCTAGGTGGGCAGTAGGTGATGGTAAGAATATTAGGTTCTGGGAAGATGCCTGGTTTGGGTCTTCTCCATTAACTGTTCAATACTGGGACCTTTACTGCATTTGTAGAGAGCAGTGCAATACCATACAGCAAGTGTGGGATGGTCATTCTATCAAGCTCTCATTTAGGAGGGTATTTAATGATAAGCTGATGAATCCGTGGTTTGAACTAGATTGTCAAAAGTTATTGTCTTTACAGATGACTGTGACTCTAATTTGGCAATATGAAAGATCTAGGCAGTATTCTTCTAGTAGTTCTTTGTATTCCACCACTAAGTATTGAACAGTGAAGAACAACGAAGATTCAGTGAGCTCTGACTCAGCAAGATACACAAGTGAAAATTTTGCACCAGCTATTCTGGAATGCCATCATCATCTAGATGATTATGTACCACCCCGAACACAAGTGAGAATTTTGCACCAGCTATTGTCAAATGCCACAATCACCCAAATGACATGTTCGTTTCCTTACAAAACCTATGTTTTCTTCCTTATCTATTGACTTTTTAGCATGTTACAAGTGACTGCATAACTCCAAATAAGAGAAGGATGAACTCACCCGCTGATAGTTCAGTGTAAGTCTCAAACTGTTGATGACCTTAAAGTGTCGCAAGAGCCTCATCAAATCGCGATTGTGTTCAATGCCACTTGGTCCATATACAACATAAAAGCTTGTGCCCAGCCATTGAAGACGTCTCATCCTGCCAAACTGAACAGAGACTGGATCATAAGCATCACCCCACTCAAGCGACGCCAGCCGAGGGGTTGAGATGGTGGCAACCGGTTGACTTGGATTAGGGGCATTAGCAAAGCTGTAGAAGACAGTTAACTCTTTGAGTGCCGGCGCCACAACAGTGAGGCGCTGCAGGCCACGCAATTTCCTGAGCTTTATTGTCATTAGAGACTCCGAATGTATGGTGAAATTGTCCAGGCCCCGGGCATCGCAGAGAGTGAGTTCTCGCAAGGCCGGGCACCGCGGAGAGGAGAGGGCGTCCCCGAGCTGGCACGGACCGTGTAGCCGGAAGTGAACAAGGCAGAGACTGGTGAGCCGGGTGAATACCCCTGTAGGCGGCGCCGCGAGGCCGAGAAACCCCAGGTGGAGCGAGAGCAAGGTGGCGTTCTTGAAGCAGGGCAGCTCAAAGGCCCCTCTTTCTCCGGCCTCGTCCCGCCCACCATTCTGCTGCACCTTGTTGTCGAAGAACAGATCGCCGGAGAGGCGGCGTGAAGCAATTGGGAGCCAGGCCGCCATGGATTCGGCAGGGGCGTCCTGGACGAAGACAACGAGGTGATGGAGGGTCGGCGCTTCATGGGCGGCGAGGGCGGGGGCTATAAGGTGGGGGGCGGTGTATCCGGGGAAGTAGACGTGCGGGAGAAGGGCCCAGAGGCGGCGCCAGCGGCGGGAGAGGAGACTGGTTCGGGCGGCGGTGGGGGAATCGCGGAGCGTGTGAAGGATGTGGAGAACCAAGTCATCGGGCAGCGCGCTGAGGAGGTCGTCGGTGCCGCCGCCGGCGGCGGCGGAGAGCCTGGTTCGCTTGGCGGCGGTTTTGCCGTCGCCGTGCTCCATGGAGGAGGGATCTGTCTCACATGTCTCGCTGTACTCTTGTGAGTTGGGAGTATGGACGGCTATCAGGATCTGCTAACTGGACAGTGGTTAGAACAGCAGATTCAGAAGAAAAAATGGAAAGTGGTGGACTCCCGTACATGATTATCAGGATCTGCTAGGGTTTATACTGATCGAAAGAGATCAATATTTTTGAAGATACAAAACATTGTTCAAAAATTCTGAGAAAAACTGGAGACACACATCCATGTTTGATTTACAAGCTCAAAAAGTATCAGCTCCTAATTCAACTACACTGAGAACCAAAAAAGATAAAATCAGATGTGAATGGTGTCAAATACTATTCACCCAAAGGTGTCACTATTCATAGTTGGATTTGTTTTTTCGAATCTCTAACTGAGATCGAGTTTCGAGCTAAGTTTTTTTTAGCTGTAGACATACCTTGCAGGTTGTTATAATTTTTTTTAAATTTTTTTTTGGATTGTCTAAATATGAAAGTTTGATGTTGATCTTACGATCTCATGTAAAAGGCTAATACTATAATAGTCTCGCCCAGTTACTCCAAGATAAATGTCTCTTCTTATCGGGATCCCAGGTTATTATATTTTAACATTATGAAAAAAAAGCAAAACATAAGATTAAAAATAAAAAAGGCTATGAAGCTCTTGTCGGAATTTAAACAGGGACACATGTAGACCATCTTTGGTTGTTGGATGTGCGATTGAGAGTTGCAGTCACCGTAACAGCTCGACGAAGCGATATGTTGTCGTTAGAAGCAGATCTGATGGCAGGAACGAGTCCGAGATGATGAGAACAATAAATTTGTTACGTTTCTTCAGTTAAACATAGCTAAGTGACCAATTCGTCAAACATCACCAGGAATGGGGCATGACAATGCCCCCTTCTTGAGCTCAGACTTCCCCACTCGGCTGATATCCTGGAAAAGCCTTGTGAATGAAGTAGAATCTTCCCAAATGGCATGTTCTTCTAATAAGTTCTTCCATTTGATCAACCATTGCACTATAGAAATGTCGATGTTACCTTGAACTAAGCGGGTATGTTCTTCCATGACCAACATCTTGGACTCGGCGGCGATGTTATCCTCCCGGGGGCGTCATCGTGGAGCTTGGGTGTCATTGGCCATGGAGTGGCATCATCTTCAACTTCTCATGTGCTCATACTCGGCTTCCTCACTATTTTGTATTGTTTGATCATTGCATTTTAACTATAAAACGAGGTGAAAGGTTGTTTCAAAATGTTACCCTAAACCCTAGGAATGAGCTTGCGTTGTAGTAAGGCTTCAAGTTCGATAAGAATTGTTCCATCAAACTTGAGCAATGGTAAGGAACTACTGCAGGCCCCAAGTGCTACTTGAGCTAACAAACATGGAATGTATCATGTAATTTGCACCCTTGTGGTGGCAGTAACTTGTAAGAGACTGCTCCCACTTTAGAAAGAACTCTGAAAGGACCATAGTATTTGGTGTGCAACTTTAAGTATTTTGTAATACTCACAGAAGTATACATGTGATGGTCTGCAAGTGCACATGACGATGCAGCAATTTCATAGTAAGAAAGGTTTGTTGATCCCGCAGGGAGCGAAAAGGAAGACATTACTATCCCCGCAACTGCATTGTCAGTTACGCAATTACGCTTACACCCAAACTAGAGTTTGAAAATATTTCAGTAAAGTCGGTTGCTAGGAAAGCGATAAAATGCGACAATTAAACTAGTACTAGAACGAACGAAAATTAAATATTAAACTAAACAGAGAAAATAAACAACAGAGAAATATATGATGTTTTAGATGAAAACGTTGGTATCTAGGTACATCCCCATTAGGCTTTGGCGCTGATTGGGGTTAAGCTTTTTGACTATTAGCGCATACGGCTAAGTCTATACCTTGCATTATGGGATATAACAATCGATTAATGGCGGACGGCCCCCTGCATGACATTGTCCGTCAAGCAGCGTTACATTAAGATAACTCAATCATCCTACTGCTCGTCTCATACCAGTGGCGGATAATGAAAAGACATTAATTTCACAATGACCGGACCGAAAGCAATAAGTTCTATCGACAACCATGATCCCTAGAATAATTGTGTTTCCCTCAAGATATAAACGCATGTCTCCTAAAGATCTCTTGATTTGCACAACTATCTATTAAATTCATGTGTGACCTAGGGAGTTGAACGCCTCAAACTACACCGATGGATCGGACATCTCCAGTCACTAAATTACTGTAAGCATAAATAATAACATGAAAAGGACACACATAAATAGATAACGCATATCAAATAACTGCTTACTAGCCGACCGACACATAGCCAACAATTAATAAAATAACATGGAATTGAAGAACCGGTGGTTGAGGTTCATCGAATTGAAGCAACCACCTGGCTTGTGCGGATCTTTTATACGGTTGGCACTATATCGTACATGTCACCATATAAAGTCATTTTTGCAAAAGTAACACACAAAAAAGCAACATATGTTGCTATGAAGAATTATTGGTAAAGGAGCTTTGAAGGTAAATAACAAAAAGTAGAAGGCAAATGATCGGTTAGAAAGTACTCCGTCAATCTCAGACGTCGAATATAAGCAAAATGGGAGTATTTTTGCCCTGTTACGAGTGGTTGTATGACCGGGAGTGGTCGTACCCTACGCCATTTTACGGTCTATAAATTCATCGCCAGTGTCGTCCTCCGGTACGAGCGCACGCCATCCTGGAAAAGTGTATTTTTTATTAGTCGGTTCCAACTTTGGGTACGAGCAACGGTACGAGTATAAGCGCTCGTACCGAGCACCGTCGATCGTCCTGGAGAGATGCTCCTGTGAGGCTGCCAGATGGTACGTGATATGTCTCAAATGTATCTATAATTTATGAAGTATTTATGCTGTTATGTTATCATTCTTGGGTGTTTTACAATCATTTTATAGCAACTTTATATATATTTTGGAACTAACCTATTGACCCAACGCCTAGTGCCCGTTACTGTTTTTTGCTTGTTTTTTACATCACAGGAAATCAATATTAAACGGAGTCCAAACACCGCGAAACTTTTTGGAGAATTTTTTATAGACCAGAACACCCAGGATGGGCCAGAGCAGCACCTGGGGATGCCCCAAGGGGGGCACAATCCACCAGGGTGTGCCTGGGGGCCCAGGCGCGCCCAGGTGGGTTGTGCCCACCTCAGTGGCCTCCCGCACCCCCTCTTTACCCTATAAATTCAAAAATATTCCGAAAACTCTCGGGGTTAACCTAGATCAGAAGTTCCGGCGCCGCAAGGCTCTGTAGCCACCGAAAACCAATCTAGACCCGTTCCGGCACTCTGCCGGAGGGGGAAAATCATCACCGGTGGCCATCTTCATCATCCCGACGGCCAACATGATGAGGAGGGAGTAGTCCACCCTCGGGGCTGAGGGTTTGTACATGTAGCTATGTGTTTAATCTCTCTCTCTCTCTCTCTCTCTCTCTCTCTCTCGTGTTCTTGAGATGTCATGATCTTGATGTATCGCGGGCTTTGTTAATATAGTCGGATCATATGGTGTATTTCCCTCTCTATATTGTTATGATGAATTGAGTTTTTTCCTTTGAGATTTCATTGTTATCAGATTGAATACTTTTATGGATTTGAGAACACTTGATATGAAGGAAATATGCCCTAGAGGCAATAATAAAGTTATTATTTATTTCCTTATATCATGATAAATGTTTATTATTCATGCTAGAATTGTATTAACCGGAAACATAATACATGTGTGAATACATAGACAAACAGAGTGTCACTAGTATGCCTCTACTTGACTAGCTCGTTGATCAAAGATGGTTATGTTTCCTAACCATAAACATGAGTTGTCATTTGATTAACGGGATCACATCATTAGGAGAATGATGTGATTGACTTGACCCATTCCGTTAGCTTAGCACTTGATCGTTTAGTTTGTTGCTATTGCTTTCTTCATGACTTATACATGTTCCTATGACTATGAGATTATGCAACTCCCGTTTATCGGAGGAACACTTTGTGTGCCACCAAACGTCACAACATAACTAGGTGATTATAAAGGTGCTCTACAGGTGTCTCCGAAGGTACTTGTTGGGTTGGCGTATTTCGAGATTAGGATTTGTCACTCCGATTGTCGGAGAGGTATCTCTGGGCCCACTCGGTAATGCACATCACTATAAGCCTTGCAAGCATTGCAACTAATGAGTTAGTTGTGGGATGATGTATTATGGAACGAGTAAAGAGACTTGCCGGTAACGAGATTGAACTAGGTATTGATATACCGACGATCGAATCTCGGTCAAGTAACATACCGATGACAAAGGGAACAACGTATGTTGTTATGCGATCTGACCGATAAAGATCTTCGTAGAATATGTAGGAGCCAATATGGGCATCCAGGTCCCGCTATTGGTTATTGACCAGAGAGGTGTCTCGGTCATGTCTACATAGTTCTCGAACCCGTAGGGTCCGCACGCTTAACGTTCGTTGACGATATAGTACTATATGAGTTATGTATGTTGGTGACCGAATGTTGTTCGGAGTCCAGGATGAGATCACGGACATGACGAGGAACTCCGGAATGGTCCGGAGATAAAGTTTGATATATGGGATTATAGTGTTTGGTCATCGGAAGGGTTCCGGAATTCACCGGAAGGGGTTCCGGATGTTTCCCGAAATGTTTGGGTACGAGAACACTTTATTTGGGCCAAAGGGGAAAGCCCACAAGGTTTTTGGAAAGCGCAAAAGGAAGTTTTGCGGAGTCCAGGGGCCAGACGCCAGGGTCCCTGGCGTCTGGGTCCTGACGCTGGGAACCCTGGCGTCTGGCCCTGGAGTCCGAGAAGGACTCTTGCCTTTCAGGTGAAACCGACTTTGTGGAGGCTTTTACTCCAAGTTTCGACCCCAAGACTCAACATATAAATAGAGGGGCAGGGCTAGCACCCAAGACACATCAAGAAACACCAAGCCGTGTGCCGGCAACCCCGTCCCCTCTAGTTTATCCTCCGTCCTAGTTTTCGTAGTGCTTAGGCGAAGCCCTGCGGAGATTGTTCTTCACCAACACCATCACCAGGCCGTCGTGCTGCCGGAACTCATCTACTACTTCGCCCTGTTGCTGGATCGAGAAGGCGAGGACGTCACCGAGCCGAACGTGTGCAAAACTCGGAGGTGCCGTGCTTTCGGTACTTGGATCGGTCGGATCATGAAGACGTACGACTACATCAACCGCGTTGATATAACGCTTCCGCGAACGGTCTACGAGGGTACGTAGACAACACTCTCCCCTCTCGTTGCTATGCATCACCATGATCTTGCATGTGTGTAGGAATTTTTTTGAAATTACTACGTTCCCTAACATGATATATGTCTTGCAATTGAATACTCGTGGTGACAATGGGGTATCGTATTGATTCACTTGATATATGTTTTGAAACTCAACTCACCGATTCCCGAGGTGACATTGGGGTAACCTATGCATAGGGGTTGATGCACGTTCTTGTCTTTGTTTCTCCGGTAGAAATCTTGGGGCACTCTTTGAAGTTCTTTGTGTTGGATTGAATATTATGAATCTAAATTTGCTTTGGTGTTATTTTAGTACGAACTCTTGGTTAGATCGATCAGAAAGAATAGCTCCGTGTTATTTTAGTACTGTAGGATCGAAAGTATGTCTAGAGGGGGGGTGATTAGACTACTTGACCAAATAAAAATCTAGCCTTTTCCCAATTTTAGTTCTTGGTAGATTTTAGCTATCTTAGAACAAGTCAAGCAATCTCCACACAATACAAGCAAGCATGCAAAAGAGTATATGAGCAGCGGAAAGTAAAGCATGCAACTTGCAAGAATGTAAAGGGAAGGGTTTGGAGGATTCAAACGCAATTGGAGACACGGATGTTTTTGTCGTGGTTCCGATAGGTGGTGCTATCGTACATCCACATTGATGGAGACTTCAACCCACGGAGGGTAACGGTTGCGCGAGTCCACGGAGGGCTCCACCCATGAAGGGTCCATGAAGAAGCAACCTTGTCTATTCCATCATGGCCGTCGCCCATGAAGGACTTGCCTCACTAGCGGTAGATCTTCACGAAGTAGGCGATCTCCTTGCCCTTACAAACTCCTTGGTTCAACTCCACAATCTTGTCGGAGGCTCCCAAGTGACACCTAGCCAATCTAGGAGACACCACTCTCCAAGAAGTAACAAATGGTGTGTTGATGATGAACTCCTTGCTCTTGTGCTTCAAATGATAGTCTCCCCAACACTCAACTCTCTCTCACAGGATTTGAATTTGGTGGAAAGAAGATTTGAGTGGAAAGCAACTTGGGGAAGGCTAGAGAACAAGATTCATATGGTTGGAATGGAATATCTTGACCTCAACACAAGTGTAGGTGGTTCTCTCTCAGAAAATGTGTATTGGAAGTGTAGGTATGTTCTGATGGCTTTCTCCATGAATGAAGAGTGGTGGAGGGGTATATATAGCCTCCACATAGAATCTAACCGTTACACACAATTTGCCAAACTCGGTGGGACCGAATGGTTAAATTCGGTCGGACCGATTCAACAAACCTAGTGACCGTTAGGATTTTCGGTGGGACTGAGATGCAACTCGGTAGGACCGATATGGTTAGGGTTAGGGCATATCGTAATCTCGGTGTGACCGATTACACAAACTCGGTGGGACCGATTTTGGTAATAAGCTAACCAGAGAGTTGGTCAGGTAAACTCGGTGGGACCAATTCGCTCATCTCGGTGAGACCGAAATGTTACAAAAGGGAAACAGAGAGTTTACATTGCAATCTCGGTGGGACCGATCGCTCATCTCGGTAAGACCGAAACGTTACGAAGGGAAATAGAGAGATTACAATCCCATCTTGGTGAGACCGAGATCCCTATCGGTGAAACTGAATTGCTAGGGTTTGTGGCAGTGGCTATGACATTTGAAACTTGGTGGCGCCGGATAGATAGAATCGGTGGGGCCGAGTTTGACTTTTGGTTTAGGTCATATGTGGATGTGGGAAGGTAGTTGAGGGTTTTGGAGCATATCACTAAGCACTTTGAGCAAGCAAGCCATGAAGCAACACCTCATCCCTCCTTGATAGTATTGGCTTTTCCTATAGACTCAATGTGATCTTGGATCACTAAAATATAAAATGTAGAGTCTTGATCTTGAAGCTTGAGCCAAACTTTTTGTACTTAGAATTTTGAGGGACCCACTTTCCTCATCCGTGCCATGCCATTCATTGAGCTTTTTCTGAGATATTAATCTTGGAATAATGTTAGCTCAATGAGCTATATGTTGTTAGGAATTACCAAAACCACCCAGGGATAGTTGGACTTTCAATCTCCCCCTTTTTGGTAATTGATGACAACATATAGATCAAAGCTTCGACAAATGATAATAAGAGTGAAAGATATTGTCGCTTTGAGATGTATGTGAAAAGCAAGATCTCCCCCTAAATTTGTGCATATCTTAAGATTTGCTTTGGACTGCAAATGCACAATGAGTTAGGATCATGGGTTACTCTTCCATGTCACATACATCTTGGTGGAGCACTCAAAATGATAAGAATTAAATACATGCACTCATCACCAAGCAAAGTGAATGATCATATAAGGATAAGTAAGATAATATCATCTAACAAGCATAAGTGTAGCTTATGATCAACCACATGATCATCAATGTCTCACAGATAATGACATAGTATCTCAAGCAATCAAAAGACAAACAAAGTTCAACCACCAAAGCAAGAGAGAATAAAAAGCAATGCTCTCTCTCGAAGCCTATGATCTATACATTTTTCTCCCCCTTTGGCAATAAGTTACCAAAAAGTTCATAGAAAATGCATAGCACTAGAACGTCTCTCAGGCTTGGTCTTCAGGTGGTGGTGTCTGGAGAACGCCAAGGACGAAGGCTTCAGTCGAAGTAGACGGAGCTGATAGGGTAGGTGCTGGAGCTGGTGGCACTGAAGCTGTAGCTGGTGCAGATGAAGTGGCTCTAGTGTCTGGTACAGGCACTGCAGCAGATCTCTGAGCTCGAGGCACTCTGGCAAATGCATCAGTGGTTGTCTTGCCCTTCCTTTCCTACATGTCATCCTGTAGCTGCTCCACAACAGACTGAATCTCAGTTACTTTGACATCTAAATCATAGAATTTTTGTTCCACGATTCTTTCCAGGCTCTCCTGGTTTTGAGTTAGGGTGGCCAACCCCTTCTCAATCCTCAGAGATGATGCTATCAAGTAACCAAGCTGGTCCTGCTTGCTTTTTAAAAAGTACTCAGATGCCTCCTCTTGAGTTGGCATCTTGGCAACCTTCTCCATCTTTGCCTTCTCCTTCTTTGCTTGTGCTTGCACTGAGGAGGGTTCATCTTCATTCATCACAACTTGGTTGTCCTCGAAGTTAGGATAGATAGGCAAGTGTTCCTTATCCAACAAGTATGTGCCTGTGCCCATCTTTGAGTTTATGAACTCCTGGATCTGTGGGGCATATCCACAACTTCTTTTCTGGTCAGCTGCTGTCCTCTTGATAGTCTCAACTATAAGGCTCATGACCTTGAACTTCTGTGGCACATCAAATATATGTAGCAAGTTAATTGCATGCCCTCTGATCATGTTGTGGTCACCTGACTTGGCAAAAGAGTGTGCCTTAGGATCCAGTTGATCGTTGGCAGTCCTAACAGAAGAAAATGGACTGACCCAAGAGCATCTTCAGGAATCTCCTTGTACATCTGTGACATAGAATTGTGGTCCATCTTTTTCTTGGCATAAACATCCAAGTCATCTTCACTTTCCTTTGGGGCATTGATCAGATTGGCCCATTCCTCAATAGTTGATTAGTACCTTGTACCTTCAGACATCCATACTATCCTTCCATCTGGATACAAGTGTGCTGTGGAGTAGAATTGCATTATGAGCTCCTCATTCCACTTTGTGAGCTTCTTCCCAACAAAGTCTGCAACTCCACAAGCACGGAAGCTGTCAAACACACCAGGATAGTGTTCCTCATTTTCCTTCATGTAGGTCCAGTTGACCCACCTCATATCACACACTATAGGCTTCTTGTCCAGCAGCACTGTCTCATAGAAATCCTGCTGTTCCTTTGTGTGGAACCTGTAATCAACAGCAGTTCTTCTTCTTGTAGCATATGGATCTGTCTCTCTCCATTTCCTCAGTCCTGAGTCTCTCCTGATCTTCATGTTCTCAGCCACAGGATGAGCATCATTGTGGTCTGGAATTTTTGGCTTCAATTTTCTCAGAACATGCTCTTCATCTTCTTCTTCAGCAACAGTCTCAGGCACTGGGGCCTTGTTCTTCTCAGCAGCTGGTATGTTTCTGGTATTTCTCTTTGGTGCAGTCTTGGGCTTGGAGGCAGCTTTGGGTGCTTCTTTGGGCTTTGATGATGCAGCCCCTGTACTGATAGCATCACCCATAAGCTTCTGTGCCTTGGGTGCTGGTGCAGCAACCTCTTCTTCCTCTTCTTCTTCCATCATGGAAGCCTTTCCAATCACTCTGGCCATGGTCTTCTTGACCCTTTCCTTCCTTTTCTTTCCTTCTGCAACAGGCTCTTTGGGTTGAGATTCCAAAGATGCTTGAGAGGATGCTCTGGCCTTAGACATTGATTGTCTTCCTGCTGGCCTTTTGATCTTCATTCCTGGCTTAACTGCAGCTGAGCTGTACTCATTCTTAACCACTTTCTTCTTTGATGTGGCCTCATCCTCAGTGGCCACATAGTCTTCATCCTCAGACTCTGAAGTTTTCTTCTTGCTTGCTCTAGTGGCAGCCTTTGGCAAATTGCTTGGGGTGCTCTGTAACGCCCTCGTTGCGGCTATATCTCCTACGTGTCGAAGCACGACTTAGAGACATAACCACATTGAAAGCAATGTCGCAAGTAAGGTAATCTTCACAACAACCCATGTAAATAGATAATAAGGGGAAAGGTACATAGTTGGCTTACACTCGCCACGTCACACAAGTACATAAATAACATTACAATCATCCAATACACTCATGGTCCGACTACGGCACCAAAATAAAAGATCAACCCCAACATGCGACACGGTCCCGATCGCCCCAACTGGGCACCACTACTGATCATCAGGGAAAGACATATAGTAACGGCGCGAGTCTTTGTCGAACTCCCACTTGAGCTCAAGCGCATCATCTGGAACGGAGTCATCGGGCCCTACATCTGGTTTGGAAGTAATCTGTGAGCCGCGGGGACTCAGCAATCTCGCACCCTCGCGACCAAGACTATTTAAGCTTATAGGAAAGGCAAGGTAATATGTGGAGCTGCAGCAAGTGACTAGCATATGTGGTGGCTAACCTGTTCGCAAAAGAGAGCGAGAAGAGGAGGCAAAGCACGAACGAAGAACTAGAGAACAACCTACGACAAACATTACTCCAACACCGTGTTCACTTCCCGGACTCCGCCGAGAAGAGACCATCACGGTTACACACGCGGTTGATTCATTTTAATTAAGTTAAAGTTCAAGTTATCTACAACCGGACATTAACAAATTCCCATCTGCCCATAACCGTGGGCACGGCTTTCGAAAGTTCAAATCCCTGCAGGGGAGTCCCAACTTAGCCCATCACAAGCTCTCACGGTCAACGAAGGATAAACCTTCTCCCGAGACATTCCGATTAGACTCGGTATCTCGGTTCTACAAGACAACTTCGACAATGGTAAAACTAAACCAGCAACACCGCCCGAATATGCCGACAAATCCCGATAGGAGCTACACATATCTCGTTCTCAGGGCACACCGGATTGTCCAAGGTACGGGTAGGCCAGCCCAGAGTTGCCCCTGGTGGCCACCGGTAGCTGACAGGTTGGACCAACACTCAGAGGAGCACTGGCCCAGGGGTTTAAATAAAGATGACCCTTGAGTCCGTGGAACCCAAGGGAAAAAGAGGCTAGGTGGCGAATGGTAAAACCAAAGTTGGGCATTGCTGGAAGAGTTTTATTCAAGGCGAACTGTCAAGGGGTTCCCATTATCACCCAACCGCGTAAGGAACGCAAAATCCGGGAACATAACACTGATATGACAGAAACTAGGGCGGCAAGAGTGGAACAAAACACTAGGCAAAAGGCCGAGCCTTCCACCATTTACCAAGTATATAGATGCATTAATATAACAAGATAATATAGTAATATCCCAACAAATAAACAATGTTCCAACAAGGAACGATCTCCAATCTTCACCTGCAACTAGCAACGCTATAAGAGGGGCTGAGCAAAGCGGTAACATAGCCATTCAACGGTTTGCTAGGACATGGTGGGTTAGAGGTTTGACATGGCAATTTGGGAGGCATGATAAGCAAGTTGTAGGCATAGCATAGGCATAGCAAAAGAGCGAGCATCTAGCAAGCAAAGATAGAAGTGATTTCGAGGGTATGATCATCTTGCCTGCAAAGTTGTCAAAGTTGACTGGATCCTCGGAAGCAAACTCAATCGGCTCCTCGTTAACGAACTCGTCTCCCGGATCTACCCAAACAAGACAAACGAGCAAAAAGAATACAATCAACCACGTGCAAAGCTCAAACAACATGATGCAAACATGGTATGCTATGCGGGATGCAATATGTGATGCATATGCAAGATTTGGCAAGGAATGATTGAACCTGGCCTCCACTTGGAAATCCAAGAGTGCCACTGGAAAGGTGAGGTGATTTCAGTTGAAATCGATATAAAGATCACCGGAATCGGATGCAAGGTTTGGAAATGGCAAGCAAAATAAATATGGCACCGGTCTGCGATAAACAGCAAGTAACCATCTAAATGCATCAAGATAATTATGCTACAACACTCAAACATGGCGACAAAATACATGGCAGGGATCCACTCATAATGCTTGACAAAATATGAATACTGAGCTACGGCCAATTCATCCATTAACAGGTTCAAACAAGCATGGCAAAAGTGCAAATGGTAAACAGGTTTCAGACTTAGTGAAATTAACACAAGCCTGGAATTTCAGATCAGGTAGCACACTTTGGAGCACGAAAACTATATGCTACAGGAACTTAACATGGCAAAGCAAGGCATGGTATGAAGCTACTCAAAGCACTTAACAAAAGTCCCTTAGTGACCTTGAGCCAAAAGGGATCATAAAATACAATTGCAAGCATGTGAACATGGCAAAAACATAAACAGATTACAGACTTAGTGAAAAACTGGAGCATGCAAATATGTTAAGAGTAGGCATGTTTACGAGCTCGATGCACTCACTACAGAGCATGGCATGACAAATTAAGCATACACCCATCAAGAATACATATTATAGAAGCTATACATGGCAAGAACAACAACATAGCATGCACGGATCAACAACAACATCCTCGGCAAAATCGCTAACAAGTAAACAATCTGTCAGGATTCACGAAATAGCAAAAGTAGAGCTCGATTGACTCAAGCTAGGGTGCTCTATAATTGCAAACAAAGATATGGATGGATATAGCATCACAATATTAACAAATCATCCTTACTGATCATCCTCAAAAGAGGCACGGATCACTAGGAAACAACATGAACATATGGCATATTGATAAGAACAGATCAAGGACTTAGAGAAATTCTAAGTCCCTGAAATCAGCATTAACGAATGCACTACTTTGCAAGCTTGTGCTAGTCACCACACATATCACAAAAATACATGGTAAGCACCTCTGTAAAGATGGCAAAGTATATAACAAAACTCATGTAGAGCTCAGGAGCATATCATGCACACATTAATCATGGCAAAAATGACAAATAGCTATTTGGTGCAGCAGATCTGACAATTAACACAAATAGCTCTCTTCCAATAGCATTTTGGGCATCAAGATGCGCTCAAATGAAAATTCTGCAATGAGATGAAATGATGTGCTCTCTGAGGCGAACATTTTGATATGCTACACGCCCAAAACGGAGTTACAGATGCGGAGTTACGACATGAGCAAGAATGCAAAAATAACTAGGGTTTCAGGGAGAAAGTCAACCGAGTCTAGATCTCAGATCCAGATCGCATGGAAACCGAGGCCGCCGGAGTTACTGTAGCTCGCCGGACATGAAGCAGTGGCCGGACTTGGCGTGGCACACGCCGGCGCGGGAGGAAGGCGGCGGGGGCGGCGGACGTCGGTGGTGAGGCTGCGACGGTGGGGGCGGCGAGGTGCGGCTCCGGCCTGCGAGGAGCGCGGCGGCCGCCGGCGATGGCGCGGGGCGGCACAGTGACCGGACTTGAGGGAGAGGACGGCGGTGGCTCGGGCTCGCGGGAGGAGGGAGTCGGGCGCGGCGCGCCGATCTGGGCCGCGGGGGTCTCCCGCGGGCTCGGGCAGGCCGGCGGCGATGTGGGCG
The DNA here is from genome assembly GCF_056163025.1 of Triticum urartu. Classification (NCBI taxonomy): domain Eukaryota; kingdom Viridiplantae; phylum Streptophyta; class Magnoliopsida; order Poales; family Poaceae; genus Triticum; species Triticum urartu. Next base: position 400,548,774 of record NC_141874.1, read on the forward strand.
CGGCTGCCCACGTGGCGGCTCGCGGTTGGTCCGGGCGAAGCAGGCAGACATGTCCGGCGCGTCCGGACGTTGTCCGGCGTGCGGAGAGGAAGGGGATCTAGGGTTTGGGGAAGAAGACCCGAAAATTTCGGGAGAGGATCTATATATAGGCATAGGGGGAGCTAGGAGAGTCCAAATGAGGTGCGGTTTTCGCCCACGCGATCGTGATCGAACGCTCTAGATGATGGAGAGAGTTTTGGTGGGTTTTGGGCCAAATTGGAAGGGTGTTGGGCTGCAACACACACGAGGCCTTCTCGGTCCCTCGGTTAACTGCTGGAGTATCAAACGAAGTCCAAACGGTACGAAACTTGACAGGCGGTCTTCCGGTAGTAAACCAAGGCTGCTTGGCAAGTCCCGGTCCAATCCGGAAATGTTTAACCCCCACACACAAAAAGAAGGTAGAAAGGACCACCGGAGGAGATAGGTGCGCCGGAATGCAAAACGGACAACGAGGAAAATGCTCGGATGCATGAGACGAACACGTATGCAAATGCAATGCCCATGATGACATGGTATGAGATGCATGACAACGGCAACAACACACGGAGACAAAAACCCGAACCCGATAAAATAAAATAACTTAGCATCGAAAACGGCAAGAGTTGGAGTACATATAAGGTAAATTACATCCGGGGTGTTACAACACTCCACCACTACGAAAGGATCTCGTCCCGAGATCTAGGACTGGAAGAATGCCGGGTACTCAGAACGGAGGTGATCCTCGCGTTCCCAGGTGGCTTCACGGTCGGAATGGTGTGACCACTTGACTTTGAGGAATTTGATTGACTTATTGTGAGTCTTGCGTTCAGTCTCTTCAAGAATAGCAACGGGGTGCTCACGATAAGAGAGATCTGCTTGGAGATCAATGTCTTCGAAGTTGACAGTGTGGTCAGGGGTCTTGAAGCACTTGCGGAGCCGAGAGACATGGAACACGTCGTGCACATTTGCAAAGTTTGAAGGAAGCTCGAGTTGATAGGCGAGATCGCCTCTCTTGCTGACGATCTTGAAAGGACCCACGTATCTAGAGGCAAGCTTCCCTTTGATACCGAAGCGACGAGTACCTTTCATTGGAGAGACGTGGAGGTAAACATGATCTCCGATCTCGAAAGCCAAATCACGATGCTTACTGTCATAGTAGCTCTTCTGTCGCGATTGCGCTGCTTTGAGGTTATCACGAATGACTTTGCACATTTCCTCTGCCTCTGTGATCAAGTCATTTCCAAGAAGTTGACGTTCACCGGTTTCTGACCAGTTAAGAGGAGTACGACACTTCCTGCCATAGAGAATTTCAAATGGGGCCTTGCCCAAACTTGCTTGAAAACTGTTGTTGTAGGAGAATTCGGCATATGGAAGACAATCTTCCCATTTCATACCGAAAGAGATAACGCAAGCCCTGAGCATATCTTCGAGAATCTGATTGACACGCTCGACTTGACCGCTAGTTTGAGGATGGAAAGCTGTGCTGAAGCGGATGTTGGTGCCCATGGCCTTCTGAAAAGAATCCCAAAACTTGGAGGTAAAGATGCTGCCACGGTCTGAAGAGATCACCTGTGGAATACCGTGCAGAGAGACAATCCGAGAGGTATACAGCTCCGCCAATTGAGCTGCAGTGATAGACTCTTTGATAGGCAGAAAGTGAGCCACTTTAGTGAGTTTGTCGATGACAACGAATATAGCATCATTGCCATGCTTGGACTTTGGAAACCCAGTCACGAAGTCCATCTCAATGTGGTCAAACTTCCATTCTAGAATGGCAAGAGGTTGAAGGAGACCAGCTGGTCTTTGGTGTTCTGCCTTCACTCTTCTGCAGACATCACACTCATTCACGAACTGAGCAATCTCGCTCTTCATTCGAGTCCACCAATAAGCCTGCTTGAGGTCCTGATACATCTTCGTACTCCCAGGGTGGATGGAGAGGAGAGAATTGTGCGCCTCATTCATGATAACTTTACGAAGGTCACCTTTGGGCACAACAATACGATCCTCGAAGAAGAGAGTGTCCTTGTCATCAAGGCGGTAGTACTTGTACTTGCGTTGACTCTTGGCAATCCCAATCTTCACCTTCTTCACCATAGCATCAAGAAGTTGAGCCTCGCGAATCTGATCTTCCAAAGTAGGAGAGACTTGAAGGTTGGCGAGGAAACCTTGAGGAACAACTTGCAGATTGAGTTTGTGGAAAGCTTCACAAAGCTCGGGTTGGTAAGGCTTGAGAATCAGACTGTTGCAGTAAGCCTTCCTGCTCAAAGCGTCAGCAATCACATTGGCCTTTCCTAGAGTATACTCGATACTCGGATTATACTCTTGAATCATTTCGACCCAACGAGTCTACCTGAGTTTGAGATTAGGCTGAGTGAAGATGTACTTGAGACTCTTGTGGTCAGTGAAGATGTCCACTTTTCTTCCCAATAAGAGATGTCTCCAAGTCAAAAGAGCATGCACAACTGCCGCCAACTCGAGGTCATGAGTGGGGTAGTTCTTCTCGTTGGGCTTCAACTAGCGAGAGGTATAAGCCACAACTTTCTACTCTTGCATCAACAATGCACCAAGACCTTGAAGAGAGGCATCGCAGAAGACCTCGAACGGTTTGGATTCATCAGGAGGAGTCAGAACTGGAGCAGTGACCAATTTCTCTTTCAAAGTGTTGAAAGCGATGTCACATTCCGGAGGCCAAACGTACTTGACGTGCTTCTAGAGAAGGTTTGAAAGAGGCTTCGCGATCTTTGAAAAGTTCTCAACGAACCTTCGACAGTAGCTTGCGAGACCAAGGAAGCTACGGAGTTGCTTCATGTTCTGAGGTGGTTCCCAATTCACAATTGCAGACACCTTCTCAGGATTCACCGCTATGCCCTTGGCAGAGATGATATGCCCAATATATAGAACCTCATCGAGCCAAAACTCGCACTTTGAGAACTTGGCGTAGAACTGATGTTCCCTGAGCTTATCGAGCACCAAACGCAAGTGCTTGGCATGATCTTCCTTGTTCTTCGAAAAGACCAGAATGTCATCGAGATAGACCAAGACAAAGTCATTTGTGTAGGCGTTGAAGATGAAGTTCATCATGCGAGAGATAGTCGGAGGAGCGTTGACGAGGCCAAAAGACATGACAATGTATTCATATGAACCATAGCTTGTTTTGAAAGCTGTCTTGGGAATATCTTGCTCACGGATTCGAATCTGGTGATAACCCATACGAAGATCAAGCTTGGAGAATACTTGGGCACCTCTGAGTTGTTCGAATAGCTCATTGATGTTGGGAAGTGGGTACTTGTTCTTGATAGTCTTCTTGTTCAATGGACGGTAGTCAACACAAAGTCGGTCCGTTCCATCCTTCTTCTTCACAAAAAGTACTCCACAACCCCATGGAGAAGAACTAGGTCGGATTAGACCCATTCGTTCTTGAATATCGAGTTGCTTCTTCAGCTCCTTCAACTCTTCAGGTCCAAGCTTGTAAGGACGTTTGCAAACCGGTTCCGTGCCAGGCTCAAGATCGATGACGAATTCAACTGGCCGGTGCGGAGGCATTCCTGGAAGCTCTTCTGGAAAGACGTCTTGATACTCGCAAACGACTGGAATTTGCGAGATGGCATCTAGTTCACCCTTCTCATTGAGAGAAAACAGACGGATGGTATCATCACGAGCGGCAAAGACAATTACATCCTCAGACGAATGAGTCAATTGAATCTGCCTGGCAGCACAATCAAGCTGAGCCTTGTGCTTAGAAAGCCAATCCATTCCAAGAATAAGATCAATATCCGAGTCACCAAGAACCGTAGGAGAAGACAGAAACTTGTAGTCACCCAAAGTGATAGTAACATCCGGAACAATGGAGTTAGCACTCATGCGCCTACCGGGAGAGACAACTGCTATCGGTCTAGGCAAAACTTGCAAAGCCAACTCATGCTTAGATGCCAACGGTCTTGAGATGAAACAATGCGATGCACCAGTGTCAAAAAGAACTTTAGCTGGAATATCGTTAACAGGAAGGTTACCCATGATGACATCTGACGAGTCCTCTGCCTGAGCTGCATTCATCAAGTTGACCTTGCGTGCTTGGGGTTATGCTTGACCATAGCTGTACTTGCCGATCTCATAGGAGGAGGAGGAGGGAGGCACCTCTGATTGAAGCATTTGTTGGCATAGTGACCCTTCTGTTGACACTTGTTGCATGTGACCTCTGAAAGCGGACGGCGATACGGAGCACTCGATCTTGGAGCTTGAGACGAAATCTTGTTCTGAAAGCCAGGGTTGGGTGGGTGGGAAGATCCACTGCCACCTTTGCTCTTCTGCTGATACGGCTGACGGAACGGAGGAGGAGGAAGCCAATACTTCTGCTGCTTAGCCACTTGAGTAGAGGAATAAGGAGTAGCATCTCTAACTCGCTTCTTGGAAGCATCGCACTTCAGTTGAGCAGCCTCTTGCTTCAATGCCATGTTGTAAAACTCGTCGTACCTCATGGGCTCAAAGAGAACAAGAGCTAGCTGGATTTCTTCTCTGAGACCACCTCTGAACTGGTATATCATGCTCTTCTCGTCAGGGACGTCCTGCTTAGCAAAGCGAGCGAGCTTCTGAAACATCTTGTTGTAGTCATAGACAGACATAGAGCCTTGCTTCAGGTTGCGGAATTCCTCACGCTTGCTTTCAACCACGCTCTGAGGAATATGATGAGCTTTGAAGTCTTGACGGAATTCATCCCAGGTAATCACACGGCCTCCTCTGGAATCTTTGTACTGCTGAAACCATTCTGCAGCTTGGTCCTTGAGTTGGAAGGAAGCGAACTTGACAAAGTCCTCAGGCCTGACGTTAGTGCAGTCGAAATGCTTGCACAAGTCCACAAGCCAATCATTAGCGTCAGTTGCCTCAACGCAATTGCTGAAGGTCTTTGGCTGGTTAGCAAGGAACTGGTTGAGTGTAGCAAAGTGATTCTGATTATTGCCCTGGTTGCCTTGGTTCGCTTGGTTGCGCTCTTGAAGAATTTGCATGATCAGCGGCGTGTTTGCATTGGTAGCGGCCATCACAGCTTGCCATGCCTCCGGAGGTGGAGGTGGTGGTGGCGGATCAGGATTCGGAGTCGTGCGCGTTGGAGGAGCCATCCTGAAGAGGTTGACATCCATTAGCACACTGATAGACAAAAATTGAAGCTGAATCCAATGGGTAGAAATTGCAACATATAGTCTTCACATCCGAACAAAATGAATGAATGCATTCCAATTGAAATGGTCACACATCCATAAATTGAGAAGCCACTTAGAATTTAGGTAGAGGAATAAAATCACCAAGGTATGGAACAAGAACGAATACTCGGTAAGGATCACCCAATCTCAAACCAAATATCCGTGGAAGAAGAGCTAGAGCTACAAGAATTCCCACCTATGAAACTCCCAAACCTTTCCGGTTATGCAATCAGGTGTTGGGGATACAGGGGAAGCATACTATCTCACCTAAATCTAGCAAATCCTACATCCAGCTGTATCCATCCTTCAACACATAACCGAGAAAAACTTTGGAAATCGTCTACCTCAACCTTCGAAAAGCATCCGTTATACAAGTTATGGCAATACTCCCGAACTCCCACCCCAGTACTGGGTGGCGTCGAGGTTATCTCACCAACAACTGCATAAAAGAGATTTTCGATGTCGGCGAACTAAACTCAGGTATTCCAGAACTGCAACGATAAAATTGTGACGACAACACCTCGGAGCTCACTCCCCGGGACACTGCCACAACCCCTAAATGACAGGAGGCACCAAGAACAATGTTCTCGTCACAAATCGATCGGAACGATTCCAAGATACCCGCGTGATCCTAAATTTTTTTTAGTGAAATTTGAGAAGAGAAGAGTCAAAACTCTACGTCAGGATGCCTTACCAGAGCGATGAAGGGACTGGGAGTAAAAAGAATTCCTAAACTCTCCGATATATAATTCCTAAATGACTCAAAACATTTTTCTAGACTCAACTCGTCAGCTAATTCGATCAAGCAGTGGGGCTCCTAAGGTCGGGGAAGGCTCTGGTTACCAACTTGTAACGCCCTCGATGCGGCTATATCTCCTACGTGTCGAAGCACGACTTAGAGGCATAACCGCATTGAAAGCAATGTCGCAAGTAAGGTAATCTTCACAACAACCCATGTAAATAGATAATAAGGGGAAAGGTACATAGTTGGCTTACACTCGCCACGTCACACAAGTACATAAATAGCATTACAATCATCCAATACACTCATGGTCCGACTACGGCACCAAAATAAAAGATCAACCCCAACATGCGACACGGTCCCGATCGCCCCAACTGGGCACCACTACTGATCATCAGGGAAAGACACATAGTAACGGCGTGAGTCTTCATCGAACTCCCACTTGAGCTCAAGCGCATCATCTGGAACGGAGTCATCGGGCCCTGCATCTCGTTTGGAAGTAATCTGTGAGCCGCGGGGACTCAGCAATCTCGCACCCTCGCGACCAAGACTATTTAAGCTTATAGGAAAGGCAAGGTAATATGTGGAGCTGCAGCCAGCGACTAGCATATGTGGTGGCTAACCTGTTCTCAAAAGAGAGCGAGAAGAGGAGGCAAAGCATGAACGAAGAACTAGAGAACAACCTACGACAAACATTACTCCAACACCGTGTTCACTTCACGGACTCCGCCGAGAAGAGACCATCACGGTTACACACGTGGTTGATTCATTTTAATTAAGTTAAAGTTATCTACAACCAGATATTAACCAATTCCCATCTGCCCATAACCGCGGGCACGGCTTTCGAAAGTTCAAATCCCTGCAGGGGAGTCCCAACTTAGCCCATCACAAGCTCTCACGGTCAACGAAGGATAAACCTTCTCCCGAGACATTCCGATCAGACTCGGTATCCCGGTTCTACAAGACAACTTCGACAATGGTAAAACTAAACCAGCAACACCGCCCGAATGTGCCGACAAATACCGATAGGAGCTGCACATATCTCGTTCTCAAGGCACACCGGATTGTCCAAGGTACGGGTAGGCCAGCTCAGAGTTGCCCCTGGTGGCCACCGGTAGCTGACGGGTTGGACCAACACTCAGAGGAGCACTGGCCCGGGGGTTTAAATAAAGATGACCCTTGAGTTCGCGGAACCCAAGGGAAAAAGAGGCTAGGTGGCGAATGGTAAAACCAAAGTTGGGCATTGCTGGAAGATTTTTATTCAAGGCGAACTGTCAAGGGGTTCCCATTATCACCCAACCGCGTAAGGAACGCAAAATCTGGGAACATAACACCAATATGACGGAAACTAGGGCAGCAAGAGTGGAACAAAACACTAGGCAAAAGGTCGAGCCTTCCACCCTTTACCAAGCATATAGATGCATTAAGATAACAAGATAATATAGTGATATCCCAACAAATAAACAATGTTCCAACAAGGAACGATCTCCAATCTTCACCTGCAACTAGCAACGCTATAAGAGGGGCTGAGCAAAGCGGTAACATAGCCATTCAACGGTTTGCTAGGACATGGTGGGTTAGAGGTTTGACATGGCAATTTTGGAGGCATGATAAGCAAGTGGTAGGCATCGTAGCATAGGCATAGCAAAAGAGCGAGCATCTAGCAAGCAAAGATAGAAGTGATTTCGAGGGTATGATCATCTTGCCTGCAAAGTTGTCAGAGTTGACTGGATCCTCGGAAGCAAACTCAATGGGCTCCTTGTTAACGAACTCGTCTCCCGGCTCTACCCAAACAAGACAAACAAGCAAAAGGAATACAATCAACCACGTGCAAAGCTCAAACAACATGATGCAAACATGGTATGCTATGCGGGATGCGATATGTGATGCATATGCAAGATTTGGCAAGGAATGATTGAACCTGGCCTCCACTTGGAAATCCAAGAGTGCCATTGGAAAGGTGAGGTGATTTCGGTTGAAATCGATATAAAGATCACCAGAATCGGATGCACGGTTTGGAAATGGCAAGCAAAACAAATATGGCACCGGTCTACGATAAACAGCAAGTAGCCATCTAAATGCATCAAGATAATTATGCTACAGCACTCAAACATGGGACAAAATACATGGCAGGGATCCACTCATAATGCTTGACAAAAGATGAACACTGAGCTACGGCCAATTCATCCATTAACAGGTTCAAACAAGCATGGCAAAAGTGCAAATGGTAAACAGGTTTCAGACTTGGTGAAATTAACACAAGCCTGGAATTTCAGATCAGGTAGCACACTTTGGAGCACGAAAACTGTATGCTACAGGAACTTAACATTGCAAAGCAAGGCATGGTATGAAGCTACTCAAAGCACTTAACAAAAGCCCCTTAGTGACCTTGAGCCAAAAGGGATCAGAAAATACAATTGCAAGCATGTGAACATGGCAAAAACATAAACAGATTACAGTCTTGGTGAAAAACTGGAGCATGCAAATATGTTAACGAGTAGGCATGTTTACGAGCTCGATGCACTCACTACAGAGCATGGCATGAAAAACTAAGCATACACCCATCAAGAATACATATTATAGAAGCTAGACATGGCAAGAACAACAACATAGCATGCACGAATCAACAACAACATCCTCGGCAAAATCGCTAACAAGTAAACAATCTGTCAGGATTCACGAAATAGCAAAAGTAGAGCTCGATTGACTCAAGCTAGGTTGCTCTATAATTGCAAACAAAGATATGTATGGATATAGCACCACAATATTAACAAATCATCCTTGCTGATCATCCTCAAAAGAGGCACGGATCACTAGGAAACAACATGAACATATGGCATATTGATAAGAACAGATCAAGGACTTAGAGAAATTCTAAGTCCCTGAAATCAGCATTAACGAATGCACTACTTTGCAAGCTTGTCCTAGTCACCACACATATCACAAAAATACATGGTAAGCACCTATGTAAATATGGCAAAGTATATAACAAAACTCATGTAGAGCTCAGGAGCATATCATGCACACATTAATCATGGCAAAAATGACAAATAGCTATTTGGTGCAGCAGATCTGACAATTAACTCAAATAGCTCTCTTCCAACAGCATTTCGGGCATCAAGATGAGCTCAAATGAAAAGTACGCAATGAGATGAAATGATGTGCTCTCTGAGACGAACATTTTGATATGCTACACGCCCAAAACGGAGTTACGGATGCGGAGTTACGGCATGAGAAAGAATGCAAAAATAACTAGGGTTTCAGGGAGAAAGTCAACCGAGTCTAGATCTCAGATCCAGATCGCACGGAAACCGAGGCCGCTGGAGTTACTGTAGCTCACCGGACTTGACGCGGTGGCCGGACTTGGCGTGGCGCACGCCGGCGCGGGAGGAAGGCGGCGGGGGCGGCGGACGTCGGCGGCGAGGCTGCGGCGATGGGGGCGGTGAGGAGCGCGGCGGCCGCCGGCGATGGCGCGGGGCGGCGCGGTGACCGGACTTGAGGTAGAGGACGGCGGCGGCTTGGGCTCGCGGGAGGAGGAAGGAGCCGGGCGCGGCGCGCCGATCTGGGCTGCGGGGGCCTCCCACGGGCTCGGGCGGGCCGACGGCGATGTGGGCGCGCTGCCCACATGGCGGCTCGCGGTTGGTCCGGGTGAAGCAGGCGGACGTGTCCGGCGCGTCCGGACGTTGTCCGGCGCGCGGAGAGGAAGGGGATCTAGGGTTTGGGGAAGAAGACCCGAAAATTTCGGGAGAGGATCTATATATAGGCATAGGGGGAGCTAGGAGAGTCCAAATGAGGTGCGGTTTTCGGCCACGCGATCGTGATCGAACGCTCTAGATGATGGAGAGAGTTTTGGTGGGTTTTGGGCCAAATTGGAACGGTGTTGGGCTGCAACACATACGAGGCCTTCTTGGTCCCTCGGTTAACCGTTGGAGTATCAAACGAAGTCCAAACGGTACGAAACTTGACAGGCGGTCTACCGGTAGTAAACCAAGGCCGCTTGGCAAGTCTCGGTCCAATACGGAAATGTTTAACCCCCACACATGAATAGAAGGTAGAAAGGACCACCGAGGAGATAGGAGCGCCGAAATGCAAAACGGACAACGGGGAAAATGCTCGGATGCATGAGACGAACACGTATGCAAATGCAATGCACATGATGACATGATATGAGATGCATGACAACGGCAACAACACACAGAGACAAAAACCCGAACCCGATAAAATAAAATAACTTAGCGCCGGAAACGGCAAGAGTTGGAGTACATATAAGGTAAATTACATCCAGGGTGTTACAACACTCCACCACTACGAAAGGATCTTGTCCCGAGATCTAGGACTGGAAGAACGCCGGGTACTCAGAAGGAGGTGATCCTCATGTTCCCAGGTGGCTTCACGGTCGGAATGGTGGGGCCACTTGACTTTGAGGAATTTGATTGACTTGTTGCGAGTCTTGCGTTCAGTCTCTTCAAGAATAGCAATAAGGTGCTCACGATAAGAGAGATCTTCTTGGAGATCAATGTCTTCGAAGTTGACGGTGCGGTCAGGGGTCTTGAAGCACTTGCGGAGCTGAGAGACATGGAACACGTCGTGCACATTTGCAAAGTTTGAAGGAAGCTCGAGTTGATAGGCGAGATCGCCTCTCTTGCTGACGATCTTGAAAGGACCCACGTATCTAGGGGCAAGCTTCCCTTTGACACCGAAGCGATGAGTACCTTTCATTGGAGAGACGCGGAGGTAAACATGATCTCCGATCTCGAAAGCCAAATCACGATGCTTACTTTCATAGTAGCTCTTCTGTCGCGATTGCGCTGCTTTGAGGTTATCGCGAATGACTTTGCACATTTCCTCTGCCTCTGTGATCAAGTCATTTCCAAGAAGTTGACGTTCACCGGTTTCTGACCAGTTAAGAGGAGTACGACACTTCCTGCCATAGAGAATTTCGAATGGGGCCTTGCCCGAACTTGCTTGAAAACTATTGTTTTAGGAGAATTCGGCATATGGAAGACAATCTTCCCACTTCATACCGAAAGAGATAACGCAAGCCCTGAGCATATCTTCGAGAATCTGATTGACACGCTCGACTTGACCGCTAGTTTGAGGATGGAAAGCTGTGCTGAAGCGGATGTTGGTGCCCATGGCCTTCTGAAAAGAATCCCAAAACTTGGAGGTAAAGATGCTGCCACGGTCTGAAGAGATCACATGTGGAATATCGTGCAGAGAGACAATCCGAGAGGTATACAGCTCTGCCAATTGAGCTGCAGTGATAGACTCTTTGATAGGCAGAAAGTGAGCCACTTTAGTGAGTTTGTCGATGACAACGAATATAGCATCATTGCCACGCTTGGACTTTGGAAACCCAGTCACGAAGTCCATCTCAATGTGGTCAAACTTCCATTCTGGAATGGCAAGAGGTTGGAGGAGACCAGCTGGTCTTTGGTGTTCTGCCTTCACTCTTCTGCAGACATCACACTCATTCACGAACTGAGCAATCTCGCGCTTCATTCGAGTCCACCAATAAGCCTGCTTGAGGTCCTGATACATCTTCGTACTCCCAGGGTGGATGGAGAGGAGAGAATTGTGCACCTCATTCATGATAACTTTACGAAGGTCACCTTTGGGCACAACAATACGATCCTCGAAAAAGAGAGTGTCCTTGTCATCAAGGTGGTAGCACTTGTACTTGGGTTGACTCTTGGCAATCCCAATCTTCACCTTCTTCACCATAGCATCAAGAAGTTGAGCCTCGCGAATCTGATCTTCCAAAGTAGGAGAGACTTGAAGGTTGGCGAGGAAACCTTGAGGAACAACTTGCAGATTGAGTTTGTGGAAAGCTTCACAAAGCTCGGGTTGGTAAGGCTTGAGAATCAGACTGTTGCAGTAAGCCTTCCTACTCAAAGCGTCAACAATCACATTGGCCTTGCCTGGAGTATACTCGATACTCGGATTATACTCTTGAATCATTTCGACCCAACGAGTCTGCCTGAGGTTGAGATTAGGCTGAGTGAAGATGTACTTGAGACTCTTTTGGTCGGTGAAGATGTCCACTTTTCTTCCCAATAAGAGATGTCTCCAAGTCAAAAGAGCATGCACAACTGCCGCCAACTCGAGGTCATGAGTGGGGTAGTTCTTCTCGCTGGGCTTCAACTGGCGAGAGGTATAAGCCACAACTTTCTTCTCTTGCATCAACACGGCACCAAGACCTTGATGAGAGGCATCACAGAAGACCTCGAACGGTTTGGATTCATCAGGAGGAGTCAGAACTGGAGCAGTGACCAATTTATCTTTCAAAGTGTTGAAAGCGATGTCACATTCCGGAGACCAAACGTACTTGACGTGCTTTTGGAGAAGGTTTGAAAGAGGCTTCGCGATCTTTGAAAAGTTCTCAACGAACCTTCGACAGTAGCTTGCGAGACCAAGGAAGCTACGGAGTTGCTTCACGTTCTGAGGTGGTTCCCAATTCACAATTGCAGACACCTTCTCAGGATTCACCGCTATGCCCTTGGCAGAGATGATATACCCAAGATATAGAACCTCATCGAGCCAAAACTCGCACTTTGAGAACTTGGCGTAGAGGTCAGGAGCATATCATGCACACATTAATCATGGCAAAAATGACAAATAGCTATTTGGTGCAGCAGATCTGACAATTAACTCAAATAGCTCTCTTCCAACAGCATTTCGGGCATCAAGATGAGCTCAAATGAAAATGATCAATGAGGTGAAATGATGTGCTCTTTGAGGCGAACATTTTGATATGCTACACGCCCAAAACGGAGTTACGGATGCAGAGTTACGGCAGGAGCAAGAATGCAAAAATAACTAGAGTTTCAGGGAGAAAGTCAACCGAGTCTAGATCTCAGATCCAGATCGCACGGAAACCGAGGCCGCCGGAGTTACTGTAGCTCGCCGGACTTGATGCGGTGGTCGGACTTGGCGCGGCGCACGCCGGCGCGGGAGGAAGGCGGCGGGGGCGGTGGACGTCGGCGGCGAGGCTGCGGCGGTGGGGGCGGCGAGGTGTGGCTCCGGCCGGCGAGGAGCGCGGCGGCCGCCGGCGATGGCGCGGGGCAGCGCAGTGACCGGACTTGAGGGAGAGGACGGCGGCGGCTCGGGCTCGCGGGAGGAGGAAGGAGCCGGGCGCGGCGCGCCGATCTGGGCCGCGGGTGCCTCCCGCGGGCTCGGGCGGGCCGGCGGCGATGTGGGCGCAGCTGCCCACGTGGCGGCTCACGGTTGGTCTGGGCGATGCGGGCGGACGTGTCCGGCGCGTCCAAACGTTGTCCGGCGCGCGGAGAGGAAGGGGATCTAGGGTTTGGGGAAGAAGACCCAAAAATTTCGAGAGAGGATCTATATATAGGCATAGGGGGAGCTAGGAGAGTCCAAATGAGGTGCGGTTTTCGGCCACGCGATCGTGTTCGAACGCTCTAGATGATGGAGAGAGTTTTGGTTGGTTTTGGGCCAAATTGGAAGGGTGTTGGGCTGCAACACACACGAGGCCTTCTCGGACCCTCGGTTAACCGTTGGAGTATCAAACGAAGTCCAAACGGTACGAAACTTGATAGGCGGTCTACCGGTAGTAAACCAAGGCCGCTTGGCAAGTCTCGGTCCAATCCGGAAATATTTAACCCCCACACACGAAAAGAAGGTAGAAAGGACCACTAGAGGAGATAGGAGCGCCGGAATGCTAAACGGACAACGGGGAAAATGCTCGGATGCATGAGACGAACACATATGCAAATGCAATGCACATGATGACATGATATGAGATGCATGACAACGGTAACAACACACGGAGACAAAAACCCGAACCTGATAAAATAAAATAACTTAGCACCGGAAACGGCAAGAGTTGGAGTACATATAAGGTAAATTACATCCGGGGTGTTACATGCTCCTGCTACCATCATCTGAACTGCTAGAGGGACTAGTGCCCTCACTCAGGTGAACCTGCTCCTCTGACCTGTTCTGGCTGTCACTCTGGTCAGACATGTTGCAAAAACTGACAGCAGACCCTGTGAATAGATTGTAGATGAGATAGAGTGGATGAGCATCACAAAATACAAAGATTTTTGCAAAAGAATGAGTCAAAAACTTAGTTTTAGTTTTCCACAGAAAGCATTTCGGATCAACCGATTTGCAAACTCGGTGATACTGAAGCAGCTGTTGGAACCTAAACTAGTGAACTCGATCAGACCGAGTCATAGTTCGGTGGCACCGAGACTGCTAGGGTTTCACAAAGTCCTGAACTCGGTCACACTGATTTGCAATTCTCGGTCAGACCGAGAACCACATGTGCAATGGCCTTGGCCGAATCGGTGGAACCGAGTTCTGCAACCCGGTGGGTCCGAGATGGTTTCGGCGGAAACCTAACCCTAAATTTTCGATTCAACTCTAATCTACGGAGTGTTTTGACTGGATAGAAGCGTTTCAATCGTGGTAAGAATCATAATGAACACAATGTGCTAGGAATCGGACGGGGATAGCACTGTGATCGAGTCCATACCCTAGTTCGGCGATGAACTCGCTACAGCGGCAACGGCGGGGAAGAATTCCATTGACGGCGGCAGAGACCAGCGACAGGAGGCGACTTGCGACGAGGAGGACGATTCGGAGACCCAGGAGGCAGAGCGAGCTATGCGCGGGTGAAGCGGTTTCGGAGAAATTTCCAAAATTTTGCCCGTGAGTATATATAGCCCGACCCTGTCGGTGTGACCGAGTGGAACAACTCGGTGGCACCGAGATGCATAACTGTTGACAGTTACAGCAACTCGGTGTGACCGAAAATTTCAAATCGGTTGCACCAAGATTGAAAACCTAGATCGACTTAGTGATCTCGGTATGACCAAAATGGATGAATCGGTCAGACCGAAACACACAAAGAAGTTTTGGAAGTTTAAGTCTATGACGAATCGGGGACTCCGAGTGCTCCTCACACAGAGTGGTTCGAATCTGACTTGATCAAATTTTGTGATGTAGGATGAATAGAGTTTGAGACGAGAAAAGCATAGGTAGCTAGAGAGGGTTCTTAGGCATTCTTTTCCATCCACTTGGCAAAAGAAAAGAAAACCAATCAATCAAAACAACAAGTGGATGTCCTCGAATGAGTAAAATATGCAATCAACATGCTCACACAATAAAATGGCAATTGAAATATGTGGCAAAGCATGCACAACCAATTCTAGCATCTAGCAAACAATTTGCGATGACTAGGTCATCTATATATGAGTATATTGACTTAGGAGTCAAATGAGAACATTTGATCATAGGTCATACTCATCGTTTAAGCACAAGTTGGGTTACCACTTTTACATAAAGCATTGTTATGTTCACACCATTAGAGTTGCTTTAGCTCAATTCTTAGAGTAAATCTCCCCCTAGATGTGAGATCCCCCCTAAGAGGGATGAACTAACCTTGGGTTTCGTCGATGATGACTTCATGTAGATGTTGAAGATGTGGATGCTCAATGTTGATGTAGATCATTTGAAGCTATCCATTGGAGTGAGTTGCACTTTCAATACCTACACGGGTTAGTCCCACAAGGAACAAACAAGGATATCCATAGACATAGAGTGATGCACACACAAGATGATGTCTATGAAAGCTTTTAGGTTACCTTGTCCCTTGTCTTACTAACAAGAGGGTTTGTGACTCCTTGAACTAGTGCAAGATGTGGAAGTTGATTGCACTTGTTCTTGCCAAGATGATAAGAGTGAAGTATGTTGGTGGAGTCACCCTCAAGAACTCGCTAGTTCTTCTTCTTCGGGATCCACACCATCTTGATGGGAATCCTCGGTGTTGTAGTTGTACTTGATGAAGTGGAACTTGAAGTAGTCTTGGGAACCCACTTGACCAAGGCCTTAGGAGCTTCTTCAAATGCATCAATTTCCTCTTGAAGCTTGTCCTTGCCTTTTTGCTTGTGGTCTTGTGGTGGAAGATCATCTTGAGCTTGTGTCCCCTTGAGAGAAGTAGGATCATGCTTCTCTTGTTGAGGAACAAACTTCGTCTTGGGGTATTGATCTTCTTCCCACTCAACTCCATTGGCATTGAACTTTCGTTCAAAACCAACACCTTGATTCTTCCGGCGCCTTCCTTGCTTGCGTACAATTTCCTCGAATTGCTTACTTCCGGAAAGGCTCTTGTAAACACCTTTCTCTATAATTCCCTTCAATAAGCTATTTTCTTGCTCAAGTGTAACTTGGCTAAGAGAATCATTAGTGGAATCAAGAGAACTACTAGAAGCAACAATATTGGATTTAGCATGATTATTGTTACTACTAGAGGAAGAATCTTTCTTGTTCTTGTTACTAGACTTCACTTGAGGCATGTAAGTGGATAAGAGTAAACGCTTGGCAATGTAAGAAGAACTTTTCTTGCAAAGATCATCATTGATTGCTTTTAAGAACTCATGCTCTTGCTCAAGGTTGAGCTTTTCAAAGCGCAATTTCTCATGAGTCCTTAAAAGTTCTCGATGATCTCCTAAGATAGTTTCATGAGCTAACTTAATAGTGTTTAGTTATTTAGTTAGAGACTCAATCTTCTCCTTATCATTGCCATTCGTTTTATCTTGATTAGCATGATTAATTGACGTTTCATCATAGTATTCATCACTAGAGTTGTCAACAAGTAAATCATCATCACCTAACAAGTCATCTTCATCACTATTGAAATCAACATACTCGGGGTGTGATACCTTTGGGCCTTTAGCCATGAAGCATGTTCCAACTCCTTCATTTGGTGAGTCAAATATGTCGTAGGAGTTGGTTGTCACAAGTGCTAGACCGGCAACACCTTCATCTTGAGTATATTCGGAGTCAGAGTGATAGCTTCTCTCGGAGTGGTTGTTGGAGTCGGAGCCGGATACCCATTCACCAACATGAGCTTGATGTCTTCGTTTTGTGTAGCTCCTTGATGACTTGTCCTTTCTTTCCGAATCCTTCCTTCTCCGTGAGAGTCTTCGTTCATAACGATCATCTCTACTCCTTCTTTCTCTAGATGGTGATTCTTCTCTTCTACTTCTTCTCTTGGGAGAATCTTCTCTTCTCTTGTAGGGGGTCGTACACTCATTGGAATAGTATCCGGGCCTTCCACAATTGTAGCAGTTTCGCTCTCGACTAGAAGATCTTTTGTCATTGTAGGACCTTGACTTGGAGCTTCTCTCTTTGCTTCTACTCTTGTAGAACTTGTTGAAGTTCTTCACCATTAAGCTCAATTCTTCATTGAAGGTTTGTTTCTCACTCGATGATGTGGGGGCTTCACATGAGGCTTTGTAAGCACCACTTGATTTGTTGTGAAGTTCCTCTTTATCCTTGAGTGACATCTCATGAGCAACAATTCTTCCGATGACTTCCGTTGGCTTGAGATCTTTGTAATTGGGCATCACTTGGATCAATGTGCACACGGTATCATATTTTCCATCCAAGGCTCTTAGGATCTTCTTGATGATGAATCTATCGGTCATATCTTCACTCCCTAAGTCGGCAATCTCATTTGTGATAAGAGCAAGCCTAGAGTACATTTCAGTGACACCTTCACCATCCTTCATTTTGAACTTGTCAAGTTGACTTTGAAGCACATCCAATTTGGATTCCTTGACGAAGTCGGTACCTTCGTGCATATCAATCAAAGTATCCCAAATTTCCTTTGCATTCTCAAGACGGCTGATTTTGTTGAATTCTTCGGGGCACAATCCGTTGAAGAGATATCACAAGCTTGAGCATTGTATTGTAGCATCTTCAACTCATCCGCGGTAGCTTCACGATTTGGTTCTTTCCCATCAAAGAATTCACCTTGCAAGCCAACACACACAATAGCCCAAACGGAGGGGTTATGTCCAAGAATATGCATTTTCATCTTATGCTTCCAACTAGCAAAATTAGTACCATCAAAGTAAGGACCTCTACGGTGATAATTTCCCTCGCTAGACGCCATACTCTCCTAGGTTGTGAAACCAAGGCTATGACCGCCAAAAGCTATGTAAATCAAAGCAAATGGAGACCAAAGCTCTGATACCACTTGTAGGATCGAAAGTATGTCTAGAGGGGGGGTGATTAGACTACTTGACCAAATAAAAATCTAGCCTTTTCCCAATTTTAGTTCTTGGCAGATTTTAGCTATCTTAGCACAAGTCAAGCAATCTCCACACAATTCAAGCAAGCATGCAAAAGAGTATATGAGCAGCTGAAAGTAAAGCATGCAACTTGCAAGAATGTAAAGGGAAGGGTTTGGAGGATTCAAACGCAATTGGAGACACGGATGTTTTTGTCGTGGTTCCGATAGGTGGTGCTATCGTACATCCACGTTGATGGAGACTTCAACCCACGGAGGGTAACGGTTGCGCGAGTCCACGGAGGGCTCCACCCACGAAGGGTCCATGAAGAAGCAACCTTGTCTATTCCATCATGGCCGTCGCCCATGAAGGACTTGCCTCACTAGTGGTAGATCTTCACGAAGTAGGCGATCTCCTTGCCCTTACAAACTCCTTGGTTCAACTCCACAATCTTGTCGGAGGCTCCCAAGTGACACCTAGCCAATCTAGGAGACACCACTCTCCAAGAAGTAACAAATGGTGTTGATGATGAACTCCTTGCTCTTGTGCTTCAAATAATAGTCTCCCCAACACTCAACTCTCTCTCACAGGATTTGGATTTGGTGGAAAGAAGATTTGAGTGGAAAGCAACTTGGGGAAGGCTAGAGATCAAGATTCATATGGTTGGAATGGAATATCTTGACCTCAACACAAGTGTAGGTGGTTCTCTCTCAGAAAATGTGTATTGGAAGTGTAGGTATGTTCTGATGGCTTTCTCCACGAATGAAGAATGGGTGGAGGGGTATATATAGCCTCCACATAGAATCTAACCGTTACACACAATTTGCCAAACTCAGTGGGACCGAATGGTTAAACTCGGTCGGACCGATTCAGCAAACCTAGTGACCGTTAGGATTTTCGGTGGGACTGAGATGCAACTCGGTAGGACCGATATGGTTAGGGTTAGGGCATATCGTAATCTCGGTGTGACCGATTACACAAACTCGGTGGGACTGATTTTGGTAATAAGCTAACCAGAGAGTTGGTCAGGTAAACTCGGTGGGACCGATTCGCTCATCTCGGTGAGACCGAAATGTTACAAAAGGGAAACAGAGAGTTTACATTGCAATCTCGGTGGGACCGATCGCTCATCTCGGTAAGACCGAAACGTTACGAAGGGAAACAGAGAGATTACAATCCCATCTCGGTGAGACCAAGATCCCTATCGGTGAAACCGAATTGCTAGGGTTTGTGGCAGTGGCTATGACATTTGAAACTTGGTGGCGCTGGATAGATAGAATCGGTGGGGCCGAGTTTGACTTTTGGTTTAGATCATATGTGGATGTGGGAAGGTAGTTGAGGGTTTTGGAGCATATCACTAAGCACTTTGAGCAAGCAAGCCATTAAGCAACACCTCATCCCTCCTTGATAGTATTGGCTTTTCCTATAGACTCAATGTGATCTTGGATCACTAAAATATAAAATGTAGAGTCTTGATCTTGAAGCTTGAGCCAAACTTTTTGTCCTTAGAATTTTGAGGGATCCACTTTCCTCATCCATGCCATGCCATTCATTGAGCTTTTCCTGAGATATTAATCTTGGAATAATGTTAGCTCAATGAGCTATATGTTGTTAGGAATTACCAAAACCACCCAGGGATAGTTGCACTTTCAAGTATGCACTCTACGATAGATTGATCAGAAAGAATAGCTTTGAGGTGGTTTCGTACCCTACAAACAATTCTGTCTTATATTCTCCACTAGATAGGAACTTTGGAGTGATTCTTCGTTGCACATTGAGGGACGGTTATATGATCCAATTATATTAGCACTGTCGAGAGATTGCACTAGTGAAAGTACGGACCCTAGGCCTTGTTTTTAAGCATTGCAATACCGTTTTTGTGCTCGTTTACTATTTCTACCTTGCTGTTTTTATTTATTCAGATTATAAAAATATATTTCTACCATCAATATTACACTTTTATCACCATTTCTTCGCCGAACTAGCGCACCTATACAATTTGCCATTGTATTGGGTGTGTTGGGGACACAAGAGATTTCTTATATTTGGTTGCAGGGTTGTTTGAGAGAGACCATCTTCATCCTACACCTCCCATGGATTGATAAACCTTAGATCATCCACTTGAGGGAAAATTGCTATTGTCCTACAAAACTCTGCGCTTGGAGGCCCAACATGAGTCTACAAGAATAAAGTTGCGTAGTACACATCAAGCTCTTTTATGACGCCGTTGCCGGAGAGGTGAGTGCTTGAAGGTATATCTTTAGATCTTGCAATCGAATCTTTTAATTTTTTGTTTTATCACTAGTTCGGTTCATAAAATAAAACTACAAAAAAATGGAATTGAGGTTGCATGACATTATTCATCTTTTTAATGTATTTCGTGAAAATGATGGAAAGGAAAATTGTGCTCAATTGTTAGAAGAAGAATTCAATAAAATGTTTGGCATAAATGATGAGCATGATTGCAATGTTGTTAGTATGAATTCTTTGAATATCCATGATGCTAATGATATGCCAAGCCACAAGCTTGGGGATGCTATGTTTGATGAAGTTGATATTTTTAGTCCCCCAAGATTTGATGTCAAATTTGTTATAATGATTGCATGCTCCTATTTATGATGATTATAATGATGAAAGTGGATTCAGAGAGGTCATGACTTTATTTAATGATGAATCCACCATTCTGGATGAGGCTTCAATTGACTATGAGAACAAGATTGCTATCTATGATGATTATGGTGATGACATGTATGTTATAAAGAATAATGATAACCATGAAACTTGTCATCATGATTTTAATTTTCACTCTCATGATAGTTATTTTGTTGAGTTTGCTCCCACTACTATTGATGAGAAGAAATTCGCTTATGTAGAGAGTAATAAAATTTCCATGCTTGTAGATCATGAAAAGAATGCTTTATGTGACAGTTATATTGTTGAATTCATTCATGATGCTACTAAAAATTATTATGAGAGAGGAACATATGCTTGTAGGTATTGCAATAATATCAAGCTTCCTCTCTATGTGTTGAAAATCTTGAAGTTGCACTTGTTTTGCCTTCCTATGCTAGTTCATTCTTGCTCCCAAAAGTTGTTTTCTCACAAAATACCTATGCATAGGAATTGGGTTAGACTTAAATGTGCTAATCACATGCTTCATGATGCTCTTTTTATGTTTCAATTCGTATCTTTTATGCGAGCATCATTGAAATCATCATGCCTAGCTAAAAGGCATTAAAAAAGAGCTTGTTGGGAGACAACCCAACACTTTTACCTACTATTTTTGTGTGTTCACATGATTAGTCTACTGTAGTAATCATGTTTTATTGATTTTTTTTTCAATAAAGTGCCAAGTAAGACCTTTGGGATGGCTTACGGTGATAGTTGATTTGATCTTGCTGAAAAATAGAAACTTTTGCGCTCAGGAAAACAATTCTCATTTTTAACAGAAGCGTGATAAAATGCTGATTCTTGTTGTAGAAGATTAATAGACAAATTGCCCAGGCTGTCCTAATTTTTCAGAATTTTTGTAGTAGCAGAAGTATGGCTGGAGTACAGATTACTACAGACTGTTCTGTTTTTGACAGATTCTGTATTCAATGCATAGTTTGTTTATTTTCTAGTTTCTATGGCTTATATTGCTCAATATAAATTGTGGAAATGGTATTCTACAGTAGGAATTGTGTGGAAACAATCATGAATCTTGTCTTTGACAGTACCAAAGTGAAATGGTTTGCTCTTTATCATACTAACCTATCTCACAAAGTTCCGTTAAGTTTTGTGTGATTGAAGTTTTCAAGTTTTGGGTGAGATGACGCTATGAGGAGAATAAGGAGTGGAAAGACTCTAAGCTTGGGGATGCCCAAGGCACCCCAAGGTAATATTCAAGGAAGATCCAAGCAACTAAGCTTGGGGATGCCCGGAAGGCATCCCCTTTTTCGTCTCCAACATTGTCGGTAACCTCACTCGGAGCTATGTTTTCATTCGTCACATGATATGTGTTTTGCTTGGAGCATCAATTTAGTTTTGTTAGGATTTGCTTGCTGTTATTTAGAATAATGTTTTGCAACTTTTATTTCAATAAAAGTGTCAAGGATAGTCTTTACCATGCTTATCTTGCAAGTATATGAGTTGTTGTTTCAAAACAAAAAGTTTATCGATGTTGCAAAAATTCCCTAGAAAAGTCAGAATGTGATAAAATGTTGAAACTTTTTGCAAAATAAGCACTAATAAAT
This sequence comes from Triticum urartu, assembly GCF_056163025.1. Classification (NCBI taxonomy): domain Eukaryota; kingdom Viridiplantae; phylum Streptophyta; class Magnoliopsida; order Poales; family Poaceae; genus Triticum; species Triticum urartu. Next base: position 400,571,002 of record NC_141874.1, read on the forward strand.
TTTCTACAGTGTGGTAAATTTTCATAATCTTTGGAGTTTAAGAAGTATTGATACTCTTGCATTCTTTACAGACTGTACTGTTTTGGCAGATTGCTGTTATGTTTGCATTGTTTGCATATGTTTGCTTGTTTAATGATTCTATTTGAGGATAGGAGTATTAAATATGCAGAGGAATTTAGTATGCAACATTGAATAATAATTTTAGTGATTTGCTACAGTAGAGAATGATAAGTTTTTTTGCATTGGTTTATACTAACTTATCTCACGAGTTCTTGTTGAGTTTTGTGTGGATGAAGTTTTTAAGATTTAGGGAAACCATGATATAAAAGGAATTAAGGAGACACAAAAGCTCAAGCTTGGGGATGCCCAAGGCATCCCAAGATAATATTTCAATAAGTCTCAAGCATCTAAGCTTGGGGATGCCCCGGTAGGCATCCCACCTTTCTTCATGAACAATTATCGGTTAGTATCAGTTGAGCCTAAGTTTTTGCTTCTTCACATGAGTTGTGCTATTCTTAGAATGTCATTTCATTTTTGTTTTGCTTGCTGTTTTATAAAGTACTTAGATCTGAAATATAGCGACCCGACCTCAGACGGTCAACCCTCTGTGTATCTGTGCCATCCCTGGATCGGTATGCTGGCACATAATGTACATCAATGTATATATCAAAGTGCAATCACATGTATAAATAACGTAAAACTGATATATATACCTCATAAGTCTCAGCGGAAACAAACAATCGGGTGTGGAGTCCCATCAATGCCATCGGCAGGTTGAGTGTAGACCGTAACCCTGTACCGTACTCTTACTCGTCGGAAGAAACATATCTGCAACATGAGACGCTGCAGCCATGTAGGTCAGTACATTGAATGTACCGGCAAGATCACAGTAAGAAAAATAGATGACGAACTATACTATATGCAATATGGCTTTGTGGCTCTGTATATGAGTTTTGTTTGCATAAAAGCTGGTTTTATTTTCCCTACATCAAAGGAATTAACCGGAATCTGTACTATGGAGTTTTCTATCATGACATGGTTCCGCCAACCGATGTCTCATAGCCCAAATCATCATAAGTTGCCCACAATTAAGTTATCAGTCGGGTGTTGAGAGTTCCGAGATAGATCCAAGTCTAGATGCTCAAATTGTCCGTAACTAGGGACACGACTAATCGATTAGGTTTAAACCCTCTACAGAGGTTTGTACACTTTACCCGCAAGATTCGATCCCTCTTTTTTGTGTTCTCGCACTTGAGGGTGTTTGAGAACAAGATGACCGAAACATGGTCTTCCGAAGAGTTCCTCTGACCACTGTCCGGTGGTCATCCAACCCTACCATAGTTCTACATCCGCTAGCACCTTCCCAGCCAGAGTCACCACTAAGGTCAACCAAGCCAGAGCCCATAGTGACTTGCGGTTGCACATGTAAGCTTCCGGGCATGAAGTATTCTTCCGTCTCTTTGAGTCTGGGTGAAGCTTTCCGCAAGATGTCATGGCGCTTCTCCATGCATCCCGGCCATCCACTGGTTTCTCCAGGGTGCCCGTCAACCGTCCTCCACCCAGTAGTGTGTATTGAATTCTTGTCTCGAGTCTTGAACTCTTGAGGCCTTGAAGATGCAGTCCTTGCAGATGCCATTATGGAGTTGTCGCCATTGACGTAGAGTTCTTCATACTCACACCACTCTCGGGCACTCATACCAAACCCCGGCTACTATAGCGTAGCATTTAAAACTATATAACGTCCTGGGCTTGGTAACAGGGAGATGGGTTCCTACCTCATGCATTCTACTCAACTACAAGATTCAATAATACTACTGGAGGGATTGTTGAAAGGGTGATACTACATGCAAATAAAACATAGGTATGAAAAACATGGTCAAAGTGAACTTGCCTGGTAAGTTGATGAAGATAACAACGCTCTCGAAAATAACTTGATAGGACTCTACGCAACTCTCGATGGAATCTATAATAACAAACATGACATTCACATAAGCAAGCATTCTAGCAAGCAAATCTAACAATAAAAAAACTGAATAAGAAAACCCAATACAAAACAAATAACACATCGAAAGAACTAATAAGGGAAAACTATAAAGAACCTACTAGGAAACCTTTTGCCTTAACTACAAAAATAGTTTTGTCCTAAGTAAAACTTAACAAAGGAAATACTACTAATAATTTTAACAGAAAATAAAATTTAAATCAACTAAGTTAACAGAAAGTATTTTTCATAAAGTTTTACTATCAAAAGGAAACACATAAAAAGCTAAATTGAAACTCTAATTATGCTTAAAACAAAACTAGTAAGAAAAAGAAATAAATTTTTTTATTTTTCTGTAAATAAAAGTTCACCCTCTATAACGACGTAAACAAATCTGAAATAAAAGATAACAGAGGTGAAAATAAATTTTAAAATAATTAAAACAACGGAAAACAACAAGTTAAAAAATAACTAGCACAGTGTTATTTTCATGAAAAACTCATTTTAGAAAAATCTATAAATACCCAAATTAATCCTATTGCTAGGCAAGGTCAAACCAAAGCAGTGGCAAAAATAATCGCCTAAAAATATTAATTCTAGCTCATTTATAATAGAAATACTAATCTGGCTAAAAACCATATCAAACAGTTTTTAAAAAAACTAAAATATGGCCGAAACTATTTTATACAGAAACTTTAGGAAATTTGAAGACTAGCAAAAAGAAACAATCAAAAACTCCAACTAACCTAAGAGATATAAATTTTTAAGATTGGAAATTTCTATTTTAAAAAAAGAAACAAAAATAACAGAAAAAAACTAACGGGCACTACTGGGCCGAAGGGGTGCGATCTGTAGCTAAACTGCGCTCGACCGATATATAACCAAACCGCTAACGCATGTACGAATAAAAGAAAACAAGTGAACCGGTTTAGATCTAAACCGAACTAACCATAAATAAACCGCACTAAAACCGATCTAATAAAATAACTTTTCGATCCATTCTAATCTAGACCGTGCATTGAAGATCTAACGGAGGGAGGTCGTCGGAGCTTACAGCGGTGGTGGTCGCCGGCGATGCGGCTCGGACGTCGACGGCGGCGACGCTTCGGTCGTCGGAGATCTCCGGGAGGGCACGGGCGGACGCAGAGTTCGATGACGAGTCCAGCGGTGCTCGAAGTGGTGCTGTAGGTGGACGGAGGAGGTCGGCGACGAGGTGGAGACGACGTTGGCGTTCGGGCATGGGCGGTGGCGGCGCTCCGGTGGTCCTAGAGCTCCGGCGAGTGCACGGGGAGGTGCGCACGACTACGACGGTTGCAATGGTGGTGGTGGAGAGGCTTGGGGATGGCTGTAGGGAGCAGGGGGACTGCAATGGCGGCGGCGAGCTCGGGCAACTCCGGCGAGCGATTCTGGCAAGATGAGAGAGAGGGCCAGGGGGATTTAGGGGGGGGGTCGGACAAGGGGCAAGGTTTTTATAGGGGGAAGCCTTGGAGGTGGGGTTGGGCGAATCAGGGAGAGGATGCCGCGATCTCCGGGATACGGCGGCGGCGCGATCCTGCTGCGGCGGTTGCGTGCGGAGGAGGAAGATGGTGGTGGGGTCCGGTGTCGGCGACCGCGGGAGGGGGAGAGCGGGTCGGGCAGCCGAGGCGAAGGGTTTTCGGGGGGGGGGAGAGGCCCTGGGCCATTTCGGTGTGCTGGGCCGGTAGCTAGCGCTGGGCTTCGGCCATTTCTTTTGTTTTTAACAATTAGAAAGAAAAGAAAACAAACAAAATGAATCGAAATACTATATAGGCATATAATATATTAAAAGTTTCAGAAAAATAATTTCTAAAACATGAACACATTTTCAGAGGCAAATAAAATCTACAAAAATTCAAATAAATCAAATAGTGCTACTGTTGCATTAAAACCCAACAAAAATCATTTCTAAAATACCAAAATGATTTCAAATTTATTTTCTCCTAATTTTCCATTGAAGGGAATCATTTTACCCTTATTTCCATTTATTTGTTTTTAGGAGAGAAAAATAATAATTTAAATAAAATCCAAATAATTCCAAATTGGAAGGGAGTTTCAAAATACTTCCAAATGACTTTAAATTGGATTCTTTGTAACTTCCAACTCATATTTCATATAATTGAAGAAGTCATTTTATCTCCTCTCGTGAAAAGCATTGAGTTACATAAAGTTTCGAATTTGAAATATTTTCGGATGGAATTCAAATCTTTTCAAGACCCTTTTCATTTATTTAAATGGAAGAAGCCATATCATCTTCACTCTAGGGTTTTGTGATGAAATCAATTTGAATTCATGGAGATCATAAATGCAAGGTGAAAGTTTGGGAAAGTCATTTCATTCCCTCTCATTCAACTTTCAAAAAGTTTCAAATTTCACTCAATTTCACACAAGCAACCACACCACAATCAAACAAACAAGCATAATAATTTATTTAATATAACATTCCAAAATTTAGAATTTTGGGATGTTACAAACCTACAACACTTAAAATGAATCTCGTCCTCGAGATTCGAAGAGGCTAGCAAGAAAAGGTTAGGGGTTGGGGGTCTTCTAGCAAATATTTTGGTCGGAAAGGTCAGGGGTGCTACCACACTTAAAATCAAGATTATGGCTTCAACAAAACTCATGTACTCCATCCATTTGGGTTGACAGTGTCGGTCTTCTCATATTCTCTGGAATAACTCCTTTACTGAGGCTCTTCTAGTAGGGGCATAATTTCTTTTCCTCAAAATCATTTGTCCTTTCATCCTGGTGAGGTTCTTCCGAGACTAGGTCTTCTTAGCTGACAGGTCTTGTCGCCAATTCTAAGCAACTATCAGAATCTCATGGTGGTCAATCATGTTTCCGCAGGAAATTGGTGTGGGTTGAATTTCACCGTATATCCTATGACTGGCAGCGGTTCCCTGTACAGGGTTCCATCATACTACCATTCTATGGTATTTGGCTTGTCGTGTCGACACTCTTCTAAGGTTTTCAAGTCTCTCTGATTTTCCATCAACATATGATAGTTCATGACAGAAGTCTCCGGTATGGGGGCCAATCCATCTTGTACTTAAACCATTACTACATATGCAGACATCGAATCACGTATTCTAACACTTGGGCATACTCACAAGCATTGCAGAATTTCTCTTGTCGACGAACTGAGTTCAAATAATCCATTGTTTCTGCAAGCTGAACAAGACATCTAGCGTTTCTTCACAACCCTTGGGTTTTTGTATCCTCCTAAAAATGTCGGCTGATTAACTCAGAGTTTTTTTCGAAATATCTTCCTTCAGCAAGAGTGTGCTTGCTTCTTATTAACTCCCGGGCCTGTGGGTTATGGCCCACTTCAACTCTTGTACAAGTTTAACTCATCCTTCCGAGGATTATCATTCCATATTCCAACATTACATCTCCTTTAAATCCAATAGTACTTCTTCCTTCATACCCTTGTGGTGACGATCATACAAAACTCCAACTTATTTGGTCCAGCTCCCTTCTATGGACCGTCATGAATAACACATTCCTTTCTTCATTGATCCTGTGGCTTTACGGAGTACTACCACACCAAAAAAATTGCACTAGTTTATCCATAAATCATATTATTTTCATATCAAATCTTTTATTACATCCTTAACCATTTTTCGTAAATCCAAATTCCAAAAAGTACTTTATTACACATGCTGCCATTGATGACCCACAAGTATAGGGGATCTATCGCAGTCCTTTCGATAAGTAAGAGTGTCGAACCCAATGAGGAGCAGAAGGAAATGATAAGCGGTTTCCAGCAAGGTATTCTCTGCAATTACTGAAATAAGTGGTAACAGATAGTTTTGTGATAAGATAATTTGTAACGAGCAACAAGTAACAAAAGTAAATAAGGTGCAGCAAGGTGGCCCAATCCTTTTTGTAGCAAAGGACAAGCCTGGACAAACTCTTATAAGATGTAAAGCGCTCCCGAGGACACATGGGAATATCGTCAAGCTAGTTTTCATCACGTTCATATGATTCACGTTCGGTACTTTGATAATTTGGTATGTGGGTGGACCGGTGCTTGGGTACTGTCCTTACTTGGACAAGCATCCCACTTATGGTTAACCTCTGTTGCAAGCATCCACAACTACAACAAAAGTATTAAGGTAAACCTAACCATAGCATGAAACATGTGGATCCAAATCAGCCCCTTACGAAGCAACACATAAACTAGGGTTTAAGCTTCTGTCACTCTAGCAACCCATCATCTACTTATTACTTCCCAATGCCTTCCTCTAGGCCCAAATAATGGTGAAGTGTCATGTAGTCAATGTTCACATAACACCACTAGAGGAGAGACAACATACATCTCATCAAAATAAACGAATACCAAATTCACATGACTACTAATAGCAAGACTTCTCCCATGTCCTCAGGAACAAAAGTAACTACTCACAAAGCATAAACATGTTCATAATCAGAGAGGTATTAATATGCATATAGGATCTGAACATATGATCTTCCACCAATTGAACCAACTAGCATCAACTACAAGGAGTAATTAACACTACTAGCAACCTACTAGCACCAATCCCGGACTTGGAGACAAGAATTGGATACAAGAGATGAACTAGGTTTTTGAGATGAGATGGTGCTGATGAAGATGTTGATGGAGATTGCTCTCTCCCGATGAGAGGAGCGTTGGTGATGACGATGGCGATGATTTCCCCCTCCGGGAGGGAAGTTTCCCCGGCAGAACAGCTCCGCCAGAGCCCTAGATTGATTCCGCCAAGGTTCCGCCTCGTGGCGGCAGAGTTTCGTCCGAGAAGATGGCTTATGATTTTTTTCCCATCGAAAGACTCCATATAGCAGAAGATGGCCATCGGAGGGCCACCAGGGGGCCCACGAGGTAGGGGGCGCGCCCTAGGGGGTAGGGCGCGCCCCCCACCCTCGTGGGTAGGGTGTGGCCCCCTGGTGAAGTTCTTGCTCTCAGTATTTTTTATATATTTGGAAAACATCTTCCGTGAAGTTTCAGGACTTTTGGAGCTGTGCAGAATAGGTCTCTAATATTGGCTCCTTTTCCAGCCCAGAATCCGAGCTGCCGGCATTCTCCCTCTTTATGTAAACCTTGTAAAATAAGAGAGAATAGGCATAAGTATTGTGACATAATGTGTAATAACAGCCCATAAAGCAATAAATATCGATATAAAAGCATGATGCAAAATGGACGTATCAACTCCCCCAAGCTTAGACCTCACTTGTCCTCAAGAAAAAAATCCGAAATCAAAAAATATGTCCACATGTTTAGAGATAGAGGTGTCGATAAAAATAAAATACGGACATGAGGGCATCATGATCATTCTTAGAACAACAACTTATATAATTCTTGTCATATGATCTCTAATGCTAGAGTAATAATTCAATCACAATATCAAGTATGAATCGTAAACTTTATTGAAAACTAACAAACTACAATCTCAGTCATTGAAGCAATTGCAATTTATCATAACATAGGAAAGAGTCAATGTATAAGAGCTTTTCAGCAAGTCCACATACTCAACTATCATATAATCTTTCACAATTGCTGACACTCACGCAATACTTATGGGTATGGAGTTTTAATCAGACACAGAGAAAGATAGGGGCTTATAGTTTTGCCTCCCAACGTTTTACCTCAAGGGTAATGTCAGCAGTAATAATTCATGAGAACTCACATCCAATTAGCCATATATACCAGGATCTTTCCAACATATTGTGCTTGCCAAAGGATAAAATGTAAAAAGGAGGGGTGAAGATCACCATGACTCTTATGCAAGGTAGGGGATAAAAGTAAAAGATAGGCCCTTCGCAGAGGGAAGCAGAGGTTTTCATACGCTTTTATGGTTGGATGCACAAAATCTTAATGCGAAAGAACGTCACTTTATATTGCCACTTGTGATATGGACCTTTATTATGCAGTCTGTCGCTTTTGTTACTTCCATATCACACACTCGTATAAAGCTTATTTCCTCCACACCAATCAATCATACATATTTAGAGAGCAATTTTTATTTCTTGCACCGATGACAACTTACTTGATGGATCTTACTCAATCCATAGATAGATATGGTGGACTCTTATGGCAAGACTGGTTTAAGGGTATTTGGAAGCACAAGTAGTATCTCTACTTGGTGCAATGAATTTGGATAGCATGAGGGGGAAACGAAAGCTCATCATGTTGGAAGATCCAACACAATATAATTTATCTCAGATGTAAGAATACATAACCCATTACGTTGTCTTCCTTGTCCAATGTCAACTCTTTAGCATGTCATATTTTAATGAGTGCTCACAATCATAAAAGATGTCCAAGATAGTATATTTATATGTGAAGACCTCTCTTTCTTTATTACTTCCTATTAATTGCAACGATGACCAAAACTGTGTTTGTCAACTCCCAACAACTTTTATTCATCATACTCTTTCTATGTGAGCTCCTTACTCTCCATAAGACTCATATGATCTCTTTGTTTCTTTTTATTTCTTTCTCTTTTCTTTTATTCCTTTAGGATCATGGCAAAATAATCAGGCCCTTTACTCAACACTAATCTTTATTATATAGCTCACAGACTCGATTACATAGAAGGACAATAAAGCAAAACTCACAACTAAATCATACTAAGTACTTTTATTCTACTAGATCAAGATATTATCAAAAGGATCGAACTAAGGAAAACAGTAAAGATAAAGGTGATGATGATACGATACCGGGGCACTCCCCCAAGCTTGGCAATTGCCAAGTGGAGTGCCCATACCCATGTGATTATGTCTCTCTTTTCGGGGATGGTGATGTGATATTCTTGGCGATGATGCCCCTCAAGATACGGTTCTCCTCCTCAAGCTTGTTGACTTGCTTCTTGAGGTCCATTATTTCCTTTTGGAGTTTTCCTGTAACAACCAAAGCTCCCTGCACCCAAGGGTGCTGCATAGCTGCGGGAGAACCAGTGACACTCTTTTTCATATTCTCATAAGAAAGAAATCAAACATTGGAAGGGATAACCGAGTTTGGAATAGCTGAGCTCTGCAGTTCTCCCATTGTGAATCCAGCTTGGAGGCGGGAAGTGACTTCTTGATCCTCTTCCATGGCATCTATCCTCTTCAAATCAGCCTCCATCTCTTCCTCCATTGCTGGCCCAAAGGGGTCAACATGATTGTTTGTCGTTGATCTCGGTGCCGGATGAGACACCCGGCTCTCCCTGACTGACTCTTGCGAAGACATCCTGCTCTAATCTGCATCAGCAACAGCTCGAAACACAAACAGGAGATAATTGCGTGATATGGGAGTCAAAACCTCCGGGAGATTATATAATGAATTTTTACCAACCAAAATACGTGGCATGTACGAAAATGGAGTTCGGAGAGCACACGAGGTGCCCACGAGGTAGGGGTGCGCCCAGTAGGGTAGGGCGCACCCTCCACCCTCGTGGAGCCCTCGTGTCCTTCTCAGACTGCTGCTTATTTTTCTATTTTTCTAAATATTCTAAAACGGAGAAATATTACCTTAAAAACTGTTTTGGAGTCGGTTTGCTTACCGTACCACATACCTATTCCTTTTCGGAGTCTGAAACGTTTCGGAAAGTGTCCCTTATGTATTCCTCTGGGGTTACGGTTTCAATAACGTTGGTTTCAACATTTATGGGATTACCTGAGATATAATGTTTGATTCTTTGACCGTTCACCACCTTCAGATTTGTGCCTTTGAAGTTGTTGATTTTATGGCACCGGAACGGTAGACCTCCTCGATAACGTAAGGACCTTCCCATTTAGAGAGAAGTTTTCCTGCAAAAAATATTAAACGAGAGTTGCATAGCAATACATAATCACCTACATTAAACTCATGCTTTTGTATCCTTTTGTCGTGCCATCTTTTAACTTTTTCTTTAAACAACTTGGCATTTTTGTAGGCTTGGGTTCTCCATTCATCAAGTAAGCTAATATCAAATAACCTCCTCTCACCGGCAAGTTTAAAATCATAATTAAGTTCTTTAATAGCCCAATAAGCCTTGTGTTCTAGTTCGAGAGGTAACTGACATGCTTTTCCATATACCATTTTATACGGAGACATACCCATAGGATTCTTATATGCAGTTCTATAGGCCCATAATGCATCATCAAGTTTCTTGGACCAATTCTTTCTAGACCTATTAACAGTCTTTTGCAAAATTAATTTGAGTTCTCTATTACTCAATTCTACTTGACCACTAGACTGAGGGTGATAAGGAGATACAATTCTATGATTAACATCATATTTAGCAAGCATTTTACGGAAAGCACCATGAATAAAATGTGAACCACCATCAGTCATTAAATATCTAGGGACTCCAAATCTTGGAAAAATAACGTCTTTAAGCATTTTAATAGAAGTGTTATGATCAGCACTACTAGTTGGAATAGCTTCTACCCACTTAGTAACATAATCAACAGCAACTAAAATATGTGTATAACCATTAGAGGAAGGAAAAGGTCCCATATAGTCAAAGCCCCAAACATCAAATGGTTCAATAACAAGTGAATAATTCATAGGCATTTCTTGACGTCGACTAATATTACCAATTCTTTGACATTCATCACAAGATAAGACAAACTTACGGGCATCCTTGAAGAGAGTAGGCCAATAAAAACAAGATTGTAGTACCTTATGTGCAGTTCTATCTCCAGCATGGTGTCCTCCATAAGCTTCGGAGTGACACTTGCGTAGGATCTGTTCCTATTCATGCTCAGGTACACAACGTCTAATAAAACCATCTACTCCTTCTTTATAAAGATGGGTCATCCCAAAAGTAATGCCTCAAATCATAGAAGAACTTTTTCTTTTGCTAGTATGTGAAACTAGGTGGTATAAACTTAGCAACAATGTAATTAGCATAATCAGCATACCATTGAGCAGAATGAGAAGCATTTATGACATTTAATTGCTCATCAGGGAAGCTATCATCAATAGGTAGTGGGTCATCAAGCACATTTTCTAACCTAGACAAGTTGTCTGCAACGGGGTTCTCAGCTCCTTTTCTGTCAACAATATGCAAATCAAATTCTTGTAGCAAGAGAACCCATCTAATAAGTCTAGGTTTAGCATCTTTCTTTTCCATAAGATATTTAATAGCAGCATGATCAGTGTGAATAGTTACTTTAGAATCAACAATATAAGGTCTAAACTTATCACAAGCAAATACAACTGCTAAGAATTCTTTTTCAGTAGTAGCATAATTTCTTTGAGCATTGTCTAGAGTTTTACTAGTATATTGAATAAAATTTAGTTTCTTATCAACTCTTTGTCCTAGAACAACACCTACAACATAATCACTAGCATCACACATAATTTCAAAAGGTAAATTCCAATCAGTTGGCTGAACAATAGGTGCAGAAATCAATGCTTTCTTAAGTATTTCAAATGCTTCTACACAATCATCATCAAAGACAAATGGTATATATTTTTGTAATAAATTAGTCAGAGGTCGAGAAATTTTTGAGAAGTCCTTAATGAACCTCCTATAAAAACCGGCATGACCAAGGAAACTTCTTATACCTTTAATGTCCTTGGGACATGGCATCTTTTCAATAGCTTCAACCTTGGCTTTATCAACTTCAATACCTCTTTCAGAAACTTTATGCCCCAAGACAATACCTTCATTAACCATAAAGTAGCACTTTTCCCAATTCAAGACAAGATTAGTATCTTCACATCTCTGCAAAACTCGATCAAGGTTGCTCAAGCAATCATCAAAAGAAGATCCATAGTCGGAAAAGTCGTCCATGAAAACCTCACAAATCTTTTCACAAAAGTCGGAGAATATAGCCATCATGCATCTTTGAAAGGTAGCAGGTGCATTACATAAACCAAAAGGCATACGTCTAAGCAAAAGTACCAAAAGAGCACGTAAAAGTAGTCTTTGATTGATCTTTGGCTGACACAGGTATTTGAGAGAAACCAGAATAAACATCTAGAAAGCAAAAATGTGTATGTTTGGATAATGTTTCTAGCATTTGATCGATAAAAGGTAAGGGGTAATGATCTTTTTTAGTAGCCTCATTTACCATCCTATAACCTGTAATAATTCTTTGAGGAATCAATTCATCTTTATCATTAGGAACAACAGTAATACCTCCCTTCTTAGGGACACAATGGACTGGGCTTACCCACTGACTATCAGCAACGGGATAAATTATACCTGCCTAAAGGAGCTTTAGTATCTCCTTTCTTACCACTTCTTTCATTTTAGGATTCAGTCGGCGTTGATGATCACGAACTGGTTTAGCATCTTCTTCTAAATTAATTTTATGTTGACATAGAGTGGGACTAATGCCCTTAAGATCACCAAGAGTATACCCAATAGCAGCACGGTGCTTCTTGAGAGTTTTCACTAATCTCTCTTCTTCATGCTCCGAAAGGTTAGCACTAATAATAACAGGATATATCTTTTTCTCATCTAGATAAGCACATTTAAGAGTATCAGGTAACGGTTTAAGCTCAAACACGAGATCACCCTTGGGTGGAGGAGGATCCCCTAGGATTTCAACAGGTAAATTGTTTTTCAGAATAGGTTCCTATTTAAAGAATACTTCATCTAATTCCCTTCTTTCATTCATAAACGTATCATTTTCATGGTCTAGCAAATATTGTCCTAAAGGATCACTAGGAGGTACGGCAATAGAAGCAAGACCAATAATTTCATACTTACTAGGTAATTCTTCTTCACGGTGTTGTCTACTAAATTTAGAAAAATTAAATTCATGAGTTATATCATCTAAACCGATAGTAACAACATCTCTTTTGCAATCTATGGTAGCATTAACAGTATTTAAGAAGGGTCTACCAAATATAATGGGACAAAAGCTATTTTGTGGGGAACCAAGAACAAGAAAATCAGCAGGATATTTAGTTTTCCCACACAAGACTTCAACATATCTAACAATTCCCATTGGTGAAATAGTATCTCTATTGGCAAGTTTAATTGTGACATCAATGTCTTCCATCTCAGCAGGTGCAATATCATGCATAACTTCTTGGTATAAGGAATAAGGTATTGCACTAGCACTAGGACCCATATCATATAAGCCATGATAACAATGATCTCCTATTTTAACAGAAATAATAGGCATGCCTACCACATGTCTTGGTTTATCTTTATCACGGGGTTTAGCAATTCTAGCAGATTCATTACAGAAATAAATAACATGCCCATCTATATTATCAGACAAGAGATCTTTAACAATAGCAATATTAGGTTCAACTTTAACTTTCTCATGAGGTGTATATATTTTAATATTGCTTTTACGAACTACAGTTGAAGCTTTAGCATGATCATTTATCCTAACAAGGAAAGGTGGTTTCTCAACATAAGAAGTAGGAACAATAGGATCATTATAAGTGATAGTCTTTTCTTCAACTTTAATAGGTGCAGCTACTTTTACTTCTATGGGAGGATGATATTTAAACCACTTCTCCTTGGGGAGATCAACATAAGCAGCAAAAGATTCACAGAAAGAAGCTACTATCTCAGAGTCACGTCCATATTTAGTGCTAAATTTACGAAAAATATCGGTATCCATAAAAGATTTAACACAATCAAAACTAGGTGTCATACCTGACTCCTTACCATTGTCGAGGTCCCAATCTTTAGAGTTGCGTTTAATTCTTTCCAATAAATCCCATTTGAATTCAATAGTCTTCATCATAAAAGAGCCAGCACAAGAAGTATCAAGCATGGTGCGATTGTTACCAGAAAGCCGAGCATAATTTTTTTGAATAATCATTTCTCTTGAGAGCTCATGACTGGGGCATGAATATAACATTGACTTAAGCCTCCCCCAAGCTTGAGTGATGCTTTCTCCTTCGCGAGGCCAAAAATTATATATGTAATTGCGATCACGATGAACAAGATGCATAGGATAAAACTTCTGATGAAATCCCAATTTCAATCGTTTGTAATTCCAAGACCTCATATCATCACATAGCCTATACCATGTCGATGCATCTCCCCTCAAAGATAAAGGGAAGACCTTCTTCTTAACAACATCTCTGGGTACACCTGCAAGCTTAAATAATCCACAAACTTGATCCACATATATCAGAGGTTCATCAGGATGTTTTGTTCCATCTCCTAGAAAAGGATTAGCTAGCAGTTTTTCTATCATACCCGAAGGAACTTCAAAGCAGGCATTTTCATTTTCAGTAGGTTCAGTTGGTTGAGGAGCAACTCTTTGCTCTACTGGTCGGGGTGAAGATACCCCGAACAAGCCCCTCAGAGGATTACTTTCCATGGTAATAAGTGGTAGTAAATTTCAGCACACTATATAAATTTTTCCTTACCAAATTCCACCTACCAAAGGCGCTTCACTCCCAGGCAACGGCGCCAGAAAAGAGTCTTGATGACCCACAAGTATAGGGGATCTATCATAGTCCTTTCTATAAGTAAGAGTGTCGAACCCAATGAGGAGCAGAAGGAAATGATAAGCGGTTTCCAGCAAGGTATTCTCTGCAAGTACTGAAATAAGTGGTAACAGATAGTTTTGTGATAAGATAATTTGTAACGAGCAACAAGTAATAAAAGTAAATAAGGTGCAGCAAGGTGGCCCAATCCTTTTTGTAGCAAAGGACAAGCCTGGACAAACTCCTATAAGATGTAAAGCGCTCCCGAGGACACATGGGAATATCGTCAAGCTAGTTTTCATCACATTCATATGATTCGCGTTCGGTACTTTGATAATTTGGTATGTGGGTGGACCGCTGCTTGGGTACTGTCCTTACTTGGACAAGCATCCCACTTATGATTAACCTCTATTGCAAGCATCCGCAACTACAACAAAAGTATTAAGGTAAACCTAACCATAGCATGAAACATGTGGATCCAAATCAACTCCTTACGAAGCAACGCATAAACTAGGGTTTAACCTTCTGTCACTCTAGCAACCCATCATCTACTTATTACTTCCCAATGCCTTCCTCTAGGCCCAAATAATGGTGAAGTGTCATGTAGTCAACGTTCACATAACACCACTAGAGGAGAGACAACATACATCTCATCAAAATATCGAACAAATACCAAATTCACATCACTACTAATAGCAAGACTTCTCCCATGTCCTCAGGAACAAAAGTAACTACTCACAAAGCATAAACATGTTCATAATCAGAGAGGTATTAATATGCATATAGGATCTGAACATATGATCTTCCACCAATTGAACCAACTAGCATCAACTACAAGGAGTAATTAACACTACTAGCAACCTACTAGCACCAATCCCGGACTTAGAGACAAGAATTGGATACAAGAGATGAACTAGGGTTTTGAGATGAGATGGTGCTGATGAAGATGTTGATGGAGATTGCCCTCTCCCGATGAGAGGAGCGTTAGTGATGACGATGGCGATGATTTCCCCCTCCGGGGGGGGGGGGAGTTTTCCCGGCAGAACAGCTCCGCCAGAGCCCTAGATTGGTTCTGCCAAGGTTCCGCCTCGTGGCGGCTGAGTTTCATCTGAGAAGATGTCTTATGATTTTTTTCCCATCGAAAGACTCCATATAGCAGAAGATGGCCATCGGAGGGCCACCAAGGGGCCCACGAGGTAGGGGGCGCGCCCTAGGGGGTAGGGCGCACCCCCCACCCTCGTGGGCAGGGTGTGGCCCCCTGGTGAAGTTCTTTCTCTTAGTATTTTTTATATATTTGGAAAACATCTTCTGTGAAGTTTCAGGACTTTTGGAGCTGTGCAGAATAGGTCTCTAATATTTTCTCCTTTTCCAGCCGAGAATCCCAACTGCCGGCATTCTCCCTCTTTATGTATACCTTGTAAAATAAGAGAGAATAGGCATAAGTATTGTGACATAATGTGTAATAACAGCCCATAATGCAATAAATATCGATATAAAAGCATGATGCAAAATGGACGTATCAGCCACCCACATGGTTTGGTATGGTCAGGCATTACTTCTAACTTTATTCATTTTTCCTCCTTGAGGATTCTTCAGTCCCACTGGAATTGTGCGACATGCGCCTTGAAATCTCCAATCTTCTGTTTCATCGTGGTGGCCTTGGGCTTCATCTCCATCATCTGTGCATGCACTTCTCTTAGGTATTCCTGAGTATAACGGAGTCTTGCTTCAAGTATTTCTCCGATCTGGCGTATGGCTTCCATGGCTGCTTCACGAACAACGTCGAAGAAAGTTGCTTGTGGTACACGTGAGATGAAAAAGTACTGCCCCATCATCTTTGGGCAAACTCCTTTCATACGGTGGAGGTGTACCTCCACATACCAAAGTTCCACTCCATTCTCCATGAAAGGATAACCCTTGTAGACTGCATCTCCTTCAAGATGAATATGCTTCATCATGTCCTTCAGGATTTTTGGGTAATCCTGATCACTAGTCAGGGTCATGATCGTTTCCGGGCCCTTGAGAAAAGACTCGTAAAGGCTTGTCATCTGCAGGTATAAGATATAAGGGGTACTCAGGGTAATGTATGTATTTCCTTGGGTGAAATGTGATTTTTTTGGGAAAGGTTTGGGATCCGCTTGTCCATGGGTTCAAGGTTTAAGTCTGGGTGAGATAATGAGAGAGGCACTCACAATCAACGACAACACATAACATTTCACATGAGATTCCAACTACATCAACTTTTATTGCTTCATGGGCTATTACAATTTCCATTTCATAACTCCACTCAACACCCCCAGAAATAAAAGTGTATTCCACATTCATTACATGCTTTATTCCAATATCAAGATCTCAACTACTCTCCTCAAGCTTTCCTCGGTCTGAACATTCTTTGGGAAAATGTCCTACTCCTTTGCAGCATAAACAAAAGACTTCAGACAAATCCAGGGGCTTCCTGGTGGTTATCTTGGCTCCTTGGGTTGTTGGCTTCCTTGCTGGGCATTTCTAGCATAATGACCTAAATCCTTGCATCTGTAACAAGTGATATGACTCAGGTCCTTCTCTGCAGAAATTGGGTTGTTCTGAGGATGCCTTCGTTTTCTCTTCCTGGTTTTCTTCATTCTGATCAAACTCCACTGCTTCTGTCGGGAAGTATCCCAGATACTCTTTTCTTTCCTTGGTGCAATACTGTGAAAAATGTCCTTCTTCTCCACATGAATAATATGCATTGGAGTAAAATCTGTCGAGGATTTCTCCATCAGGGTCTTTAACACTTACCTTAATCACAGGTTCTTTCATAACTTCTCAGAGGGCTTCTTTCATTCCTTCTTCCTACTTCTGAATAGTTTGTTGCACCGTGGGGTAACTGTGACACTGAGCTGGGTAGGGGTGGTTCCTTCACATAAGAAACAAGTCACCTGACTAGTTGGGCATTCCCCAGCTGGGTGTTTCTCCTCACAATGAGGGCATCCATCCTTGTGTTCCTCCTGGGTGTGTCCTATTTCTCCGCAAATCTTGCAGGCACAAGGTTTCTTCATCGGGTTATCCCAGTGCTTCCGAATGAGACGGGATCTTAACATAGTCTTCTTGAATTCCTCCCAAGTTTTTGCTCCGTTGCATCCTTGTATGGCTTGATGCATTTTCCACCAAGTTGCAGCACTTTTTGTAAAGTACCGAAGAGCGTATTGAACCTCATACTTGCTTCCAATCAAGTTGTTCCTGAAGTGATCCTCCATATTCTAAATCCATAGTTCTACCTCCCGTTGAGTCATCAGTCCAGAGAATACTAGTCCTTCTTCATTCACCATCTACTGGGTCAAGGGTTTTAGGGTGAGATAAGAGAGAAGAGTGGAGGGAGATACACACAATACAAACAATAGTTTTGGAGAAACGGGGTTTCTTTTGTGGCTATCGGAAAAACATCAAACAATTGACAACTCACAAATCGCCGTATCTAACGTAAGTATATAACAGGGGTTTGGTCTTCTAAGGGTTAAATAATTTTTCAGATTCTTCAAGTCATCGGAGTCTACAACTGTTGTAGCATCAACTCTTCTAATGCATGGTGAAATCCTCTTTACTCTGAAATGGTCATCGATTGTCTGATATCTTGTCCTTCTTGGAGCGGCTTCAGTTGATCCTCCGTGTGGTCAAAAGGGAAAGGGGTATATTCTAACTATTTGAGGTAGGAGAGGATATTTGATAAAATCAGAAAAGATGAGAAGTAATGGAGTCTTTTGAAAATAAAGTTTTAGAGATTTCTTGTCCTAGGAGCTTTCCAGTTTCTAGGGTCACGTCCTACAATCAACATGTGCTCTGATACAATATCTGAAGCGACCCGACCTCAGACGGTCAAGCCTCTGTGTATCTGTGCCATCCCTGGATCGGTATGCTGGCACACACAGTACATCAATGTATATATCAAAGTGCAATCACATGTATAAATAACGTAAAACTGATATATACCTCATAAGTCTTAGCGGAAACAAACAATCAGGTGTGGAGTCCCATGATGGCAGGCTGAGTGTAGACCGTAACCCTGTACCGTACTCTTTCTCGTCGGAAGAAACATATCTGCAACATGAGACGTTGCAGCCATGTAGGTCAGTACATTGAATGTACCGGCAAGATCACTGTAAGAAAAACAGATGATAAACTATACTATATGCAATATGGCTTTGTGGCTCTGTATTTGAGTTTTGTTTGCATAAAAGCTGGTTTTATTTTCCCTAGATCAAAGGAATTAACCGGAGTCTGTACTACAAAGTTTTCTATCATGACATGGTTCCGCCAACCGATGTCTCATAGCCCAAATCATCATAAGTTGCCCACAATTAAGTTATCAGTCCGGTGTTGAGAGTTCCGAGATAGATCCAAGTCTAGATGCTCAAATTGTCCGTAACTAGGGACACAACTAATCGATTAGGTTTAAACCCTCTGCAGAGGTTTGTACACTTTACCCGCAAGATTCGATCCCTCTTTTTTGTGTTCTCGCACTTGAGGGTGTTTTAGAACAAGATGACCGAAACATGGTTTTCCGAAGAGTTCCTCTGACCACCGTCCGGTGGTCATCCAACCCTACCGTAGTTCTACATCCGCTAGCACCTTCCCAGCCAGAGTCACCACTAAGGTCAACCAAGCCAGAGCCCATAGTGACTTGTGGTTGCACATGTAAGCTTCCAGGCATGAAGTATTCTTCCGTCTCTTTGAGTCTGGGTGAAGCTTTCCGCAAGATGTCATGGCGCTTCTCCATGCATCCCGGCCATCCACTGGTTTCTCCAGGGTGCCCGTCAACCGTCCTCCACCCAGTAGTGTGTATTGAATTCTTGTCTCGAGTCTTGAACTCTTGAGGCCTTGAAGATGTAGTCCTTGCAGATGCCATCATGGAGTTGTCGCCATTGACGTAGAGTTCTTCATACTCACACCACTCTCGGGCACTCATACCAAACCCCGGCTACTATAGCGTAGCATTAAAACTATATAACGTCCTGGGCTTGGTAACAGGGAGATGGGTTCCTACCTCATGCATTCTACTCAACTACAAGATTCAATAATACTACTGGAGGGATTGTTGAAAGGGTGCTACTACATGCAAATAAAACACAGGTATGAAAAACATGGTCAAAGTGAACTTGCCTGGTAAGTTGATGAAGATAACAACGCTCTCGAAAATAACTTGATAGGACTCTACGCAACTCTCGATGAAATCTATAATAACAAACATGACACTCACATAAGCAAGCATTCTAGCAAGCAAATCTAACAATAAAAAGACTGAATAAGAAAACCCAATACAAAACAAATAACACATCGAAAGAACTAATAAGGGAAAAATTATGAAGAACCTACTAGGAAAACCTTTTGCCTTAACTACAAAAATAGTTTTGTCCTAAGTAAAAATTAACAAAGGAAATACTAAACTAATAATTTTAACAGAAAATAAAATTTAAATCAACTAAGTTAACAGAAAGTATTTTTCATAAAGTTTTACTATCAAAAGGAAACACATAAAAAGCTAAATTGCAACTCTAATTATGCTTAAAACAAAACTAGTAAGAAAAAGAAATAAAACATTTTTTTTTGTAAATAAAAGTCCACCCTCTATAACTACAGAAACAAATCTGAAATAAAAGATAATAGTGGTGAAAATAAATTTTAAAATAATTAAAACAACAGAAAACAACAACAAGTTAAAAATAACTAGCACAGTGTTATTTTTGTGGAAAACTCATTTTAGAAAAATCTATAAATACCCAAATTAATCCTACTGCTAGGCAAGGACAAACCAAAGAAGTGGCAAAAAGAATCACCTAAAAATATTAATTCTAGCTCATATTATAACAGAAATACTAATCTGGCTAAAACCCATATGAAACAGTTTTAAAAAAAACTAAAATATGGCCGAAACTATTTTATACAGAAACTTTAGGAAATTTGCAGACTATAGCAAAAAGAATCAATCAAAAACTCTAACTAACCTAAGAGATATAAATTTTTCAAGATTGGAACTTTCTGTTTTAAAAACAGAAACGAAAATAACAAAAAAAAACTAACGGGCGCTACTGGGCCGAAGGGGTGCAATCTGTAGCTAAACTGCGCTCGGCCGATATATAACCAAACTGCTAACGCGCGTACGAATAAAAGAAAACAAGTGAACCGGTTTAGATCTAAACTGAACTAACCGTAAATAAACCGCACTAAAACCGATCTAATAAAATAACTATTCGATACGTTCTAATCTAGACCGTGCATTGAAGATCTAACGGAGGGAGTTCGTCGAAGCTTACAGCGGTGGTGGTCGCCGACGATGCGGCTCGGACGTCGGCGGCGGCGACGCTCCGGTCGTCGGAGATCTCCGGCGATGGCACGGGCGGACGTGGAGTTCGATGACGAGTCCAGCGGTGCTCGAAGTGGTGGTGTAGGTGGACGGAGGAGGTCCACGAGGAGGTGGAGACGACATTGGCGTTTGGGCGTCGGCGATGGTGGCGCTCTGGTGGTCCTAGAGCTCCGGCGAGTGCACGGGGAGGTGCGCACGACTACGGCGGTTGCGATGGTGGTGGTGGAGAGGCTTGGGGATGGCTGTAGGGAGCAGGGGAACTACAATGGCGGCGGCGAGCTCGGGCAACTTCGACGAGCGATTCTGGCAAGATGAGAGATAGGGCCAGGGGGATTTAGGGGGGGGGGGATCGGACGAGGGGCAAGGGTTTTTATAGGGGGTAGCCTTGGAGGAGGGGTTGGGCGAATCGGGGAGAGGATCCCGCGATCTCCAGGATACGGCAGCGGCAACGCGATCCTACTGCGGCGGTTGCGTGCGGAGGAGGAAGATGGTGGTGGGGTCCAGTGTCAGCGACCGCGGGAGGGGGAGAGCGGGTCGGGCAGCCGAGGCGAAGGGTTTTCGGGGGGGAAACAGGCCCTGGGCCATTTCGGTGTGCTGGGCCGGCGGCTAGCGCTAGGCTTCGGCCATTTCTTTTGTTTTTAACAATTAGAAAGAAAAGAAAAGAAACAAAATAAATTGGAATACTATATAGGCATATAATATATCAGAAGTTTCAGAAAAATAATTTCTAAAACATGAACACATTTTCAGAGGCAAATAAAATCTACAAAAATTCAAATAAATCAAATAGTGCTACCGTTGCATTAAAACCCAACAAAAATCATTTCTAAAATACCAAAATGATTTCAAATTTATTTTCTCCTAATTTTCCATTGAAGGGAATCATTTTACCCTTATTTCCATTTATTTGTTTTTAGGAGAGAAAAATAATAATTTAAATAAAATCCAAATAATTCCAAATTGGAAGGGAGTTTCAAAATACTTCCAAATGACTTTAAATTGGATTCTTTGTAACTTCCAACTCGTATTTCATATAATTGAAGAAGTCATTTTATCTTCTCTCATGAAAATCATTGAGTTGCATAAAGTTTCGAATTTTGTTGGGGATATAGCTATCAGTTATGACCCGCCCAGGAGGGGCCGGGTCAGTCCCAATGACGGATCACAAAGGAAGCCCAGAAAACAGTCAAGACGATAGTTTATTAAAGCTTATAGAAGGCCTATGCTCAGAGGCGGCTTAAGGCCCAATATTGTAAACCGCCGTATGTAAGGAAAGACTTGTAAGAAAAGGCATGTAAAAGAAGTCACCGAGCCGGACACGCTTTATGAGCCAGCCGGGACTCTATAGGCCGCCAGGCGTCAACCCGTGTATATAAGGGGACGACCCGGTGGCGGCTTAGGGCAAGAAAACAAGAGATCGATAACCAAGCCGGCGAACTAGCCTCTTGGTGATCGAAACCCCAGCAATATCAACACAACTAGACGTAGGTTTTTTACCTTCATCGTAAGGGGCCGAACTAGTACAAAACCTCTCGTCTCCTTTGTCCCGATTAACCCCTTTAAGCTTCCTAGTTGCGATGGCCCTACGACTAAGTCCTTTTGCTAGGACATCTGTCGTGACAATTCCATGACAGTTGGCGCCCACCGTGGGGCCAGCGCTCGGTGGATTTGAGTTCTTGAAGGGCAACTTCGAAGGGCTCAAGGGATACGCTGTGGGCCGGATGACCAAGAGTCGTCGCGGCAAGCTCTACATCGACGACGAAGGCTGGGGCCCCGAGGCCGGCTCAATTGAGTATGGGTACCGGGTCCCCTTCGGCGGAATTCATGTCTTCATCGGCCAGATCGGCGAATCGGGCCCTGAGCCGGACGTCCACATCAACCTCGTCGAAACGGCTCAGCGCGCGAGGTCCACCCGTGTTCAATCTGTCGTGAAGCATGCCTTCGTAGGTTGCATCCACGACGGTGAATACTATGAAGGATCGGTGGATGGCGGTGAGACGGCCATCTGTTCTGACGCTACATCATCAACGGGCGAGACAGACTCTTTGTATCAGCTGCAGGATGGCATGCTCGGGGGCTGTTCCGATGGCAGCAGTATTCCGGACCCCTTTGAGCCACCGAATCGGGCCAAAGTCTTCATGGCAGACACGCAGCCCGGGCAGAACTCCACAGCTGCAGCAACAACAACCACCAGGTCGGCAGCAGCCAGGTCAGGAGACTCCGCGCGCCTCCTGGCTCAGATTCTAATGGACCTCACAGATAAGCTGACAGCTCTGTTGACTGCCGTGGTGGAGCCGGCAGATAAGGTTCAGCACGACGCGGAGGTGGCACGCGTACGTGAAGAGATGGTACAAGCTAAAGAGAATTTAGCAGCAGAAGAGGTCAGGATGGCCGTGGAGTGGGCGGCTTTGGACGCTCGTGCTCAGCAGGTTCAAGCAGAGACTTTCCGGCTCTCGGTGGATCTGAACGCGTCAAACGAGGTCATGAGAAGAAGGCATCAGAAAACTCAGTCACGGCTACCTCTGACGCTCGATCCTAGGAACTTTTTCCATACACCCGGGGCCGGCCCAAGTAACCCGCTGGAGGCAAATCGGATCACGACACCCGGGGCACCGGTTCAGCCACGCGCCATGGAACCACCTCGTGTACATACCGCTCCACCTCATTATGTGCCAACACCACCGGGTCACTTCTCCAATCCTTTGGAAAACCTCATTGCTGCGTCGGCTCATTTGGCGGCTCTCTCGATGGAAGGCGACTCTCCGCCGGCGATCGAAACGTGAAGGGTGAGAAAACTTCTTCAAACAGCTCTGGCACAGCAGGATGCGTACTCTTACAGTCGAGACAGAATCCATTCAACCCCTTGCCCGAGCCGGAGCCCAAGCTACAGTAGGCATATGGACTCAGCTGATATGTCAAGCAATGCTCAACGCCGCAACCGGCCGTACATGCATGAGCCGGTACAGGATGGAGCCCTTAACTTAGCGGATCAGGAGAGGATCCGACAAGAGGCTGAGCGAGCGGTTCAACTGGCAGCAGAACAGGTGGCTCATCAGACTTTTCCGGCTTATCCAGCAACCTCGGTTGAGGCAGGAGTGGCCACAAGAACCGGAAGTGTCCCTTGCCTGGTGACGGCCATACGCAATGAGCGTTTGCCAAAAGACTTTAAGGGGCCTCGTAAGGTGCCTAATTACACGGCCGACTTACAGCCTGGGGCCTGGATTGAGAGTTATGAGATGGCAATGGAGCTGTTGGAGGTCAGCAACGCGGCAATGGCTAAGTATTTCACTATGATGTTGGATGGAACAGCTTGCACTTGGCTAAAAGGATTGCCCTCCCCCCCAATTCCATCGGCTGATGGGCGGAGTTAAAAGCCTGTTCATTCAGAACTTCAAGGACACATGCAAACAACCTATGTCAATTGTGGACCTGACTAATTGTAAACAAGAGGAGGGTGAGTCCACAACCCATTGGGTGCGCCGGGTCAAAGAAATAATTCATTCATCTGATAAGATGGATGCCGGCTCGGCAGTCTTAATGTTGGAGAAAAATTACCGTTTTGAACCTCTGAAGCAGAAGCTGGGGCGGCTTAAACGTGACTGCAATGACATGGGCCAGTTGATGGCGGCTCTCGTCAAGTATGATGATTCTGATAGTACCAAGGACCCTGTGTCTGATGAAGAAAAGACAGGGAAGGGAAAGAAGAACGGCAACGGCAAGGGTCACCAGCATAACCCGACGAATTTGTGGCTAACACCAATACGCAGGGCAACAATCAACGGCGCAAGGGTAGGCAACCCCCTCGGTCGGGCGGGTCAGGTCCCACCCTTGAGCAACTATTGAATGATCCTTGTCCAAGACACAGTACCCGGGAGAAGCCAGCCACCCATCTGTGGAAGGACTGCACAATCATGAAAGCATTCAAAAATTCAAATGCATTTGATGGAAGTCACGGCCCTGGAGGCGTTCAGGTGGAGGAGGCTTTCATGGCCCGGGCGCCGGCTCAGGCGGAGGCGACTTTCATGGTCAGGGTCATACGGGTAACCAGGGAGGTTATAATCCACAACCCGGCCAAGGTAATCAGCAGCAACAGTCTGGATATCAGAGCAACCCAAAACAGTTGAATAGTGGGCAATATGATGTATTTACCACTAGTTTGTGCAAGAGGGACCAGAAGCTTCACAAGAGGGTTGTCAATGCCATTGAGCCGGCGATTCCACGTTACTTACGGTGGTCGGAACAACCTATTATGTGGAGTAGAGAGGATCACCCTCCCCGGGTTTATAAACCGGGTCACTTGGCCTTGGTAGTGGCGCCTCAGGTTGGTGGATATAAATTCACTAAGGTGCTCATGGATGGAGGCAGTAGCATCAACATCCTCTACTATGAGACGTTTCGTCGGATGTGGTTGACTGATAAGAGTCTTAAGCAATCCAACACTGTTTTTCACGATGTGGTACCTGGCAAGTCGGCATACCCAGTTGGTAAGATTGAACTAGAAGTAGCCTTTGGGGATGAATATGATTCCAGAGCGGAGAAATTAACCTTTGAGGTGGTTAAGATCAAAAGCCCATATCATGCTTTGTTTGGACGGCCGGCTTATGCCAAGTTATTGGCTTAGCCATGTTATGTGTATCTGCAGCTCAACATGCCGGGTTATAAGGGCACCATTACAATACATGGAAGCCGGAAAATAGCCCTGGAGTGTGAAGAAGGAGATGCTGCATATGCTGAGTCTGTTTGTGCAATAGAGGAGCTAAAGTTTTATAAAGATAATGTTGACCCGGTAGACATGACATCTTTAAAGAAACTGCCGGGGATATACCCCGCAATATGACCCGGCTGGAATCACGACCCGGCCGGGCTTGGCGACTCACCAGAGACCTGGCTGGAGCTTGGCGACTCACTAGCGATACGCCCGGACATGGCGGTTTACATGTAACCCGCCTGGACATTGTGACTCACTAGAGACCCGGCGGGCGGATCAGACGGACGACAAGGCCCAAGGCCCAGTGGGCCGGCTTATACTCTGGTGGGCCGGCTTAAGAGGAAAAGGATGAAGAATATTTCCTTTACGAGGAAGCAAGACCCGGACTTGTATTCAACTTGTGAGAAAGGATAGACTAGTCCTAGTCCTACTAGGACCCCACATGTAACCCGCCCCTTCAACATATATAAGGAGAGGCAGGGCTCCCAAAAGAAAAAAAACAAGAAAAAATATCTAGGGCTAGACACAAAGGGGGAGCCGGCTTATGCGGCGACTCTCTCATGAGCATAATGATATCTAGCCACAAACAGCATGTAATGTTATTACCGGATGATGTTTCCCGGGGCCCAAAGCTGTCTAAATTCTTGTCTTGTGTTGCGTCACTCGATTTCGCTCAACCTCTCTCAAGCTACCACATAGATGCGTTGGCCTCGCGACTAAGTCCTCACACTAGGACATTTGCCGTGACAATTCCACGACAGTTGGCGCCCACCGTGGGGCCTGCACACGGTGGTGTTGAATTCTTGAAGGGATTTCTTCAGGGATCAAGAAGATCGTGATTCGTCAGGTGAAAGAAGAGCCGACAAGAGCCAGCAATATTCATTGTCTAATGATTGGAGTCATGGTTAAACTTTGGAGCTGACAGATACAAGGTTGATAAGAGATAAAGAAATTTTAGGGTTTATGTGCGCCGCCCCGTGCATGGCTCAGCGACTCGCCGAATCCGAAGACTGATCAATATGTGCTGCAGCAACGCAACGACGACGTCTACTTCAACGAGTCATATGTGTCCTGATCGGATTCTTGGTTAAGGCTGCTCGCTGAATAAACAAAAACAACAAACAGTGACAAAAGCGATTGATTGAATCACTGCTGCTGCTACGTTCAAGGAAATCACAGCCATGTACTAATAGTTGCACATTGTACGAGATCTGTTTTGATTTTGGAGTAGTAGTGCTACTGCTATTACTAGCACGTGAGTTCTAATTAGAACAGGATCAACTTCTATTCATCACGTAAAGAGATTTGAAGCATTATGGGAAGATTCCAGCGTGTTAAGCCACCTCCAAGTCGACCTGCCTCGTGGCTGCTGAAAAAAATGAGAGTTTTTATGGTACCCTATACCGCTGACAGTGGACGGAGCGGTATATTAAAATCTAACCACTCATTTTCTGAGGGTAGGATAGATATAGATTTGTTGTCGTTGAACCTTAGCTACGTCGCCAGTCGGCAGATAATGGCAACCGGAAATCGATTTGTTGTCCCACGACTCATCTACGGTCTCCTTCCATCTCCTGCTCCAGTAGCTGGAGCCTGGATGGAGGCGTCCCCCGAGTGGTCGTCCACCATGACCTTCGACTCTAGCTCGTCTTCTTCGCCGCACACCCGAGGACCGCCGCCGACATTAGCGTGCTCCCTTGCCGTCTCGTCTATGTCCCCGGCCATCTCGTCGCGTCTATAGAGTCCGTAGTGAGCTGCCGCTCATCCCCGCCTCATTTTTCCCGTCGTTTTCATCCACCATAGCGCCCTGTCCGCCATGGACGAGTCCCTGGAGGTCGTTCGATCCAGACGCACACACCCACCCACGCGCCCGCCCATCTGCAGTCCATGCCCACAGGCCGCAGCAACAGCCGCAGTGCACGCGCCACAGCCCCGCAGTGACTGTTCCCGCCTCCTGCACGCGAGGAGCCCCGGAGCCTCGCCGCTTTCTGCGGTCAGCGCAATCCTACAAGGCATGCCGTGGCAGCCAGACACCATGGTCTCGCCTGCCGGCCCTGCCGGCCGCCGTCGCGGACAAGCAGCGTGCGCTGGGAGGCATCGCATGTCTGGAAGGCGTCACCGTCAGTTTCGAGGTGCTCCACCTTGCCGGCCCAGACGTCCTTGCCACAGTGGTCCAGTCCATGGAGGGCGAGAAGGCGGGTCGACGCGGCCGAGAAGGGGTGATGCGGCGCGCACTGCTGGAGGGCAGGTCGACGGAGTAGACGAGCGCAAAGCTCCGACGCAGGGCGCCTCCAGGGACGGGGGAGAGCAGCGGGGCGCCTGTATATACGAAGATGAGGAAAGACTAGTCGCGGCCTCGCGGTGGAGCAGCGGTGTCGGCGTGGCGGGTCCTCCTTTAGCACCTAGCGGTATGAGGAAAAGGAGGAGGGTGGAGGGACGGGAAAGAGCAGCGGGGCGTTGCAGTCATCCTGATTCGCCATAGATGGCCAGGCGCATGCCGGCGGCGGCTTGAACTCACGTGGGCGCGGTGGGGAGCGAAATGGGAGGGCGAGGGCGGGCCGGCGGGTGTGCTGAAACTGAAGCATTTTACTTCCCAAAATGCCCTCAGGACTTGTATACTGGAGGAAGGGAACGAAGCAGTGTAAGTTATACCGCTGGCCATTCTATTGCCAAATTGCAGCAGTATAGATCGGTCGCCACCATTAGATTTCACAAAATGGATGGCCAATATTTGTCCCCGGGTACCATAAAAGAGCTCAAAAAAGTACTACGACCCGGAGAGGAAGACAACCATGACTGGGAGACAACGGCCACGACTCGGATTCGCCGCGACGAGCCGCCGTGGGCTTCCTATGAGCCGCTTTCTTGTTGTTCCTATATCGCGGTGCCGCCTGGGCGTTTCCGCCCCTGCCGCGAGGCCGTCTGTATGAGTCGCTCCGTGAATCGGTCTAGTTCTCAGCCTCCGTCGCTGCAGTATTGAGCCAGGCATGCCTCTGCCGCCGCGGCCCTCCTCTTACTCCGAGCTCAACCCAGATTGTCGTGTCCCCGGTGTTGCCCCGACCTTGCTATTGCCTCCTCTGTGAGACGGCCTTGAGTCGCCGCCGGAGAGCCGTCGCCGTCCTCTACACTGCAGCCTACCTCCGCCGCCCGGCTCCAGGTCACCGCCGCGGGCCCGCTTCAGCCGCCGCTTCCACCGACCTCGGCTAATCCGCCACCCGCTAGCCGGACTCTGTCTCCGCCTCGAAATTCCGGGCCGGCCTTGCTGTGTGTCGCTACCGCGCCGGGTCGCCGCTCCGGCCTCGAACCGCAGCTTCGGACGAGCGCTGATGAGCGCCTCGCGCCGCTACCTCCGCCTCCGCGTCTCCGCCTCCGCCATCATCTCATCTCTAAAGCGCCGTGACTCGCCCCCGCTTTGTCAAGGCACCCCCTGCTGGTGTGATTTGATCTTACTAGTACAAAGGGAAAGAAAATTGTGGGATAATGGAGCACTTGGAGCAGTGCATGCGTGCATGTTGACTCGAAGACTAGTCTGCCAACAATAATGGGTAGGAGTCCCAGTGGGCAAGGCATTATGCGTTACCAGCATCTGCGCTCATCTGATAATTACCAGGTGCTATCTGTTCCATATATTTTATCAACACGGGTTAAATTGTTTGAAAACAATTACTCTATTTTGTGATATTTTTTCGCAGGATCAATATTCATTACAAAGGTGCGCGTAAGGGACGCATGCTTACATCATTTTTTGCGCTAGCAATTATCCATGCCGTGTTGCCGGACGAATACATGCGCAAGTCGTCGTCCCTGTGGCCCAGTTTACATACACTTGCCGGGACCGCGCCCGCGATTAACTCGCCGTCCGCGCGGTTTACCGCGCCCGCAATTAACTCGCCCGACCATATGGAGCATTACTATCATCTATCGTTCACAAACATCAGGTGATATCCATCTGAGTCTATTTATTTAACACATATTGATTTTATTAGAGAACAATTACTTTTGGTTTGTATATTTTATTTGCAGGACAATGATTTATTATAAAGATGGTGCCATGCTGTGCCAATGAAGTATGCGTTAAGCGTCGTCATGTGTCGGCATCCGCACCTGCTTGTTATTAAACGGGTGTGCGCAAGCCGCCACCCGTGCAGCTTAATCTACATCAACCCGCCGGAGCCGCGCTGAGCCGCCCTTACCGCTTGAGCCGCCGGGGTTATATTAAGTTGCCGGTCTGCCTGAGCCGCCGGAGCTATATTGAGCCGCTGGTCTGCCTGAGCCACCTCTATCGCGATGAACGGATCATCCGTCGTCCAAACAAATCAGGTGATATCCATCCAAGTTTGATTTATTAGCACATGTTGTTTTTGTCAAAGAACGAGTTTATCTTTGCCTTGGTCTGCAATATTGTTTATGCAGGGCAATTATTTATGACAAAAAGTGATATTATACCGCGGAGATGGAGGCACGCCAACATCTTTTGGCCCAGGTGGTCATCGTTATTCAACGAACAACCGCACCGGCTTACAGCGTCGTGGCCGTCTCTCGCGACCGCACCGGTTTACAACACCGTGGCCGACTCTCCCGTCCACACCGGTTTAAAACGCCACAGCCGAAAAATCTGTCAGCACCTGCGGCCGACTCGACCGCGATTGTTTTCAGTTTCACCAAGGTGATCATCAACTCCGGGTGATAATTGCTGACCTGACGCATCAGGTGAAATCCATCCAGCATATTTTTATAAATTATATATTTCTTTCTTTAAAAGAGCAATTACTCCGGTTTGTAAGTTGTCCCATGTAGGATTCAAACCAGTCTATATCACGGTTAATTATGAAGAATTTCAAGCCAATTCCTCAAGTTGCTACTCGGAAGCTACGATGACATGACTTAGCAAATATCGTGAGATTTAAGACCCCGGGTCATTGGAGGGAAGATAACCCGGTCCCGGAGGCTACCGCCATATTGGTAAAAATTTAAAAGCCGTCAGAAAATTTCCGGCTCACAATGATGCTTTGGTTTACAATCCGGCTCAAGGTAAACCTGTTTCCCACAAAGCTTGAAGCTCTCAAATCCAGTTTAAAGTTCTGGTTCAAAAATAATTAATCTCTCGCAAGTTCGAGTTCTCAGACAAATTAATGGTTGCCAAAGAGAACTTGCTGCCATGATGCGCGATTCAAACATGGGTAGCCTGCCTTACGGCTTATCTTATTATGATCACTCGAAGGCTTCCTGCTCATCGAGCATAGCTGTTGGTACCCTCTTGATCGGTGCGATGCCAGAATTTATATGGTCACTTGGGGGCTTCCTGTTCAAACATAGGTCGTATTCGAACTAAAGAGAACATAGCTATCGTAACCCTTTTGATCGGCGCAAAGCCAAACTCACTAGGGGGATTCTTGATCGTATCCGAATCATAGCTTAACCCCTTTTGGGTCCGACTTGGATCGTATTTGAATCAGGGTCGTTAAAAACCTCTCAAGGTCATTTGGGGGCTTCCTGTTCAAACATAGGTCGTACTCAAACCAAAGAGAACATAGCTTTCGGTACCCTCTTGATCGGCGCAATGCCAAAGCCACTGGGGGCTACATGATCGTATTCGAATCCTAGCTTAACCCATTTGGAATGGTTTACTGATCGTATTCGAATCAGAAACCTCGATTTTTATTTGGTTTAAGTTTTTGCAAACAATCTTTTGGGTTTTGAGACTTTTTGCTCATATCTGAATCATATAAGTGTGGTTTTGTTTAAACCCGGATTGGCTTTGGACGATAAGTCACCAACATGTGACAATCATCATATATTTGGAAGTTTTGGCTTCTAAGGATTGGGTTATCACCCTTACTGCACAGGTCATGTAAACCGGCAATACAAATTCAATATCACATTGGTTATGTGTGGGATATTATGACCCGCCCTGCGATAAACCGCCAAGGGATCTTGTGATTTACTTGTGTGCAGGATAAAGACTACATTTGGGTGGTCCCGCCCTGGCTTTTGACGTTAAGTCGCCAGGGCATATGTTGTTTAAACTCTATGTAGGATTTGCAGAGCTATGACTTACATAAATGATTAAGTTCCAGCCCATTGTCAAAAATTGAAATTGGTGTCTCAAAAGGGTTATCGATTCTTGATTTTCTCAAAGGCTATAAGCCGCCGGGTTATAAAAATTCCAGTTTACAATGGAGGCGTATTAGATCGTCATCGGCCAAGAGCCGCCAGGTTATTCAAATCGTTAATAGCCAACATGGCTAGATTTTTATTATGGTTATCAATAACCAATATTACGATTGAGGTTTTCAAAGTCGCTTCAGCGCAATGGATATTATTTTATCAATGGATATAATTTATTCTACAATGGAAGGAATAGTCCCGAGTCGCTGCAGGCTTACGACCCGACACTTGGGGGCTACATTATTCAGTTTGAGATCACATCAAATATGCAAGTCCCATGTCACTACCAGCATGCACCATGGCACTTGGGGGCTAATGCAAAGACAATTTTACTGACCTTATTGAAGACCTGCCTCATCACATCATAATGAACCGGCCCTTGGGGGCTACCAATTGCTCCTGTCAACAATTCAAGGTACACAAGTTTTATTCCATTATGTTGAAGGGTCCACTGCTCAGTTGGTAAAGCACAAAGTTCTTAACCTTGTGGACATGGGTTCAAGCCCCATGATGGGGGGTTACATCATATGATGTTCTTTTCAAAAAAAGTATATATAAAGTCCCAGCTCAATATTATCTTACTGAGACGGCCCTTGGGGGCTACACATTGTTGTTCAAATCTATATGATCATATTTATAAAGTCCCTGCTCATTATTGCATAATGACCCGGCCCTTGGGGGCTACATATGGTTGTAGTTTTTTATGAGTATAAGGCAATTACAAGTCCCGGGTTGCTGCAAGCATGACAACCCGGCACTTGGGGGCTACATATATGGAGTATTCAGTCTTTACTAGTGACTAAGATGAACAACATGGATTTCTTCAAAATGGCAGTATTTATATTGAAGCAAGTCTTAAAACATCACTTTGTTTCTGCTCAAGACTTGGGGGCTACAGGTAATATGGATATAAGGGAGAAAAAATCTTCAAATTCTCAGTTTTGAGTAAAACAGATTGACCCGGCGTTACCAATAACTATGACTCGGCGTCGGCAACAATTATGACCCGGTGCTATCAATATTTACAAACCGGATATTTTGGCAATGATAAACCGGCAAGTTCTACAAGCCGGCTGAAAGTCAAAATGAGTTTTTTCAAGACCAATATTTTTAGGGTTTTTATCATTTATGCCACTAGTTGTGTCCCACTACTCAGTTTTGCCATTAGAAGTTACAACTGCTCAAAAATGCCATCAATCCGTGAGATGCTTGCTCAAAAATGCCATTAGATATCTCAAAAATGCCATCGTTCTGTTAGATGTTTGCTCAAAAATGCCATTAGACATTGTTATTTTTACGTCAAACCTGTTGACCATGTTCTATGACAAAAATAAGCCTAGACCCACATGTCAGTTCTCTCTATCTCACAATGATATGTGTGGCCCCACTTGTCAGGAGTAACCAAGCAAATAATTTTACGGGAAAATAAGAACGTTGTTGGGATCAAGTGGGCCCCATACTTTATTGTAGTGAGATAGAGGGAGAGCTGGCATGTTGGTTCATAGGTATTTATGTCATTATAACATGGCAAAAGAGATTTGAGATCACAATAATGGTGTTTAGTGGCATTTTTGAGCATGTGTCTAATGAAGCGATGGCATTTTTGAGCAGTTGAAATTTCTTGTGGCAAAACTGAGTAGTGGGACACAACCGGTGGCATAACTGATAAAAACCCTTATTTTTAAGCCAGCGTTTTGGAAGCCGATTCAAGTGGATTATTTATTACAATATTTCTCTATAAAATACCAATGTCTGCAAGTTGGCTCTGAAGCTGGCCTATTGACCCGGATTTCTCAAAAGAAGTATCTGGATTTTTGCATTGGCAAGGTTTGGACATATCTGTTAAAAGAGATTTGCTATAAGATCTTTGAGTATGCATCCAGGAGGAAATAATAAGGACTTAAAGATAATCAGTGTCGGTTCAGGAAAATATTTAACCCAGAGCACAAGCTATCGAGTTTGTTCTTGTGTTTATTTTACAGGATTAGTTTAACATGGATAAATCCAAATTAAACTGGGGGCTAATGTCAGGGATATACCCCGCGGTATGACCCGGCCGGAATCATGACCCGATCGGGCTTGGCGACTCACCAGAGACCTGGCTGGAGCTTGGCGACTCACTGGCGATCCGCCCGAACATGGCGGTTTACATGTAACCCGCCTGGACATTGTGACTCACTGGAGACCCGGCGGGCGGATCAGACGGACGACAAGGCCCAAGGCCCAGCGGGACGGCTTATACTCTGGTGGGCCGGCTTAAGAGGAAAAGGATGACGAATATTTCCTTTACGAGGAAGCAAGACCCGGACTTGTATTCAACTTGTGAGAAAGGATAGACTAGTCCTAGTCCTACTAGGACTCCAATGTAACCCGCCCCTTCAACATATATAAGGAGAGGCAGGGCTCCCAAAAGAAAAAAAAACAAGGAACAATATCTAGGGCTAGACACAAAGGGGGAGCCGGCTTATGCGGCGACTCTCTCATGAGCATAATGAGATCTAGCCGCAAACAACATGTAGGGTTATTACCGGATGATGTTTCCCAGGGCCCGAAGCTGTCTAAATCCTTGTCTTGTGTTGAGTCACTCGATTCCGCTCAACCTCTCTCAAGCTACCACATAGATGTGTTGGCCTCGCGACTAAGTCCTCACACTAGGATATCTGCCGTGACAATTCCACGACAGAAACCAACAACGGAGCATGAACCGGTGTTGAAATTCAAGTCAGCTGATGACACCAAGACGGTTGATTTTGTGCCTGGCGACTCATCCAAGCAGTTCATCATCAGTGCCAACTTGGATCCAAAATAGCAAAGCGCACTCATCGAGTTCATCCGTGAGAACCGAGACATCTTTGCATGGAAACCTTCTGATATGCCGGGTGTCCCGAGAGAAATCGCTGAGCACACTCTCAATATTGATCCAAAGTTTAAGCCGGTCAGACAATTTCTCCAACGGTTCAACGAGGAAAGGCGTAAAGCCATTGGAGAACAAGTGGCCCGGCTCTTGGCGGCCGGGTTCATTGTGGAAGTCTTTCACCCAGAGTGGTTGGCCAACCCGGTGCTTGTACTCAAAAAGAACGGCACCTGGCGTATGTGTGTGGATTACACCGATGTAAACAAGGCTTGTCCAGCTGACCCTTTTGCTCTCCCCCGTATTGATCAGATCATTGATGCTACGGCAGGTTGCACACGTTTGAGTTTTCTGGATGCTTATTCAGGTTATCATCAGATCAAGATGGCAGTCAAGGACCAGGAGAAGACAGCTTTCATCACTTCGTTTGGAGCCTTTAGCTATGTGTCTATGCCCTTCGGGCTTAAGAGTGCCCAGGCAACTTATCAACGGTGTATGCAGAATTGCCTTCACAATCAGATTGGGCGTAATGTTCATGCTTATGTGGATGAAATAGTGGTAAAGTCCGGGAAAGAGGAAACCTTGGTCACAGATCTGAAAGAGACCTTTGTTAACCTCCGGGTCTACAAAATGATGCTTAACCCGGCCAAGTGTGTTTTTGGAGTCCCAGCTGGCAAGCTCTTGGGTTTTTTGGTGTCCAACCGAGGTATTGAAGCTAACCCGGAGAAAATTAAGGCAATCACATCCTTGGCCAAACCAACATGCATCAATGATGTTCAACGGCTGGCGGGTCGTGTTGCTGCTTTGATCCGGTTCTTAAGCCGATTAGGGGAGAAGGCGATGCCTTTGTATCAGATGATGAAGAAAACGAATGATTTCATTTGGAGCGATGCTGCGAACTCTGCTTTTGAGGATCTAAAGAAACAGCTTGCTGAGTCGCCGGTCCTTGCTGCTCCAGTTGAGAAAGAGCCGCTATTGTTATACGTAGCCGCTAATGTAACACCCCAGATGTATCTTTCCCAATTTGTACTCCAACTCTTGCCGTTTCCGGCGTTAAGTTATTTTATTTTCTCGGGTTCGGGTTTTTGTTACCGTGTGTTGTTGTCGTTGTCATGCATCTCATATCATGTCATCTTGTGCATTGCATTTGCATACGTGTTTGTCTCATGCATTCGAGCATTTTCCCCATAGTCCGTTTTGCATTCCGGCGCTTCGTTCTCCTCCGGTGGTCATTTCTAGCTTTCTTTCGTGTGTGGGGATTAAACATTTCCAGATTGGACCGAGACTTGCCAAGCGGCCTTGGTTTACTACCGGTAGACCGCCTGTCAAGTTTTGTATCATTTGGACTTCGTTTGATACTCCAACGGTTAACCGAGGGACCGAAAAGGCCTCGTGTGTTTTGCAGCCCAACACCCCTCCAATTTGGCCCAAAACCCACCTAAACCTGCTCCATCATCTAGAGCGTTTGATCACGATCGCGTGGCCGAAAACCGCACCTCATTTGGACTCTCCTAGCTCCCTCTATGCCTATATAAAGGCCTCTCCCCGAAAATCTCGGGTCTCCCGTCGTCCCTAACCCTAAATCTCAGATCCGCCGCCGCCGGACACGTCCGGACGGCGCCGGACACGTCCGACCTGCCCCGTCGCCACCACGTGTCGCCTCCTCACTCGACGAGTCGCGCGCCCACTTCCCCGCCGGCCCGCTCGGCCCAGCCGGGGCCCCGCGGCCCGAAGCCGCCATCCACCATCTGCCGCCCTTCTCCTCCCGAGCCGGCGCCGCGCTCCGCCGCCTCCGCTGCGGCGCCGCCCGACCGGACCGCGCCGCCATCGCCGGTCATCGCCGCCTCCCGCGCCCCGCCGCCGACGAGCTCGCCGCCGCCGCCCGGTCGCCGCGCCTCCTCCGACCACCGTCTCGCCTCGCGCCGGCCTCTCCCTCCAAGTCCGGTAAGAACTCCGGCGAGGACGGCGTTGAACCTCGATCCGCGTCCGATCCAGATCTGGAAATATCTCCTCGGGTTGACTTTTTCTCCCGAAACCCTAATCCATGTGCCTATGTTCATCGTGCCGTAGCTTTGCATCCGTAGCTCCGATTTGGGCATATAGCATATCGAAATGTTCATCTCAGAGAGTACATCATTTCATTCCATTGCATCATTTTCATTTGAGTTCATCTTGATGCCCGAAATGCTGTTAGAATAGGGCTATTTGAGATAATTGTCAGATCTGCTACTCCATTTAGCTTTTTGTCATTTTTGCCATGATGATTGTGTGCATGATATGCCCCTGAGTTCTACATATGTTTTGTTAAGGGTTTTGCCATCTTTCCAGAGGTGCAACCCATGTATTTTTGTGATGTGTGTGGTGACTAGTGCAAGCTTGCGAAGTGAGGCACTTGGTAATGCGGATTTCAGGGACTTAGCAATTCCACTAAGTCCTTGAGTTGTTTATCTCATGTTGTCATATGTTCATGTTGTTTCCTAGTGATCCGTGCCTCTTTTGAGGATGATCAGTAAGGGTGTTTTGTTAATCTTGTAGTGCTATATCCATCCATGTCTTTGTTTGCAATTATGGAGCACCCTAGCTTGAGTCAATCGAGCTCTACTTTTGCTACTCTGTGAATCTGGGCAGATTGTCAACTTGTTTGCAATTTTGCCGATGATGTTATTGTTGATCCGTGCATGCTATGCTATTGTTCTTGCCATGTCTAGCTTTTATTTTGTGTGTTCTTGATAGATGTATGCTTAGCTTTACATGTATTGCTCCGTAGTGAGTGCATCGAGCTCGTAAACATGCCTACTTGATATCTGTTTTCAGCATGCTCCGGTTTTCACTAAGTCTGTGATCTGATTATGTTTTTGCCATGTTCACATGCTTGCAATTGTATTTTATGATCCCTTTTGGCTTAAGGTCACTAAGGGACTTTTGTTAAGCTCTTTGAGTAGCTCCATTCCATTCTTTACTTTGCCATGTTCAGGTCCTGTAGCATGTAGTTTTGTTAATCCGAAGAGTGCTACCTGATCTGGAATTCCACACAAGTGTTAATTTCACTAAGTCTGAGATCTGTTTGCCATATGCATTTTTTCCATGCTTGTTTGAACCTGTTAATGGATGATTTGGCCGTAGCTCAGTGCTAGACTTTTGTTAGCATCTTGAATGCATCCCTGCCATGTATTTTTTTGTCATGTTTGGGTGCTGTAGCATGTTAATCTCATTGCATTTAGATGGCTACTTGCTGTAAATCGCAGACCGGTGTCATATTTGTTTTGCTTGCCATTTCCAAACCGTAACTCCGATTCTGGCGTTCTTTATATAGTTTTCAAGCGATTTCATCTCATCTTTCTAGTGGCACACTTGGATTTCCAAGTTGAGGCCAGGTTCATGCATTCCTTGTCATATCTTGCATATGCATCCCGCATCGCATCCCTCATAGCATACCATCCTTGCATCATATTGTTTGATCCTTGCACGTGGTTGATTGTGTCCTTGTTGCTTGTTTGTCTTGTTTGGGTAGAGCCGGGAGACGAGTTCGCTAACGAGGAGCCCGTTGAGTTTGCTTTCGAGGATCCAGTCAACTCTGACAGCTTTGCAGGCAAGATGATCATACCCTTGAAATCACTACTATCTTTGTTTTGCTAGATGCTCGCTCTTTTGCTATGCCAATGCTACGATGCCTACCATTTGCTTTCAAGCCTCCTGAATTGCCATGTCAAACCTCTAACCCACCTTGTCCTAGCAAACCGTTGATTGGCTATGTTACCGCTTTGCTCAGCCCCTCTTATAGCGTTGCTAGTTGCAGGTGAAGATTGGAGGCCGTTCCTTGTTGGAACATTTATTTACTTGTTGGGATATCATTATATTATCTTGTTATCTTAATGCATCTATATACTTGGTAAAGGGTGGAAGGCTCGGCCTCTCGCCTGGTGTTTTGTTCCACTCTTGCCGCCCTAGTTTCCGTCATATCGGTGTTATGTTCCCGGATTTTGCGTTCCTTACGCGGTTGGGTTATAATGGGAACCCCTTGATAGTTCGCCTTGATTAAAGCTTTTCCAGCAATGCCCAACCTTGGTTTTACCTTTTGCCTCCTGGCCTCTTTTCCCTTGGGTTTCCGGAGCCCGAGGGTCATCTTACTTTAGCCCCCCCTGGGCCAGTGCTCCTCTGAGTGTTGGTCCAATCGAGCGATGTCCGGGGCTACCAGGGGCAACTCTGGGCTGGCCTAACCGACGTCTGGCTCATCTGAGTGTGCCCTGAGAAAGAGATATGTGCAGCTCCTATCAGGATTTGTCGGCACATTCGGGCGGTGTTGCTGGTCTTGTTTTAACCTGTCGAAGTGTCTTGAAGAACCGAGATACCGAGTCTGATCGGAACGTCTCGGGAGGAGGTCTATTCCTTCGTTGACCGTGAGAGCTTGTCATGGGCTAAGTTGGGACTCCCCTGCAGGGATTTGAACTTTCGAAAGCCGTGTCCGCGGTTATGGGCAGATGGGAATTTGTTATTGTCCGGTTGTAGATAACTTGAACCTTAACTTAATTAAAATGAATCAACTGAGTGTGTTACCGTGATGGCCTCTTCTCGGCGGAGTCCGGGAAGTGGACACGGTGTTGGAGTAATGCTTGCGCAGGTTGTCCTCTAGTTTCTCGCTCGCGCTTTGCCTCCTCTTCTCGCTCTCTTTTGCGAACAGGATAGCCACCATATATGCTAGTCGCTTGCTGCAGCTCCACTTATATTTACCTTGCCTTACCTATAAGCTTAAATAGTCTTGATCGCGCGGGTGCAAGATTGCTGAGTCCCTGTGGCTCATAGATTACTATTACACCAGATGCAGGGCTTGATGATTCCGCTCCAGGTGACGCGCTCGAGCTCAAGTGGGAGTTTGACGAGGACTCTCAATGTTACTACGTTTCCTTTCCTGATGATCAGTAGTGGTGCCCAGTTGGGGGTGATCGGGACCGTGTCGCATGTTGGGTTATCTTTTATTTTGGCGCCGTAGTCGGGCCATGAGTGTTTGGATGATGTAATGTTATTTATGTACCTTGATTGACGTGGCGAGTGTAAGCCAACTATGTTATCTCCCCTTTATTATTATATTACATGGGTTGTTGTAAATATTACCTTACTTGCGACATATGCCTCAATGCGATTATGTCTCTAAGTCGTGCCTCGACACGTGGGAGCTATAGTCACATCGAGGGTGTTACAAGTTGGTAATCAGAGCCTTCCCCGACCTTAGGAGACCCATTGCTTGATCGTTTTTAGCGGCCGAGTTGTGTCTAGAAAAATGTTTTGAGTCATTTAGGAATTATATATCGGAGAGTTTAGGAATTCTTTTTACTTCCCAGTCTCCTCATCGCTCTGGTAAGGCATCCTGACGTAGAGTTTTGACTCTTCTCTTCTCAAATTTCACTAAAAAAAATTTAGGATCACGCGGGTATCTTGGAATAGTTCCGATGGTTTTATGATGAGAACATTGTCTTGGTGCCTCCTGTCAGGGGTTTTGTGGAAGTGTCCCGGGGAGTTGAGCTCTGAGGTGTTGTCGTCATAATTTTATCGTTGCAATTCTGGAATACCTGAGTTTAGTACGCCGACATCGAAAAACTCTTTTATGCAGTTTGTTGGTGAGATAACTTCGACGCCACCCAGTACTGGGGCGGGAGTTCGGGAGTATCGCCATAACTTGTATAACGGATGCTTTTCGAAGGTTGAGGTAGATGGTTTCCGAAGTTTTTCTCGGTTATGTGTTGAAGGATGGATACAGCTGGATGTAGGATTTGCTAGATTTGGGTGAGATATTATGCTTCCCCTGTATCCCCAACACCTGATTGCATAACCGGAAAGGTTCGGGAGTTTCATAGGTGGGAATTCTCGTAGCTCTAGTTCTTCTTCCACAGATATTGGTTTGAGATTGGGATTTCTTACCGATTATTCGTTCTTGATCCGTACCTTGTTGATTTATTTATCTACCTTAATTCTACGTGGCTTCTCAATTTATGGATATGTGACCATTTCAAGAGGAATGCATTCGTTCATTTTGTTCGGATGTGAAGACTATATGTTGCAATTTTCATTCCGTTGGATTCAGCTTCAATATTTGTCTATCAATGTACTAATGGTGGTCAACCTCTTCAGGA
The DNA here is from genome assembly GCF_056163025.1 of Triticum urartu. Taxonomy (NCBI): domain Eukaryota; kingdom Viridiplantae; phylum Streptophyta; class Magnoliopsida; order Poales; family Poaceae; genus Triticum; species Triticum urartu. Next base: position 400,611,551 of record NC_141874.1, read on the forward strand.
TGGCTCCTCCAACGCGCACGACTCCGAATCAAGATCCGCCACCACCTCCACCTCCTCCGGAGGCATGGCAAGCTGTGATGGCCGCAACCAATGCAAACACACAGTTGATCAAGCAAATTCTTCAAGAGCGCAATCAAGGCAACCAAGGGAACCAAGGCAACAATCAGAATCACTCTGCTACACTCAACCAGTTCCTTGCTAACGGGCCAAAGACTTTCAGCAATTGTGTTGAGGCAACCGATGCTGACGATTGGCTTGTGGATTTGTGCAAGCATTTCGAGTGCAGTAACGTCAGGCCTGATGACTTTGTCAAGTTCGCTTCCTTCCAACTCAAAGATCAAGCTGCAGAATGGTTCCAGCAGTACAAGGACTCCAGAGGTGGACGTGTTATCACCTGGGATGAATTCCGTCAAGATTTCAGAGCTCACCATATCCCTCAGAGCGTGGTTGAAAGAAAGCGTGAGGAATTCCGCAATCTGAAGCAAGGCTCTTTGTCTGTCTATGACTACAACAAGTTGTTTCAGAAGCTCGCCCGCTTTGCTAAGCAGGACGTCCCTGATGAGAAGAGCATGATATACCAGTTCAGGGGTGGTCTCAGAGAAGAAATTCAGCTAGCTCTTGTTCTCTTTGAGCCCTCGAGGTACGATGAGTTCTACAACATGGCATTGAAGCAAGAGGCTGCTCAGTTGAGGTCTGATGCTTCCAAGAAGTGAGTCAGAGTTGTTACTCCTTCTTCCTCTACTCAAGTGGCCAAGCATCAGAAGTATTGGCTTGCTCCTCCTCCGTTCCGTCAGCCGTATCAGCAGAAGAGCAAAGGTGGCAGTGGATCTTCCCACCCACCCAACCCTGGCTTTCAGAACAAGACTTCGTCTCAAGCTCCAAGATCGAGTGCTCCGTATCACCGTCCGCTTTCAGAGGTCACGTGCAACAAGTGCCAACAGAAGGGTCACTATGCCAACAAGTGCTTCAACCAGAGGCGTCTTCCTCCTCCTCCTCCTGTCAGATCGGCAAGTACAGCGGTGGTCAAGCATAACCCCAAGTCCGCCAAGGTCAACTTGATGAATGCAGCTCAGGCAGAGGACTCATCAGATGTCATTATGGGTAACCTTCCTGTTAATGATATTCCTGTAAAAGTTCTTTTTGACACTGGTGCATCGCATTGTTTTATCTCGAGGCCATTTGTTTCTAAGCATGAGTTGCCTTTACAAGATTTGCCTAGACAATGATCTTTGGTTTCTCCGGGTAAATTCATGAATGCAAGCTCTATCGCCCCGGATGTTACTATCACGTTGGGCGACTACAAGTTTCTCTCTTCTCTGGTGGTTCTTGGTAACTCGGATATTGATCTTATTCTCGGGATGGATTGGCTTTCTAAGCACAAGGCTCAGCTTGATTGTGCAGCCAGGCAGATTCTATTGACTCATCCGTCTGAGGATGTAATTGTCTTTGCCGCTAATGACGATACCATCCGTCTATTTTCTCTCAATGAGAAGGGTGAACTGGATGCTATCTCGCAAATTCCAGTCGTTTGCGAATATCAAGATGTCTTTCCAGAAGAGCTTCCAGGAATGCCTCCGCACCGACCAGTTGAATTCATTATTGATCTTGAGCCCGGTACAGAACCTGTGTGCAAGCGTCCTTACAAGCTCGGACCTGAAGAGTTGAAGGAGCTGAAGAAGCAACTCGATATTCAAGAGAAAATGGGTCTCATCCGGCCTAGTTCTTCTCCGTGGGGTTGTGGTGTTCTTTTTGTGAAGAAGAAGGATGGGACGGACCGACTTTGTGTTGATTACCGTCCATTGAACAAGAAGACCATCAAGAACAAATACCCACTTCCCAACATCAATGAGCTATTCGAACAACTCAAGGGTGCCCAAGTATTCTCCAAGCTTGATCTTCGTATGGGTTATCATCAGATTCGTATCCGTGAGCAAGATATTCCCAAGACGGCTTTCAGAACAAGCTATGGTTCATACGAATACACTGTCATGTCTTTTGGCCTCGTCAACGCTCCTCCGACTTTCTCTCGCATGATGAACTTCATCTTCAACGCCTACACCAATGACTTCGTTTTGGTCTATCTCGACGACATTCTGGTTTTCTCAAAGAACAAGGAAGATCATGCCAAGCACTTGCGTTTGGTTCTTGATAAGCTCAGAGAACATCAGTTCTACGCCAAGTTCTCCAAGTGCGAATTTTGGCTCGATGAGGTTCTTTATCTTGGTCATATCATCTCTGCCAAGGGCATTGCCATGAATCCTGAGAAGGTGTCTGCAATTGTGAATTGGGAACCTCCTCAGAACGTGAAGAAACTCCGTAGCTTCCTTGGTCTCGCAAGCTACTGCCGAAGATTCGTTGAAAACTTTTCTCAGATCGCAAAGCCTGTCTCTAATCTTCTCCAGAAGCACGTCAAGTACGTTTGGTCTCCGGAGTGTGACATTGCTTTCAACACTTTGAAAGAGAAATTGATCACTGCTCCAGTTCTGACTCCGCCTGATGAATCCAAACCGTACGAGGTCTTTTGTGATGCCTCTCTCCAAGGTCTTGGCGCAGTGTTGATGCAAGAGAAGAAAGTGGTTGCTTATACCTCTCGCCAATTCAAGCCCAATGAGAAGAACTACCCCACTCATGATCTCGAGTTGGCGGCAATTGTGCATGCTCTTTTGACTTGGAGACATCTCTTATTGGGAAGAAAAGTGGACATCTTCACTGCTCACAAGAGTCTCAAGTACATCTTCACTCAACCTAATCTCAACCTCAGGCAAACTCGACGGGTCGAAATGATTCAAGAGTATAATCCAAGTATCGAGTATACTCCAGGCAAGGCCAATGTGATTGCTGACGCATTGAGCAGAAAGGCTTACTGCAACAGTCTGATTCTCAAGCCTTATCAACCCGAGCTTTGTGAAGCTTTCCGCAAACTTAATCTGCAAGTTGTTTCTCAAGGTTTCCTAGCCAACCTTCAAGTCTCTCCTACCTTGGAAGACCAGATTCGCCAAGCCCAGCTTCTTGATGCTATGGTGAAAAAGGTGAAGATTGGGACTGCCAAGAGTCAACCCAAGTACAAGTGCTACCGCCTTGATGACAAGGATACTCTCTTCTTCGAGGATCGTATTGCTGTGCCCAAAGGTGACCTCCGTAAAGTGATCATGAACGAGGCTCACAATTCTCTCCTCTCCATCCACCCTGGGAGTACGAAGATGTATCAGGACCTCAAGCAGGCTTATTGGTGGACTCGAATGAAGCGCGAGATTGCTCAATTCGTGAATGAATGTGATGTCTGCAGAAGAGTGAAGGCAGAACACCAAATGCCAGCCGGTCTCCTCCAACCTCTTGCCATTCCAGGATGGAAGTTTGACCACATTGAAATGGACTTCGTGACTGGGTTTTCAAAGTCCAAGCATGGCAATGATGCTATATTCGTTGTCATCGACAAACTCACCAAAGTGGCTCACTTTCTGCCTATCCAAGAGTTGATCACTGCAGCTCAATTGGCGGAACTCTATACCTCTCAAATTGTCTCTCTACACGGTATTCCACAAGTGATCTCTTCAGGCCGTGGCAGCATCTTTACCTCCAAGTTTTGGGATTCTTTTCAGAAGGCCATGGGCACCAACATCCGCTTCAGCACAGCTTTCCATCCTCAAACTAGCGGTCAAGTCGAGCGTGTCAATCAGATTCTTGAAGATATGCTCAGGGCTTGTGTGATCTCCTTCGGCATGAAGTGGGAGGATTGTCTTCCTTATGCTGAATTCTCCTACAACAACAGTTTTCAAGCAAGTTCTGGCAAGGCCTCATTTGAAATTCTGTATGGCAGGAAGTGCCGTACCCCTCTCAACTGGTCTGAAACCGGTGAACGTCAGCTTTTTGGTAATGACTTAATCACAAAGGCAGAGGAAATGTGCAAAGTCATTCGTGATAACCTCAAAGCAGCCCAATCCCGCCAGAAGAGCTACTATGATAGTAAGCACCGTGATTTGGCTTTCGAGATCGGAGATCATGTTTACCTCTGCGTTTCTCCTATGAAAGGTACTCGTCGCTTCGGTATCAAAGGGAAGCTTGCCCCCAGATACGTGGGACCTTTCAAGATTGTCAGCAAGAGAGGCGATCTTGCCTATCAACTCGAGCTTCCTTCAAACTTTGCAAATGTTCATGACGTGTTCCATGTCTCTCAGCTTCGAAAGTGCTTCAAGACTCCTGACCGTACCGTCAACTTCGAGGACATTGAACTCCAAGAAGATCTTTCCTATCGTGAGCACCCAGTGGCTATTCTTGAAGAGACTGAACGCAAGACTCGCAACAAGTCGATCAAATTCCTCAAAGTCAAGTGGTCACATCATTCCGACCGTGAAGCTACCTGGGAACACGAGGATCACCTCCGTTCTGAGTACCCGGCGTTCTTTCAATCCTAGATCTCGGGACGAGATACTTTCGTAGTGGTGGAGTGTTGTAACACCCCAGATGTATCTTTCCCAATTTGTACTCCAACTCTTGCCGTTTCCGGTGTTAAGTTATTTTATTTTCTTGGGTTCGGGTTTTTGTCTCCGTGTGTTGTTGTCGTTGTCATGCATCTCATATCATGTCATCTTGTGCATTGCATTTGCATACGTGTTTGTCTCATGCATTCGAGCATTTTCCCCATAGTCCGTTTTGCATTCCGGCGCTTCGTTCTCCTCCGGTGGTCATTTCTAGCTTTCTTTCGTGTGTGGGGATTAAACATTTCCAGATTGGACCGAGACTTGCCAAGCGGCCTTGGTTTACTACCGGTAGACCGCCTGTCAAGTTTTGTATCATTTGGACTTCGTTTGATACTCCAACGGTTAACCGAGGGACCGAAAAGGCCTCGTGTGTGTTGCAGCCCAACACCCCTCCAATTTGGCCCAAAACCCACCTAAACCTGCTCCATCATCTAGAGCGTTTGATCACGATCACGTGGCCGAAAACCGCACCTCATTTGGACTCTCCTAGCTCCCTCTATGCCTATATAAAGGCCTCTCCCCGAAAATCCCGGGTCTCCCGTCGTCCCTAACCCTAAATCTCAGATCCGCCGCCGCCGGACACGTCCGGACGGTGCCGGACACGTCCGACCTGCCCCGCCGCCGCCACGTGTCGCCTCCTCACTCGCCGAGCCACGCGCCCACTTCCCCGCCGGCCCGCTCGGCCCAGCCGGGGCCCCCACAGCCCGAAGCCGCCATCCACCATCTGCCGCCCTTCTCCTCCCGAGCCGGCGCCGTGCTCCGCCGCCTTCGCTACGGCGCCGCCCGACCGGACCGCGCCGCCATCGCCGGTCATCGCCGCCTCCCGCGCCCCGCCGCCGACGAGCTTGCCGCCGCCGCCCGGTCGCCGCGCCTCCTCCGACCACCGCCTCGCCTCGCGCCGGCCTCTCCCTCCAAGTCCGGCAAGAACTCCGGCGAGGACGGCGTTGAACCTCGATCCGCGTCCGATCCAGATCTGGAAATATCTCCTCGGGTTGACTTTTTCTCCCGAAACCCTAATCCATGTGCCTATGTTCATCGTGCCGTAGCTTTGCATCCGTAGCTCCGATTTGGGCATATAGCATATCGAAATGTTCATCTCAGAGAGTACATCATTTCATTCCATTGCATCATTTTCATTTGAGTTCATCTTGATGCCCGAAATGCTGTTAGAATAGGGCTACTTGAGCTAATTGTCAGATCTGCTACTCCATTTAGCTTTTTGTCATTTTTGCCATGATTATTGTGTGCATGATATGCCCCTGAGTTCTACATATGATTTGTTAAGGGTTTTACCATCTTTCCAGAGGTGCAACCCATGTATTTTTGTGATGTGTGTGGTGACTAGTGCAAACTTGCGAAGTGAGGCACTTGGTAATGCGGATTTCAGGGACTTAGCAATTCCACTAAGTCCTTGAGCTGTTTATCTCATGTTGTCATATGTTCATGTTGTTTCCTAGTGATCCGTGCCTCTTTTGAGGATGATCAGTAAGGGTGTTTTGTTAATCTTGTAGTGCTATATCCATCCATGTCTTTGTTTGCAATTATGGAGCACCCTAGCTTGAGTAAATCGAGCTCTACTTTTGCTACTCTGTGAATCTGGGCAGATTGTCAACTTGTTTGCAATTTTGCCGATGATGTTATTGTTGATCCATGCATGCTATGCTATTGTTCTTGCCATGTCTAGCTTGTATTTTGTGTGTTCTTGACAGATGTATGCTTAGCTTTACATGTCTTGTTCCGTAGTGAGTGCATCGAGCTCGTAAACATGCCTACTTGATATCTGTTTTCAGCATGCTCCAGTTTTCACTATGTCTGTGATCTGATTATGCTTTTGCCATGTTCACATGCTTGCAATTGTATTTTGTGATCCCTTTTGGCTCAAGGTCACTAAGGGACTTTTGTTAAGCTCTTTGAGTAGCTCCATTCCATGCTTTACTTTGCCATGTTCAGGTCCTGTAGCATGTAGTTTTGTTGCTCCGAAGAGTGCTACCTGATCTGGAATTCCAGACAAGTGTTAATTTCACTAAGTCTAAGATTTGTTTGCCATATGCATTTTTTCCATGCTTGTTTGAACCTGTTAATGGATGATTTGGCCGTAGCTCAGTGCTAGACTTTTGTTAGCATCTTGAATGCATCCCTGCCATGTATTTTGTTGTCATGTTTGGGTGCTGTAGCATGTTAATCTCATTGCATTTAGATGGCTACTTGCTGTAAATCGCAGACCGGTGTCATATTTGTTTTGCTTGCCATTTCCAAACCGTAACTCCGATTCCGGCGTTCTTTATATCGTTTTGAAGCGATTTCATCTCATCTTTCCAGTGGCACACTTGGATTTCCAAGTTGAGGCCAGGTTCATGCATTCCTTCTCACATCTTGCATATGCATCCCGCATCGCATCCCGCATAGCATACCATCCTTGCATCATATTGTTTGATCCTTGCACGTGGTTGATTGTGTCCTTGTTGCTTGTTTGTCTTGTTTGGGTAGAGCCGGGAGACGAGTTCGCTAACAAGGAGCCCATTGAGTTTGCTTTCGAGGATCCAGTCAACTCTGACAGCTTTGCAGGCAAGATGATCATACCCTTGAAATCACTACTATCTTTGCTTTGCTTGATGCTCGCTCTTTTGCTATGCCAATGCTACGATGCCTACCATTTGATTTCAAGCCTCCTAAATTCCCATGTCAAACCTCTAACCCACCTTGTCCTAGCAAACCGTTGATTGGCTATGTTACCGATTGGCTATATTATAGCGTTGCTAGTTGCAGGTGAAGATTGGAGGCCGTTCCTTGTTGGAACATTTATTTACTTGTTGGGATATCATTATATTATCTTGTTATCTTAATGCATCTATATACTTGGTAAAGGGTGGAAGGCTCGGCCTCTCGCCTGGTGTTTTGTTCCACTCTTGCCGCCCTAGTTTCCGTCATATCGGTGTTATGTTCCCGGATTTTGCGTTCCTTACGCGGTTGGGTTATAATGGGAACCCCTTGATAGATCGCCTTGATTAAAGCGTTTCCAGCAATGCCCAACCTTGGTTTTACCTTTTGCCTCCTAGCCTCTTTTCCCTTGGGTTTCCGGAGCCCGAGGGTCATCTTACTTTAGCCCCCCCTGGGCCAGTGCTCCTCTGAGTGTTGGTCCAACCAAGCGATGTCCGGGGCTACCAGGGGCAACTCTGGGCTGGCCTACCCGTCGTCTGGCTCATCTGAGTGTGCCCTGAGAAAGAGATATGTGCAGCTCCTATCGGGATTTGTCGGCACATTCGGGCGGTGTTGCTGGTCTTGTTTTACCCTGTCGAAGTGTCTTGAAGAACCGAGATACCGAGTCTGATCGGAACGTCTCGGGAGGAGGTCTATTCCTTCGTTGACCATGAGAGCTTGTCATGGGCTAAGTTGGGACTCCCCTGCAGGGATTTGAACTTTCAAAAGCCGTGCCCGCGGTTATGGGCAGATGGGAATTTGTTAATGTCCGGTTGTAGATAACTTGAACCTTAACTTAATTAAAATGAATCAACTGAGTGTGTTACCGTGATGGCCTCTTCTCGGCGGAGTCCGGGAAGTGGACACGGTGTTGGAGTAATGCTTGCGCAGGTTGTCCTCTAGTTTCTCACTCGCGCTTTGCCTCCTCTTCTCGCTCTCTTTTGTGAACAGGATAGCCACCATATATGCTAGTCGCTTGCTGCAGCTCCACTTATATTTACCTTGCCTTACCTATAAGCTTAAATAGTCTTGATCGCGAGGGTGCGAGATTGTTGAGTCCCTGTGGCTCACAGATTACTATTACACTAGATGCAGGGCCTAATGATTCCGCTCCAGGTGACGCGCTCGAGCTCAAGTGGGAGTTCGACAAGGACTCTCAACGTTACTATGTTTCCTTTCCTGATGATCAGTAGTGGTGCCCAGTTGGGGGTGATCGGGACCGTGTCGCATGTTGGGTTATCTTTTATTTTGGCGCCGTAGTCGGGCCATGAGTGTTTGGATGATGTAATGTTATTTATGTACCTTGATTGACGTGGCGGGTGTAAGCCAACTATGTTATCTCCCCTTTATTATTATATTACATGGGTTGTTGTAAAGATTACCTTACTTGCGACATATGCCTTGAATGCGATTATGTCTCTAAGTCGTGCCTCGACACGTGGGAGCTATAGTCGCATCGAGGGTGTTACAGCTAACTCACGAGCTGTTAGTGTGGCAATTGTGTTGGAGCATAAGGAGGTTGGCAAGGAACATCCAGTTCAACGGCCAGTTTACTATGTCGGCGAGGTGTTGATTGAATCCAAACAAAGATATCCACATTGGCAGAAGCTCATGTACGGGGTGTTCATGGCAAGCCGGAAACTCAAACACTACTTCCAGGGTCACCCAATCACTGTGGTTCGCTCTGCTCCTTTGGGAGACATCATTCAAAATAGAGAAGCCACTGGACGAGTCGCCAAGTGGGCCATTGAACTTGGGTCTCATGGGTTGAAGTATGTACCACGTACTGCGATCAAATCTCAAGCACTAGTTGACTTTATTAATGACTAGACAGAGATGCAGATGCCATAGGAGAAACCAGACAACACATATTGGACGATTCACATTGATGGGTCCAGACAGTTGGAGGGCTCGGGGGCTGGAGTTGTGTTAACTTCCCCTCGAGGTGACAAATTTTGTTATGTGTTGCGACTGATGTTTCCTTGTACTAACAATGCAGCAGAATGTGAAGCCTTGCTCCATGGTCTTCGAATGGCTAAAGAGATGAGCCTGAGCCGGGTCCGGTGTCTTGGCGATTCAGATTTGGTGGCCCAACAGGTATCAGGCAAGTGGGATTCCAAGGACCCTCTCATGGCGGCTTATCGCCGTGAAGTTGATGCTGTTGCAGGACATTTCAAGGGTTATCAGGTGGAACACGTTGACCATAGGAAGAATGAAGCGGTTGATGCTTTAAGCCGGTTGGGACCTCAGCGTAAGCCGGTGCCACCTAACACCTTTTTGGATGTTTTGCATAACCCGTCTGTTAAGTTACCTACAGAAGAAGATCTAGCCGTTCCTGACCCGGAGGCATAGTTGGTGGCGGCTCTTCATGTCATCCCAGATTGGACATTGCCGTTCTTGGCTTACATGACCCGCGGCGAGTTGCCAGCAGATGAGACCCTGGCCCGACAGATAACCCGGCGGTCTAAGTCAATGACGATTTCAGACGGAGAATTATACCATCGCAGCATCTCCGGAGCGTTTCAGCGGTGTGTTTCTCCTGAAGAAGGCCAAGAAATACTTCGTGAGATCCATGAAGGCGATTGTGGTCATCACGCCGGGTCAAAATCTCTTGTGGCCAAAGCTTTTCGTCATGGTTTTTACTGGTTAACGGCTCATGCTGATGCAGAAGATCTAGTCAGTAGGTGTGATGGATGTCAAAAATTCGCACGGCGAGCACATGTGCCGGCTCAAGAGTTTTGGATGATTCCAATCACTTGGCCGTTTGCGGTCTGGGGGCTTGACATGGTTGGACCTTTCAAAAGGTCTAAGGATAGAAAGACACATCTTTTAGTGGCCGTTGAGAAATTCACAAAGTGGGTTGAGGCAGAGCCAGTGAGTAAGTGTGATGCAGCCACGGCGGTTCAGTTCATGAAAAAGGTGATTTTTCGTTTTGGTTTTCCACACAGCATTATCACTGACAGTGACACTAATCTATCCCAAGGGGCTATGGAGGAGTTTTGTCAACATGAGCATATCCGGCTTGATGTTTCTTATGTAGCCCATCCTCAATCCAATGGTCAAGCTGAGAGAGCAAATCAGGAAATCTTAAAAGGTCTCAAACCCTATGGTTCCCTTGCAGCGAATGCCGGGTTGTTGGGTAGAGGAGTTACCCTCGGTGCTGTGGAGTATCAACACCACTCCTAACAGGTCTATAGGTTATACACCTTTCTTCATTGTTTATGGAGCGGAAGCAGTGTTTCCTAGTGACATCCGTCATGACTCACCCCGTGTGGCGGCTTATGTTGAAGCTAGTAACGAGCAAGCCAGACAGGATGCACTTGACTTGTTGGATGAGGAAAGAGACTTAGCAGCGGCTCGATCAGCAATTTATCAACAAGACCTGCGACGTTATCAAAGCCGCCGGGTTAAGTCCAGGACTTTTCAAGAAGGTGACCTGGTGCTCCGGCTCATCCAGGATCTGTCAGATGCACACAAACTATCCCCGCCCTGGGAAGGACCCTTTGTGGTTAGCAAGAATTTAAACAACGGGTCATATTACCTCATTGACGTTCGAGAGCACAAAGACTCACGTAAGTCGGAGGAGGAGACCCGCCGGCCGTGGAACATTGCTCAACTTCAGCCATAATACACCTGAGCCACCGGCTCTCATCATGCACATACTTTGACGTTGTATATACTATGATAAGTAATAAAGCAGGACCTCGGCCTTTTTCCTTTTCAAAGATTACATATCTTTACTATCTTTATTTAATATGACTATTAAGGAGCTGATCATATCTGAATCAAGTCTAACCTTTTTGGTCCGGCTTATGATCGTATTCGAATCTAGCTGTAAACTATCATGGTCACTTGGGGGCTTCCTGTTTAAACATAGGTCGTATTCGAACCAAAGAGAACATAGCTATCGTAACCCTCTTGATCGGCTCAAAAGCCAAACTCACTAGGGGGCTTCTTGATCGTATTTGAATCATAGCTTAACCCCTTCTGGGTCCGACTTGGATCGTATTCAAATCAGGGTCGTTAAAAACCTCTCAAGGTCATTTGGGGGCTTCATGTTCAAACATAGGTCGTATTCGAACCAAAGAGAACATAGCTGTCGGTACCCTTTTGATCGGCACAACGCCAAAGCCACTGGGGGATATATGGTCGTATTCGAATCTTAGCTCAACCCCTTTGGTCCGGTTTACTGATCGTATTCGAATCAGAAACCCCCAACCTTTAACTATAAGGTTAATTTGTATTGATTACCAACTGTTATTCGTCTTATTTGTCTTATTGATCTTTTGTTGTCTCAATTTTCAAACAAATCAGAACGGTCTTTTCACCGGCTTAACTATTTGACAATAAGTTGCTAAGGCATTAAAGTCATCAATCATACAGAAGCATTGACTTCTCAAAAGGTTTGGATCATCAACCTCATCACCCGGATCACATAAACCGGTGGTCCAGAGGTAAGAAATACAGTTTTGACTGTTATTTGAAGAACAATTGTTTTCTACATTAATCAAAGGTTGTTTCAACCTTGGATATTTTCACATCTGTTTTTCTGTTTTCCCTCTATTATAATAAAATATTGGTTATAAACCGGGTGTTCTGACCCGTTCGATACTAAACCGCCAAGCCAACTTTTTCCCTTTTATCTACAGGAACAGAGCTGAAGTATTGCAGAGATAACCATAAATATGATGCATATATTAGCATCCGAAAGCACAGAGTAACACACGGTGTCTTATGCGCGATGGCATAGGCAAAATAGGCAATGTTTTCAAAAACTAATCTATTACAAGGCTTTTAAAAGCCCATGAAGATGGTCCTTCATTCCTCCCTCGCCGGTTCACCGCCTTCTGCTGATTGGAAGCTGGGTTTTGACCAATCAAAACCGTTCACAGCAATAAATTCTGCTTCTTCATCAATCAAGCCGGCTGGATCAACATCCGGAGCAAATGTATGTTGACAAACTGGCGGGATAAGGTCAGTCACCTTGTAGGAGGGAGTCGCCATCTTCTTATTGTCCAAATCAAAACCCGGCTGGTATTTATCAATATTTGTTTCATCTCCGAGAATGGTGGCCTGAGGTCGCACCTCCCTCACGCAAGCAACGAAGTCATCCTATTCAAACAGAGACCCGTCTTCCTTTACCATGGGGTATCCTCTGGCTACATTCGCCAGGTCTAGATCTGGCACCCAAGCCTTGGAGCGGCTCAGGGCAGTCAAAGCTCCGGCTCTGGCACATGATCGCTTAACTTCTTGGAACATGGCGGTTAAGATTGATAGCTTTTTTAAGACATCACTGAGCTGGTTGAGTCCTTGATTGGCAGGAGAGATAGCGGCAAGTGCCCGTTGTGTGCCAATGTACAATTGCTCCACTAAGGTATACACCGCCTTCAGTTTAGTCATGTTGTCTTGGCTCACATTCTTGCTTCGTGGGCGTGCACATGTTTTGTAAACAAAGGGTCAGCTAGTGGTTTATATTCCGGGTCAGCAGAAGGTACAAAAGATCAGTACAGATGACGTACCAAAGATGGCGGAAACCATCTGAGACACCCGGTTCTTTAATCCGGTCAGCTCAGTAGTAAGCTCCTCAAGAGCTGCTTCAGCTTTTTCGGCACGTTGTGTCAGCAACGTTTTCTCTTCATCCCAGGTTTTCTTCTTGGCAGTCAAGCTGGTTCTCAATTTCTCCGTCTCAGCAAGACTCAATTGCAGTTTGGAGTCAGCAGACTTGATTTCTGCCTCCCGATCCGCCAGCTGGGTCTTCGCATCAGTTAATTGCGAACTCAGTTCAGATAAGGCATTCTACAAAACATACACAGGCATGTCAAGGTTTCAATTAAAGTTCAAGAGTCAAAATTCAAGTATCAAGTACTTTGCACTGCAAAACCACTTGACACTTGGGGGGCTAATGTATGCCAAAACAAATTCTTATGACTCTACTATACTTCAAGTCCCAAGTACTTTACAAAGTAACAACACTTGGCACTTGGGGGCTAATGTATGATATTCAGCAAGTATCTCAAGGTTAAGCCGGACTATAATATTTGTTGAGTTCGGCACAAGACAGTTACGGAATTCAAAGTACCGGCTCATTTATGGTCAAGTGAACCGTCCCTTGGGGACTACAGCTGAAGTTTATTCTAAATTATTGGACTTCAGAAAAATCTAAAGGTACAGTTTTAACCAATATCATAAGTCTACAGATCATTCAGGTTTTATCATAATCTACAGACTTGGGGGCTGGCAGAATATAAGTAAGCCGGAAAAAGATACCTCATACTTCAGCTGCAATTGCTTGACCATTTCGATTTCTGAGTCACGGCTGGAGTGCACGTGGCTGAGATAGCCGGACAATATGTCGTTGGCGTTCAGATGGTTATAATGCGAAACATCAAAACACACTTTTTGTCTCTCCAAAGCCTCTTGTTTAGTCGTGTGACAAGCCAACACAGTGGGATTCCCTGGCTCAACAAAGCGGCTTCCAGTGATCAGAACGTCCTGGACTGACTGCGATGGCGGGTTGGCTGAGCTGGATGGATCGGTAGCAGAAGGGTTAACGATAGTATCGTCAACTGACGGCTCAGGAGGTGCTACTTCAGCATTGGCAACCGGGTCTTCTGGTGCTTCAGTTAACGAAGGAGAAGGTGGCATGGCCGATTCGGGTGCAAGGACTGGCGGGTCTTCCGCCGGCCTAGTCACCTTAGCCTTCTTAGACTTGGCTTGGCCACTAAGAAAGATATTATCAAACAGTTAGTATAAAAAGTAGTTTTGAAAGACACGGAGGAAAGATGATTTCTTCCTTACCCAGGGACAGTCTTAAAGGCTGGGAATTGAGTTCGAGATGAGTCGCCAGAAGAGCGAGACACCTCCTGCAAAGATAAAATAAAGTTAGTAATGCAAGGGAGAAGATTTATCAGTGGAAAATAAAAGGCGAAGAAATAAACCTCATTCTGGCGTTTTTGAGGAGTTTTTGAAGAACAGCAGGCGATTCATCTTCGTTTCGGGTCTGACGGCGGCTCTCATGTTGCTATTTTTTCAAAAGAAAATGAGGGTCCAGATAAGCCAAAGGGTGTGAAAACCTTACTTTCCGGGTTACGACTCGAAGTTTCTGTCTTGGCAAATGGGCTGAGTCGGAGGAAATAGTTACCTCTTCTTCCACGGCCTGACTGGCCCCTGTGTCGTCCTGGCAATGATCATTGTTAATAAGATTATTAAAAAGTTGGCCAAAGGAGTCAAGGGCTACCTCCGACTCAGAAGTATCATCAAGCTTCAATAGATCCTCAGCGGTGCTTTTCTTCTTCTTCTTAGATCTCCGGGTTGTCTTCTTGGCAGTTATGGCGGCGGCTCTAGCTTTCTTGGCGGCTTCATGGTCGTACTTGGCTTTCCAGAAATCAGATTTAGCCTATAAACAAATAAGCAAGATGAAAGGTCATGCAGGTATTTAAAATGGTTGAGAAAAATACAAAGAGGAAGAGATCAGTGTTTCTTTACCTCTGGCACCGGGTTAAGCTTGCAGAAGGGGTTTAACCAGACTTCACTGCAGTCTTCATATTTTTCATTCACTAGAAGGGTTGACATTGAAACAATATCTTCTTCAGTTAATTGAACAGAGCTGTGACGAAGAGAGTCATCTGGGCCTCCACCTTATTCGTACATCAATTTCGATCGGCGACTTAGAGGGATGACCCGCCACGCAACCTAGCAACGGGTCAAGTCAACTCCGGTTAAGCCATTCCCCAATAAAGCGTTAATCCTTTTAATGGATGGTATCAATTTCTTGCGTTCAGCGGCAGTGAGTTTGTCAGGGAGTGCAAATTTGGAGTCAAGACGCTCTGAGCAATAACCTGGCAGTGGATGCTCATTTGCTAGCGAAGTGTCTTGACAATAAAACCAAGTCTGATTCCAGTCCTTGGGATGACTTGGCAAGACTATTAGGGGGAAGACGGCGCCTTGTCGACACTGAATTGAGATACCTCCAAGTTCCAGGCTAGGGCCATTGGTGCACTCATTCTGGCGGTTCAGATAAAAATACTCTCTAAAGAGTTCTACCGTCGGTTCTTCTTGAAGGTACACCTCGCAGAGAACTTGGAAGTTGCAGATATTGGATATGGAATCAGGCCCGAGGTCTTGAGGGTGGAGTTTGAAAAAATGGAGGACATCTCTGAAGAACTTTGAGCCGGGTGGGGAAAAGCCACGGTTCATGTGATCAGAAAAGACGATAACTTCACCATCTTTTGGATTGGGCCGTTCCTCCTCCAGGTCAGGCGCACGGTAGGACATAACATTCTTCCCTGGCAAAAAACCTATGGTAAAGAATTCCTTAAGATTGTCCTCACTGACTGTTGAGGGAACCCAGTTGCAGACAGTCGGCGCTTTGGACGGCATGATGTTCAAAAACGAACTGAAAGGAAAGCAACATGCCGGTTCAATTCAATGATAATGGTTAAATTAAGTGATAATGGTATAGGGGAGTAATGGCGGCTTAAGTAAGGGCTGATGTCATATAAGGAAAAGTACGCCGGCGCCACAAGCCGCCATGACTACAGACATTTGAGAAATACCAGCAACAGAATTGATTAAGTGTGGAGACAAACAGGTCTCTTAACTTTTGGATATTATTATGGATCAAATGGCCGTTCAAAATGAAAAAATTTCTAGACCTAAAAATATAGCACAGATGAAGGCATCAGTCATAATGTGGCCTTTGTAACAGAAAAAGGGATCTACTAATGTCAAGAGTAGGCACCAAACAGCTACCGCACAAGCATATATCTCTTTTTGGATCAAGAAGAGGTGGCAGTAGAAGAACTGCGAAGAACGACGAACAACTACGAAGAACATGCCGAAAACCTAGATGCGGATCTGAGGAATAGGAGGGCGAATACTTACGGCCACGAATCCTCCACGGAAGGTCGCCGCCGTTCTCTGAACCGATTCTGGTTGATGCAGCGGCCAAGGTCGACGATGACGAGATGCTATGCGACGGAGGCAGGGCTCGAGCAGCAGCGGGGGTTGTGAGAGGAAGAAGATGAAGAAGAGAGAAGAATGAGAAGATCAGGGCGTGGCTATTTATAAGGAGAGAAGTGAACAGGCGGGCGTGAAAAACAAGGAAGACCCATACAATGATTATCCAACCAAACGGGCACCTCGATTCTCGGAAAGCATTAAAGATGAAGATCCATTGAGAAGATGACGTTATGATAGTTTTTTGTGTTTTCAAGAGATGACGTCATGGCGGGTTACAAAATTTCTGCGAAGAGAAGAAGACGGATTTTTTCTAAGTATTGAAGATTGACAAAGAACAAAGTTCAAAGTCAACCTAGGGCCTAATGTTGGGGATATAGCTCTCAGTTCTGACCCGCCCAGGAGGGGCCGGGTCATTCCCAATGACGGGTCACAAAGGAAGCCCAGAAAACAGTCAAGACGATAGTTTGTTAAAGCTTATAGAAGGCCTAAGCCCAGAGGCGGCTTAAGGCCCAATATTGTAAACCGCCGTATGTAAGGAAAGACTTGTAAGGAAAGGCATGTAAAAGAAGTCACCGAGCCGGACACGCTTTATGAGCCAGCCGGGACTCTGTAGGCCGCCAGGCGTCAACCCGTGTATATAAGGGGACGACCCGGTGGCGGCTTAGGGCAAGAAAACAAGAGATCGATAACCAAGCCGGCGAACTAGCCTCTTGGTGATCGAAACCCCAGCAATATCAACACAACTAGACGTAGGCTTTTACCTTCATCATAAGGGGCTGAACTAGTATAAAACCTCAACTATCCTTTGTCCCGATTAACCCCTTTAAGCTTCCTAGTTGCGATGTCCCTACAACTAAGTCCTTTCGCTAGGACATTTGCCGTGACAATTCCACTGCAAATTTGAAATATTTTCGGATGGAATTCGAATCTTTTCAAAACCCTTTTCATTTATTTAAATGGAAGAAGTCATATCATCTTCACTCTAGGGTTTTGTGATGAAATGAATTTGAATTCATGGAGATCATAAATGCAAGGTGAAAGTTTGGGAAAGTCATTTCATTCCCTCTCATTCAACTTTCAAAAAGTTTCAAATTTCACTCAATTTCACACAAGCAACCACACCACAATCAAACAAACAAGCATAATAATTTGTTCAATATAACATTCCAAAATTTAGAATTTTGGGATGTTACATGAAAGTTTTTAAATAAAATAGAGTCCTCAAATAGTTTCCAGGGAGGCTAAGTAAGCGGCATTCACATCCCGTCAACGAAGCTCTTTTCTATGGAATTGCTCTAGTGCTTCACTTATATCTTTTTGAGCATGGTGTGCTTTAGTATTTTTGAAGAAATTCTCTATTGCATCACTTAAATTAATTTGAGAGAAAGAAATATTATGCTCATGATCTTCATTTATATCTTTTTGGAGTAGCTTGTCATTTACTCTTGTGCTTCACTTATATCCTATGAGTAAATTGTTGAATAAATTGAGGTTCACATTGGGTTTATAAAGTGAAATATTTTGAGGCTCACATTGGGTTTATAAATTGAGGTTCACATTGGGTTTATAAAGTTGAAATCATATCATGCCTAGTGGTAGCTTCACATTGGGTTTATAAAGTGAAATATTTTGAGGCTTGACAATCACAATATTGGTCATACAAGCAATTCATGAATAATTAGTATAAGGAAGAGAAGTTTCACATGCAAATATACTATCTTGGAAATCTTTTGTGATTGTGAGCCCACATCAAAATATTATATGCCAAAATTGTTGAAGTTGGACAAGGAAGACAACGTAATGGTTTATGTTTGTTCATATTCACATAGAAGTTATATTGTCATAGGTCCTTCAACATGTGGTGCTTGCCCCCCCATCTTTGCTAGCCAAAAATTCCCCACCAAGTAGAGACTACTTATGCATCCAAAATCCTTAAACCCAAATCTTATTTTCAAGAGTCCACCATACCTACCTAAGGATTGAATAATATCCTTCAAGTAAGTTGTCATCGGTGCAATAAGGCAATAAAAATTCCTTCTAAAAGTGTTAGATCATTTAGTGTAAAAGAAAATTGAGTGTTATACGAACTTGTGATGGCAAAGAATAAAAGCTACATAGTGCATAATAAAGGTTGCTATCATAAGGGGCAATATAACGTGACGTTCTTTTGCACTAAGGGGTCGAGCATACAAACAAATAACTGCATGGCAACCTCTGCTTCCCTCTGCGAAGGGCCTATCTTTTACTTTTTTGTATTTACTTTTATGCAAAGAGTCAAAGTTCTTCTCTCTATTCCTTTTTATTTTTCTCTTTCGGCAAGCATCATGTGGTCAGGAAAGATCTAGGCACATATATCCAGTTGGATATGGGTAGCATGAGTTATTATTGTTGACATCACCCTTGAGGTGAATACGTTGGGAGGCGAAATTATAAGCCCCTATCCTTCTATGTGTCCGATTGAAATGTTTTGTTCATGTGTACGCGGTGAGTGTTAGCAATCATAGAAGACTATATGATGGTTGAGTATGTGGAGCTCTTACTTAAACTCTGTTTAATAAGTTGAATTGCAATTGCTTGGTGACTGAGAACATAGGTTGCTGAGTTTCAAGAGAATTCATTGTTTGAACCTTAACATGTGAATTGATTGCTACTTTAACATGAGAAGTTTTAAAAAAAGAATTGTTGTTATGATGCTAGGAAAAGTGATTGAAATTGTCATTGATCAAAGTTATGCACTTTGCTAGCATTCACACATCATAAATTATTTCTTTAATCATTTACCTACTCGAGGATGAGTAGGAATTAAGCTTGGGGATGCTGATACGTCTCCAACGTATCTATAATTTATGAAGTATTCATGCTGTTATATTATCATTCTTGGGTGTTTTACAATCATTTTATAGCAACTTTATATCATTTTTGGGACTAACCTATTGACCCAGTGCCTAGTGCCACTTGTTGTTTTTTGCTTGTTTTTTACATCATAGGAAATCAATATCAAACAGAGTCCAAACACTGCGAAACTTTTTGGAGATTTTTTATGGACCAAAACACCCAGGATGGGCCAGAGAAGCACCTGGGGGTGCCCCGAGGGGGGGGGGCACAACCCACCAGGGCGTTCTTGGGGGCCCAGGCGCGCCCAGGTGGGTTGTGCCCACCTCGGTGGCCTCCCGCACCCCCTCTTTACCCTATAAATTCACGAATATTTTGAAAACTCTTGGGGTTAACCTAGACCAGAAGTTCCACTACCGCAAGGCTCTGTAGCCACCGAAAACTAATCTAGACCCATTCCGGCACTCTGCCGGAGGGGGAAATCATCACCGGTGGCCATCTTCATCATCCCAGCGGCCACCATGATGAGGAGGGAGTAGTCCACCCTCGTGGTTGAGGGTTTGTACCTGTAGCTATGTACTTAATCTCTCTCTCTCTCTCGTGTTCTTGAGATGTCACGATCTTGATGTATCGCGAGCTTTGTTAATATAGTCGGATCATATGGTGTTTTTCCCTCTCTATCTTGTTGTGATGAATTGAGTTATTCCCTTTGAGATGTCATTATTATCGGATTGAATACTTTTATGGATTTGAGAACACTTGATATATGTCTTGCAATTGAATACTCGTGGTGACAATGGGGTATCGTATTGATTCAGTTGATATATGTTTTGGCACTCAACTCGCAGATTCCCGAGGTGACATTGGGGTAATCCATGCATAGGGGTTGGTGCACGTTCTTGTCTTTGTTTCTCCGGTAGAAATCTTGGGGCACTCTTTGAAGTTCTTCGTGTTCGATTGAATATTATGAATCTGAATTTGCTTTGGTGTTATTTTAGTACGAACTCTTGGTTAGATCGATCGGAAAGAATAGCTTCGTGTTATTTTAGTACGAACTCTAGGATAGATTGATCGGAAAGAATAGCTTTGAGGTGGTTTCGTACCCTAAAAACAATTCCATCTTATGTTCTCCGCTAGATAGGAACTTTGGAGTGATTCTTCGTTGCACGTTGAGGGACGGTTATATGATCCAATTATATTAGCACTGTTGAGAGATTGCACAAGTGAAAGTACGGACCCTATGCCTTGTTTTTAAGCATTGCAATACCGTTTTTGTGCCCGTTTACTATTTGATACCTTGCTATTTTTATTTATTCAGATTATAAAAATATATTTCTACCATCAATATTGCCCTTTTATCACCATCTCTTCGCCAAAAACTGCACCTATACAATTTGCCATTGTATTGGGTGTGTTGGGGGCACTCTTTGAAGTTCTTTGTGTTGGATTGAATATTATGAATCTAAATTTGCTTTAGTGTTATTTTAGTACGAACTCTTGGTTATATCGATTAGAAAGAATAGCTTCGTGTTATTTTAGTACGAACTCTACGATAGATTGATCAGAAAGAGTAGCTTTGAGGTGGTTTCGTACCCTACAAACAATTCTGTCTTATATTCTCCGCTAGATAGGAACTTTGGAGTGATTCTTCATTGCACATTGAGGGACGGTTATATGATCCAATTATATTAGCACTGTTGAGAGATTGCACTAGTGAAAGTACGGACCCTAGGCCTTGTTTTTAAGCATTGCAATACCGTTTTTGTGCCCGTTTACTATTTACTACCTTAATGTTTTTATTTATTCAGATTATAAAAATATATTTCTGCCATCAATATTACACTTTTATCACCATCTCGTCGCCGAACTAGCGCACCTATACAATTTGCCATTGTATTGGGTGTGTTGGGGACACAAGGAGTTTCTTGTATTTGGTTACAGGGTTGTTTGAGAGAGACCATCTTCATCCAACTCCTCCCACGGATTGATAAACCTTAGGTCATCCACTTGAGGGAAAATTGCTACTCTCCTACAAAACTCTGTGTTTGGAGGCCCAACACGAGTCTACAAGAATAAAGTTGCATACTAGACATCAATACGAGCAAGAGTACGAGTGTGAGCGCTAGTACCTTGCACCGCCTTGAATTTTTGGACCTTCTGTCTCTTCGGCCACGAGCTGGTACGAGTAGTGGTATGACTGGAGTGGTCATACCTAATCCGTCTTGCCTCCTAGAGCTATAGAACTCTGTGAATTTTGTTTGTTTCCTCCTCATGTAGTCACATGGTATATTTGTATAAAAAATAAGAGGAGGTATGCAACAAAATATTGGGATATCGATACGCTAAAAAAGTTACCAACAAAAATTGTTTCAAGACCAATTCTAACAGCAGCTATGTAAAACTAAAGTGCGAACGCAACATGAATGCAACTAGACTCAAAAACACATAACTAAGAAAGACACATACTTACTTCCAGGTTGACTCCCAAGCAACACTTTCTTTATAGCCATGTAGCTGGACTTCGGTGCTCCTTCAAATCATCCACCCGGATCTCAAGGGATATTGAGCCCCCAAGTGTAGGTCCGACATCCGACCGAGGTTTAGAGCATGTCATAGCAAAGTTAGGCCAGAGACGTACTCGCTTACGGTGCATCGACATCATGTAGATAAACAGGTCCTCGCTCTCAAGCGGGAATCAATGCACTGAGCGAGGCAGACATGTCTCCTTATATTTTTGCAATGCAAGAGTTAGATACATATATGTAAGTTTTAATATATTACCTTGGCTAACATTGTAAGGGATCACTTCAATAAATTCTTTGTTTGGAATGGTTAATTCAACACTCCCTACTGGTTTCTACTACTTACGATTTTTCCCCAAAGAAGTATAGTTGGACATTAGCACAAATAAATCAAAAGTGTTTTCTTTCTTTATTTTGTCATTATCTCTAATGTGATAATTGTCATCCTCAACTTAAGGGTGATATTCCTACATAGAAAGTTCGTATGCATCAAATTCATCTAAAGTAGAGTCGTCGACATACTCTTGTTCATGCATATTAGTGTTATCGGAAAGATATTCTTCACGATAAAAATGTTGGCATTCATAAAACCATACATCCTGTCAAGAATTTCATCCTTCCTACGGACTTGAACAACTTCGATCTCAACAGATAATTTACGTGCACTTGTTCTTAACAAATATGGTATGATTTCTACGGTGGCATTCATATTACTATATTGTAATATGCTAGCCCTCATCATAGGTCTTTTTGGATTAGAAGTCTAGATGCCTCGAAGACCAGCAACATCTACAAGAAACTTGATACACAGAACATAGCATATATGCACATATGTGTAACATTTCTAGTAGTTCTTTTGTATCAACAAAATTTATGCTCTTATTGAGAGTTGGATCATCAAATAACTTATTGAGTGTGTGTAGAATATTACACTTCAGAGTGGGAGGCAGATATTCCTCCACTTCTTCTTCCTTGATGATTTCTTCTTCTTTGCACGCTTGTTCATCTGAAATAAATGCCTTGAATAGCTATCGTATAAATGCCTAAGAACTCTGTCGGGTTCAACTCGTATTTCTCTGAGAAGTCAGGCTTGAAGGTGCGAGATGATGGCCAGCGGACTTGCCGCAACTCGCGAGTGAAGGTGGGGCAGCCTACCTCGTAAGGTAAGTACCCCCGACACTAGGTGCGGGTTCGTCAACGTATGGACCATTGCGCCTGTCGGATTGGCGGCGTGCCTCGTGGTGCCGCTCAATGGTGACACGAGCGTCTTCCTTTTTCCTGTCCTTCAACACACGACGCTGATCTTGCTGAGTTTGCGGGTCGGACGAGGCCATTGATACCTCGTCAGGCTCATCGACATGCTGGGTTTGCCGGGCCCGCCATGGCTGCCCCTGGGATGGTTGCCGCGGAGGGGACTACACTTTGGGTGTAGTCCTCCACGTGGTCACCAGTGTGGGCTGCTGGTGTCGTCTGCGGGCGCCGCGGGGGCTCCACAGGCTGCGATTTGCTGGCTTCAGCAAACCCGATGAGGCTTTGGATGGTGGGTCTCCACTCATCCATCTTGTCCGCCGTTGGAGGAAAGTTCAACGGCAATTGAGCCCTTGCCATTGCTTCTGCCACCGTCCCTGGCATGGCGTGGGAGGCAGAGCGTGACGCCGCTCGACTCCTGGTCGAGCCAGAAGGAGCGTCATTGTGCTCCTATAGCCTCAGACCGATCACAAGGGTGGTCTAGCGTGGCGGAGGCTATACTTGGTGCCAAGCTCTTGATCAACTGGGCCCTTGCCGTGTGGGCACGATCACTGCGGATCGACGGCATCGCCCGGGGTCTTATCGTGCTCGCCCTGTGTGGGACGAAGCGCGTGTCTTGACATCTTCCACCTGGCCGGCGCGGCCAGAGGATCTTAGCGTGCGCCGGAGTGGTCGTCGTCGCTGCGTTGATTGTGCTCGCTGGTGTGGCGGAGAGGCGGAAGCTGGGTGTTCCCTTGCTCCGCACCGGCATTGGCATGCCCAGCAGAAGGTTGAGGTAGTTGGGCGGCTCCAGTGCCCCCAGCTCTAGCTCCAACTATGGCGGGGGCGACGGCCGCACCTCCCGCGGTGGACGCGCCGCTCACGGTGCTCGCTTCGCCTGTCGCGGCTGTGGCGCCCGCAGCCGCAAGCGAAGGGGCCTTCGAAGCGGAAGGTTGTGTCACAGTGCCGCTCTTCTTCTTGGGAGCCATTGCTGAAGTAGAAGACGATGAAGATCAACGCACTGGCTGTTGCTTCAGATTCGCACAAGCGAGTCCCCTACCTGGCAGGCCAAAGATGTCATGGAGGAGCACGATCACCTATGGGACCAAGAGGCCCCTTTGTGGTTCGGCAGGGGACGATCACATTGCACAAGGAGCAGAGGCAGCAGGGTAGCGCGGTGAGGACAACTCTCTTTTACCCAGGTTTGGGCTGCTGAGCAGCGTAAAACCCTACTCCTGCTTTGGTGGATTGATCTGGAGGAACACGAAGACACGGAGCACTCAAGCCCAGGAAGGGTGCCTTGGGGAGTGTTGGGGATATGACTATCAGATATGACCCGCGCAGGAGGGGCCAGGTCATCCATTATGGCAGTTCATCTAAAAAGAATCCCAAGAATATACTAAAGATGGCGATTCATAAATAGGCTTGTTAAAAGGCCCAAATCCAGAGGCGGCTTAAGGCCCGTAAGTGTAAACCGCCTTGTATATGTAAACTTGTATTGTAAGGCATGTAAGATAAGTCACCGAGCTGGACATGTTTGTATGAGCCGGCCGGGACTCTGTAGGCCACAGGGCATCAACCCATGTATATAAGGGGACGACCCGGCAGTGGCTTAGGGCAAGAAACAACAAGTCGAAAGCCAGGCAAAGCGTGTTTCCTCCCTGGTAATCGAAACCCTAGGAATACCACCTCAAACTGGAGTAGGCCTTTACCTTCACCGCAAGGGGCCGAACCAGTATAAACTCCCTGTGTCCTTTGTCCCGTTTTAACCCCTTTAAGCTAACCTTGTCGTAATGGCTCCACAACTAAGTCCTTCTACGAGGAAATCTGCCGTGACACTTCCACGACAGTTGGCGCCCACCGTGGGGCCCGTGTACGATTGTTTTGAGTTCTTAAAGGGAAACTTCGAAGGGCTCAAGGGATACGTTGTGGGCCGGATGACCAAGAGTCGTCGCGGAAAGCTCTACATCGACGATGCAGGCTGGGGCCTCGAGGCCGGCTCAATTGAGTATGGGTACCAGGTCCCCTTCGGCGAAATCTACTTCTTCGTCGGCAAGATCGGTGAACCGGGACCTGAGCCGGACATCTGCACCAACATCCTCGAGATGGCTCAGCGTGCACGACCCGCCCGAGCTCAACCCACCGTAAGGCATGTCTTCGTTGGGTTCACCCATGGGGCTGAGTTGGAAGGCTCTGTCTCCGACGGTGAGACGACCATCTGTTCTGATGATGAGTCGTCCATAGGCGAGACCAACTCAATGTATCAGCTACAAGACGGGCGGCTTGGGGGCTGTTCCGATGGCGATAGTATTCCGGATCCCCGTGAGCCGCCGAACAGGGTGGCGATCTTCATGGCTGGCACCCAGCCGGTTCTTGGTTCGACAACCGCGGTGGCTATGACTTCTAGTGCAACAGCAGGAACGGCAGCCGGGGCTGGCGGTTCAGCGCGCCCGCCGGCTCAAGTCTTAACAGATCTGTTGGATGCTCTGGCGATTCTGATGGAGGTTGAGGTAACCCTAGACAACCAGGAGCAGCACAAGGCAGAGATAGCTAAGTTGCGCGATGAGATAGCGCAAGCTAAGGCGGAATTAGCAGCAGAAAATGCCAGGATGGCTGCAGAGCGGGCCGTTTTAAGTGCCCAAGCACAACAGATTCATACCGGCTCATGGTGGATCAGAACGCGTCAAACGAAGTTTTGAGGAGAAAATACCGAAGTCGTCTACCCTCAGTTTGTGAGTCAAGGGACCTCTTCAACACCCCTGGAGCCGGGGCTAGTAACCCGCCGGTAGTAAATCGGATGACTGAAACACCAGGCGGTGGGGTGCCGGGTCTGCCGCGTGTGACAAGTTCTTCATATATGAACAATACCCCGCCTAAACACATGGTAATACCGCCAGATCACTATTCCACCCCTTTGGACAACATGATTGCTGCGGCGATGCGACTGGCGGCTTTGCCAGTTGAAGGGGAGACTCAGGCGACGGTTGAAACCCGAAGGGCTAGGGAGCTTCTTCAAACAGCTTTAGTGCAGCAACAGGCTTATTCTTATAGCTGTGACCGGATTCATTCAACCCCCCGTCCAAGCCGGAGCTACAGTAGGCACATTGACTCACCCGCAGTCTCGAGTATGGAGCAACGTCGTAACCAACCTCATGGACATGACCCGGCGTGCAATGGTGCCAATGCACAGGATTTGGTGGATCAGGATAGAGCACGTCAGGAGGCCGAGCTGGCGGCTCAATTGGCGGCTCATCAGCACGCGCCGGTTTACCCGACAGCTTCAATTGAGGCAGGTGTAACTTCTAAGGCTTTCGGTGTGCCGTGTCTAACAGCAGCTCTACGAAACGAGCGTTTGCCCAAGGACTTCAAGGGCCCTCATAAGGTGCCTAATTACATAGCAGATCAACCCCCTGAGGCGAGGGTGGAGAGTTATGAGATGGCCATGGAGATGCCGAATGTTAGTGAGGTTGCATACGCTAAGTACTTCACCATGATGTTAGAGGGGGCGGCTCGTACCAGGTTGAAGGGGTTGCCGGCTAATTCCATCGGGTCATGGGCGGAGCTGAAGGCCTGATTCATCCAGAATTTGAAGGATACATGTAAACAACCTATGTCAATCGTGGATTTGGTTTCTTGTGTTCAGGCCGAGGGCGAGCCAACAACCAGCTGGGTGCGCCGGGTCTCAACCATCATACATTCTTTAGATAATATCAATGTCGGTTCAGCGGTTCTGATGTTGGAGAAAAATTACCGGTCCATTCCACTCAAGCAGAAGCTTGGGCAGCTCAAGCGTCATTGTAACGACATGGGGGAGATAATGGCGGCTCTTGTAAAGTATGCCGACTCTGATGGTACCAAGGACCCCGACTCTGAGGATGAAAGATCGGGAGAGGGAAAGAAGAGTAACGGCATGAAGGGACAGCAGTATAACCCTACCAATCAGGGCAGAAACGGTAAGCACAAGGCTGATGATTTTGTGGCTAACACCAGTGTGTGCAATTATAACCAGCGTCGTAAGGGACCGCCGGCTCAAGGGGCAAGATTTGACCTTGACGTAGTATTAAATCAGCCATGTCCAAAACACGGAACGAATCAGAAGCCAGCTACTCATTCGTGGAAAGATTTCAGCATAATGAGAAGTTTTAGGGAGTCAATCCAACACAACCGTGGCCCGAACGGTGGGTCAGGATCCGGCTCTCATGGCCCGAGTCATGGCGGAGGCGGCTCAAATTCCGGGTTTCACGGCCAAGGCAATCAAAGTGGTTACAATCAGCAGAATAATCAGGGGAATCAACAACAGCAGCAGTCTGGTTATCAGAGTAATCCAAAGCAGTTGAATAGTGGTCAGTACCATGTTTTCACCACCATTCTATGTAAACGGGATCAGAAGCTTCACAAGAGAGCTGTGAACACCGTTGAGCCGACAGTGCCTCGCTATTTACGGTGGTCAGAGCAGCCTACTGTGTGGAGTCATGAGGATCATCCGCCCCGGGTTGATAATCTGGGTCACCTAGCTCTGGTGGTAGCGCCTCAGGTTGGGGGCTATAAATTTACTAAGGTACTCATGGATGGAGGTAGCAGCATTAATATACTTTATTATGAGACCTTCCGTCGCATGGGACTGACTGATAAGAATCTTAAACCGTCAAACACTATTTTCCATGGTGTGGTACCGGGTAAGTCGGCCTACCCGGTGGGTAAGATATCTTTAGAGGTTGCTTTTGGAGATGAGTATGATTCCAGGTCTGAGACTTGAACCTTCGAAGTGGTCAAGATCAAGAGCCCTTATCATGCTCTATTTGGGCGGCCAGCTTATGCTAAGTTCATGGGAAGGCCTTGTTATGTTTACTTGCATCTTAAAATGTCGGGTCATAAGGGCACCATCACAGTGAATGGGAGTTACAAGGTGGACTTGGAGTGCGAGGAAGGTGATGCGGCTTATGCTGAATCGGTTTGTGCAATAGAGGAGCTGAAATTTTACAAGGATAGTGTTGACCCGGTAGATATGACGTCCTTGAAAAAGCCAACCACAGAGCATGATCCTTTGTTAAAGTTTAAATCGGCAGATGATACTAAATTGGTTGACTTCGTCCCTGGCGACTCATCTAAACAGTTCAGCATCAGCGCTAACCTGGAGCCGAAATAGGAAAGCATGCTCATCGAGTTCATCTGTGAGAACCGGGACATCTTTGCATGGAAGCCTTCGGACATGTCGGGTGTACCGAGGGAACTCACTGAGCACACTCTTAATATTGATCCAAAGTTTAAGCCGGTCAAGCAATTTCTTCGCCGATTTAACAAAGAGAAGCGAAAGGCCATTGGTGAGGAGGTGGCCCGGCTCTTAGCGGCCGGATTTATCGTTGAAGTTTTCCATCCTGAGTGGTTGGCTAACCCGGTGCTGGTTCTTAAGAAGAACGACACTTGGCGAATGTGTGTGGATTACACGGACTTAAACAAGGCTTGTCCGGCTGATCCGTTTGCCCTCCCACGTATTGATCAAATCATTGATCCTACGGCGGGTTGTGAGAGTTTGAGTTTTCTGGATGCTTATTCAGGTTATCATCAGATCTAGATGGCAGTTAAGGACCAGGAGAAAACATCTTTCATTACTCCGTTTGGAGCCTTTTGCTATGTGTCTATGCCTTTTAGGCTCAAGAGTACCCAGGCGACTTATCAGCGGTGTGTACAGAATTGCCTTCATAATCAGATCGGGCGTAATGTTCATGCTTATGTGGATGACATTGTGGTAAAATCCAAAAAGAAGGAGACCCTGATTGATGATTTGAAGGAGACGTTTGATAATCTCCGGGTCTACAAGATGATGCTTAACCCGACTAAATGTGTCTTTGGTATACCAGCAGGCAAGCTCTTGGGCTTTTTGGTTTCTAACAGAGGCATTGAAGCTAACTCGGAGAAGATCAAAGTCATCACTTCATTGGCTAAACCAGCGTGTGTCAATGATGTATAGCGTCTGGCGAGTCATATTACAGCTCTGAGCCGGTTCATAGGCCGGTTAGGTGAGAAGGCTATTCCTCTTTATTAGATGATGAAGAAGACATATCACTTTGTTTGGAGTGACGCTGTTAATCAAGCATTTGAGGGTCTGAAAAAACAGTTGGCTGAGCCGCCCGTGCTTGCTGCCCCTATTGATAAAGAGCCTCTGTTGTCATATGTGGCTGCTAACAGTCGGGCCGTTAGTGTAGCTATTGTGGTGGAAAGGAAAGAGGCAGGCAAGGAGTAACCGGTTCAACGGCCGGTTTACTACATCAGTGAGGTACTTATTGAATCTAAGCAGAGATATCCACACTGGCAGAAGCTTGTGTATGGGGTTTTCATGGCAAGCCGGAAGCTCAAACAATATTTTCAAGGTCGTCCCATTACTATAGTTAGCTCTGCTCCTTTAGGAGACATCATTCAAAAGGGAAGCCACAGGCCGGGTTGCTAAATGGGCCATTGAGCTTGGACCTCACAGTTTAAAATATGTGCCTCGTACAGCCATCAAGTCCCAAGCACTTGTGGATTTCATCAATGACTGGACAGAGTTGCAGGCGCCTGAGGAAAAGATGGTAACACATATTGGACTATTCACTTTGATGGATCCAGACAGTTGGAGGGCTCGGGGGCTGGAGTTGTCTTGACTTCCCCAAGAGGTGATAAATTTTCTTATGTTCTCCGGCTAATGT
The DNA here is from genome assembly GCF_056163025.1 of Triticum urartu. NCBI lineage: Eukaryota > Viridiplantae > Streptophyta > Magnoliopsida > Poales > Poaceae > Triticum > Triticum urartu. The sequence continues at coordinate 400,640,951 of NC_141874.1, forward strand.
TCCCTTGTACTAACAATGCAGTGAGTATGAGGCCTTGCTCCATGGTCTTTGGATGGCTAAAGAGATGAATCTGAGCCGGGTGAGGTGTTTTGGCGATTCAGATCTAGTAGCTCAGCATGTTTCAGGTACTTGGGATTCTAACGATCCGCTCATGGCGGCTTATCGCCGAGAGGTAGATGCTATTGCGGGTCACTTCAAGGCTTATCAAGTTGAGCATATTGATCGCAGGAAGAATGAGGCGGCTGATACTTTAAGCCGGCTAGGATCTTAGCGTAAGTCGGTGCCACCTAACATGTTTCTGGATATTTTGCTTAACCTGTCTGTTAAATTGCCTACAGAGGAGGATCTTGTTGTCCCTGACCCGAAGGCGCAATTGGTGACAGCTCTTCATGCTATTCCTGATTGGACGGTTCCATATTTGGCTTACATGACCCGGGGTCAGTTGCCGGAGGATGAGGTCTTGGCCAGACAGATAACCTGGGGAGTTGTACCACCGCAGTGTCACAGGGGCGTTTCAACGTTGCGTCTCTCCTGAAGAGGGCTGTGAGATTTTCTGAGAGATCCACGAAGGAGATTGTGGTCATCATGCCGGCTCTAAATCTCTTGCAGCCAAAGGCTTTTCGTCATGGGTTCTATTGGTTGACGGCACATGCTGATGCTGAGGATTTGGTAAGCAGATGTGACGACTGTCATAAATTTTCACAACGAGCTCACATGCCGGCTCAAGAGTTGAGGATGATTCCAATTACTTGGTCGTTTGCAACTTGGGGGCTTGATATGGTGGGGCCTTTTAAGAGGTCCAACGATAAGAAGACCCACCTCTTGGTGGCAGTTGATAAGTTTACTAAGTGGGTTGAAGCAGAGCCGGTTACTAATGTGATGTAGCAACAACAGTTCAATTCATGAAGAAGGTGATCTTCCGTTTTGGCTTTCCACATAGCATTGTAACAGATAATGGTACTAATCTCTCTAAAAGTGCTATGGAAGAGTTTTGTCAATGGGGTCATATCCGGCTTCATGTTTCCTCTGTGGCTCACCCTCAATCCAATGGTCAGGCAGAACGAGCAAATCAGGAGATCCTGCGATGTATCAAGCCCCGGCTTATGGTTCCTTTGCAGAGAATACCGGGTTGTTGGGTGGAGGAGTTACCCTCAGTGTTATGGAGCATCAATACGACCCCCAACAGGTCTACAGGTTACACACCTTTTTACATGGTTTATGGGGCAGAGGCGGTTCTCCCTAGTGACATCCGTCACGATTCAGCCCGAGTGGCGGCTTATGTTGAGGCTGACAATGAAAAGGCGCGTCAAGATGCACTTGACTTATTGGATGAGGAGCGTGATCTCGCTGCGGCTTGTTCGGCGATTTATCAGCAAGACCTACATCGTTATCACAGCCGCCGGGTCAAAACTAGAACTTTTCAAGAAGGTGACTTAGTGCTCTGGCTCATCCAAGATCAGACAGATATGCACAAGTTATCACCGCCTTGGGAAGGACCTTTTGTGGTCAGCAAGAATTTACAATAATGGGTCATACTACCTTATCGACGTTCGAGACAACAAGGATTCAGGCACATCTGAGGAGGAGACCCGTCGGCCGTGGAACATTGCTCATCTTCGGCCCTACTATACTTGAGCCACCAGTTCTCATGATGTACATAGTTACCTGATGTATATATTATATGTAGTATAATAAAGCCAACATCCCTGAAAATTCAGGGCCTCTGTCGTTTCGCTTCCTCAAAGCTGAGTCTTTATCACCATATTCATTTAAGAGGCTCAAAGCCCAAATTTCAGGGACCAAAGAGAGTTGGATGCGCAGCACAGCTCAAACATAGGTCCCTGACGAGCACGATTTGTAAGCATGTCACTTGGGGGCTTCCTGTTCAAACATAGGCGTATTCGACCAAAGAGAATATAGTGTTACTACCCTCTTGACCAGGTTTGTTCAAACATAGGCATATTCGACCAAAGAGAACATAACATGTCCGGGTCATCCTACCTGTAACCAGCTTCTTCAACTCCATCAGGTCATCCTGATTGACCCGCCAGACTCTTAACGATCAGTCTTTACGGCGTATTCGACCAAGATCTGAGCTCGTTAAGGTTCAAACGGCGGCTTGTCATGCGAGAGCACGGTTTACAGATAGTCAGGATAGATCCAGGCTTCGTAAGCCACCTTCCTTAAAACTTGGATAAATCGGCCCGTGATGTATGCTTTTACACTGACCCCGCGTACTCCTGATAAGTCTATAAAGCAAGATACGACTTTATCTGGGTTCAAATGTCGATTGGGTACTGTGAGTCAGGCTCACGGAATGCACGAACAATCCAGTGGCTCGGGCTAGTTTCATTGAAGAAGACACTTTGGCTTGGCAGCCTACAAAAGCCTTGAATTTATTTTGATTTCTTATTTGTATTCTTTATATGGTTTTTCGTTGCCTTCTGGTTTTTACAAGTCAGGCCCAGCTGCCCGGTTTACGGCTCATATTTGAAGCATACTTTGGGTTTTTACAACCCATCGGGAGGATAGATCCCAAGTCGCCAGAGTATCATACTACTATGTTTAGAGTTATAGCTCTAACACCTCTAACTGCATGAAGTTGATAAGCCGGTAGTCTAAGCATATACTACAGGTATGACATCTTCTTTAACAATTGGCAGATCGGCCCTGGTTATGGACTTTTCATCCTCAGTGGCTTTAATTGGGTATCATGACCCGCCCGGCGGTAAGCCGCCAGGGCGCTTGTACTTTCTTTGAGTGCAGGATAATAATCATTCAGATTTGGATAAGTCAAAGGTTATCATACTTATAAGGGTTTTTAAACCGGCAGATCAGCAGTATTAAGCAAAAGGCAGAAACATGCACGATGGCACAACAGATTCAAGTTTTGCTACCCTATTACATGGTTTCATGAGCCGAATGAGATCAAGTGTTTTCAAAGATCAAAGGTAACAACCGCCCGGCGGTTCATTCTTCTTGGCTTGGCTCTGGGTCATCCCTTGCCGATTCTTCGTCCTCCTCCGCCGTCTGGAAGTTTGGTTTTGACCAATCAAAGTCGCGCAAGGCGTAGAATTCAGCTTTGTCATCAATAAGATTGGATGGGTCAATTTTAGGGGCGAAGGTGTGCTTACGAATAGGAGGAATCAAATCCATGACTTTATACGCAGGAGTATGCATCTTCTGGTTCTCTGCGTCGTAAGCCGGCTGATATTTGGAGAGATTGGTTTCTTCAGCAATGACTGTCGCATGAGAACGGATTGCTTTAACACAAGCGGCAAAGTCTTGTTGATCAAAAGAAGTCCCATCTTCCTTCAGACTTGGATATCCACTGGCTACGTCGGCCGGGTCTAACTCTGGTACCCATGCCTTAGCACGGCTCAAAGCTGTCACAGCACTGGCTCTCGCACAAGACTGTTTTATCTCTTGAATTCTAGTGGGCAGGATTGATAATTTCTTCAACACATCACTTAACAGATTGGGTCCTTGGTTTGTTGGAGAAATGGTAGCTAATGTACGTTGAGCTCCGGTATACAACTAATCGACAAGAGTATAGACCGCTTTGAGCTTCGCAAGCATGTCCTGGTTAAGGTTACTGCTCCCAGGACCTGAGTAAATCACAGATCGGTTAAATGGCGGTTTATATTACTACGACAAGTATTCACTTTGGATGAGCAACAAGGCGACTCACCAAAGATAGCAGAAACCATCTGAGATACACGGTACTTTAAGCCGGTGAGATCAATGGTTACCTCTTCAAGAGCCGCCTCTGCTTTTTCAGCTCGCTGTATTAAGGTAGTCTTTTCTTTAGCTCAAGTCCTTTTCTCCGCCTCAAAATTGGTCTTCAGTTTTTCTGACTCAGCCATGCTAAACTGGAACTTTGACTCAACTTTTTGAGTCCTGGTCTCCTGAGTCGCCAGCCGGGTCTTTGCATCATTTAATTGAGATTCCAGTTCAGCAGTAGCAGCCTGCATAAAGCATAGAACTTGTCAAAAACTATAACCATAGAGCTTTCCACCAGCCAAATATGCATGTAGTGATAGCATTATTCTGTTCTTGCTCTACTGTGTTACTTTGCCAGCATATTCCATGTGCTGACCCGTTTTTCAGGCTGCAACATATTATGTTGCAGACTTTTCAGACAAGGAGTAAGGTTCGTTAGGTCATTGCCGTGCAGCTCAGCTATGTCGTTGGAGTTGATGGACTCACTTTATCTTCCAAGCCTTCCGTTGTTATCGTATTAGACGGCCTTAAGCCATATTTATTGCAATAAGTTCTCTTTTGAGACATTCGATGTAATAAGTGTGTTATTGCTACTCTGTTATAAATCCTCGAGTACTGTGTGTGTAAGCATTACCGATCCAGGGATGACACTGAAGCACAGAGACTTGACCGTTTGAGGTCGGGTCGCTACAATAAGAATTTGTCCAGGCTTGTCCTTTACTATAAAAAGGATTGGGCCATCTTGCTGCACCTTATTTACTTGCATTACTTGTTACTTGTTACAAATTACCTTATCACAAAACTATCTGTTATCGATAATTTTAGTGCTTGCAGAGAATACCTTACTGAAAACTGCTTATCATTTCCTTCTGCTCCTCGTTGGGTTCGACACTCTTACTTATCGAAAAGGCTACGATAGATCCCCTACACTTGTGGGTCATCAAGACTCTTTTCTGGCGCCGTTTCCGGGGAGTGAGGCGCCTTTGGTAGGTGGAATTTGGTAAGGAAAAATTTATATAGTGTGGTGAATTTTACTGTCACTTGTTACTATGGAACATAATCCTTTGAGGGGCTTGTTCGGGGTATCTTCACCCCGATCAGTAGAGCAAAGAGTCGCTCCTCAACCTACTGAACCTACTGAAAATGTTTACTTTGAAATTCCTTCGGGTATGATAGAGAAACTGCTAGCTAATCCTTTCACAGGTGATGGAACATTACATCCCGATTTGCACCTAATCTATGTGGATGAAGCTAGTGGATTATTTAAGCTTGCAGGTACGCCCGAGGATGTTATCAAGAAGAAGGTCTTCTCTTTATCTTTGAAGGGAAAGGCATTGACATGGTTTAGGCTATGTGATGATATGGGATCATGGAACTACAACCGATTGAAATTGGAATTTCATCAGAAGTTTTATCCTATGCATCTTGTTCATCGTGATCGTAATTATATATATATTTTTTGGCCTCGTGAAGGAGAAAGCATCGCTCAAGCTTGGGGGAGGCTTAAGTCAATGTTATATTCATGCCCCAATCATGAGCTCTCAGAAGAAATAATTATTCAAAAAATTTATGCTCGTCTTTCTCTCAGTAATCGCTCCATGCTCGATACTTCTTGTACTGGATCTTTTATGATGAAGACTATTGAATTCAAGTGGGATTTATTGGAAATAATTAAACACAACTCTGAAGATTTGGACCTCGATGAAGGCAAGGAATCAGGTATAACACCTAAGTTTGATTGTGTTAAATCTTTTATGGATACCGATGCTTTTCGTGAATTTAGCACTAAATATGGACTTGACTCTGAGATAGTAGCTTCTTTCTGTGAATCCTTTGCTACTCATGTTGATCTCCCTAAGGAGAAGTGGTTTAAATATAATCCTCCAATTGAAGTAAAAGTAGTTGAACCTATTAAAGTTGAAGAAAAGACTATCACTTATAATGATCATGTTGTTCCCACTGCTTATATTGAGAAACCACCTTTCCCTGTTAGAATAAAGGATCATGCTAAAGCTTCAACTGTGGTTCATAAGACTAATACTAGAACACCTACTCCCTCTGAGCAAATTAAAGTTGAACCTAGTGTTGCTATGGTTAAAGATCTCTTGGCTGATAATATTTATGGGCATGTTATTTACTTCTCTGATGAAGCTGCTAAAATTGCTAGACCCGATACTAGAAATAAGCATAGACCTGTTGTAGGCATGCCTATTATTTCTGTTAAAATAGGAGATCATTGCTATCATGGCTTATGTGATATGGGTGCTAGTGCAAGTGCAATACCTCATTCCTTATACAAAGAAATTATGCATGATATTGCACCTGCTGAGATAGAAGAGATTGATGTTACAATTAAGCTTGCCAATAGAGATACTATTTCACCAGTTGGGATTGTTAGAGATGTTGAAGTCTTGTGTGGGAAAGTTAAATACCCTGCTGATTTTCTTGTTATTGGTTCCCCACAAGATAACTTTTGTCCCATTATATTTGGTAGACCCTTCCTGAATATTGTTAATGCTAATATAGACTGCAATAAAGATATTGTTTCTGTTGGTTTAGGGGATATGTCTCATGAATTTAATTTTGCTAAATTTCGTAGACAACCCCATGGTAAAGAATTGCCTAGTAAATATGAAATTATTGGTCTTGCTTCTATTGCCGTGCCTCCTAGCGATCCTTTAGAACAATATTTGCTAGACCATGAAAATGATATGTTTATGAATGAAAGAAGGGAAATAGATGAAGTATTCTTTAAACAGGGACCTATTTTGAAGCACAACTTGCCTGTTGAAATCTTAGGGGATCCTCCTCCACCTAAGGGCGATCCCGTTTTTGAGATTAATCCTTTACCTGATACTCTTAAATATGCATATCTTGATGAGAAAGAGATATATCCTATTATTATTAGTGCTAACCTTTCAGAGCATGAAGAAAAGAAATTATTGAAAACTCTGAAGAAGCACCATGCTGCTATTGGATATACTCTTGATGATCTTAAAGGCATTAGTCCCACTCTATGCCAGCACAAAATAAAATTGGAAAAAGACGCTAAGTCGGTAGTTGATCATCAACGACAGTTAAATTCTAAGATGAAAGAAGTGGTAAGAAAAGAAATACTAAAGCTTCTAGAGGCAGGTATAATTTATCCCGTTGCTGATAGTCAGTGGGTAAGGTATGTCCATTGTGTCTCTAAGAAGGGAGGTATTACTGTTGTTCCTAATGATAAAGATGAATTGATCCCACAAAGAATGGTTGCAGGTTATAGAATGGTAATTGATTTCCGTAAACTAAATAAAGCTACTAAAAAGGATCATTACCCTTTACCTTTTATTGATCAAATGCTAGAAAGATTATCCAAGCATACACATTTTTGCTTTCTAGATGGTTATTCTGGTTTCTCTCAAATACCTGTGTCAAAAGAGGATCAAGAAAAGACAACTTTTACTTGCCCTTTCGGTACCTTTGCTTATAGACGTATGCCTTTTGGTTTATGTAATGTAATGCACCTGCTACCTTTCAAAGATGTATGACTGCTATATTCTCTGACTTTTGTGAAAAGATTGTTGAGGTATTCATGGATGATTTCTCTGTTTATGGGACTTCTTTTGATGATTGCTTAAGCAACCTTGATCGAGTTTTCCAGAGATGTGAAGAAACTAATCTTGTTTTGAATTGGGAGAAGTGCCACTTTATGGTTAATGAAGGTATTGTCTTGGGGCATAAAATTTCTGAAAGAGGTATTGAAGTTGATAAAGCTAAAGTTGATGCTATTGAAAAGATGTCGTGTCCTAAGGACATTAAAGGTATAAGAAGCTTCCTTGGTCATGCCGGTTTTTATAGGAGGTTCATTAAGGACTTCTCTAAAATTACTTGGCCTCTAACTAATCTCTTACAAAAAGATGTTCCTTTTGTCTTTGATAATGACTATGTAGAAGCATTTCAAATACTTAAGAAAGCTTTGGTTTCTGCAACTGTTGTCCAACCTCCTGATTGGAATTTACCATTTGAAATCATGTGTGATGCTAGTGATTATGCTGTAGGGGCTGTTCTAGGACAAAGAGTTGATAAGAAATTAAATGTTATTCAATATGCTAGTAAAACTCTAGACAGTGCCCAGAGAAACTATGCTACTACTGAAAAGGAATTTTAGCAGTTGTATTTGCATGTGATAAGTTCAGACCTTACATTGTTGATTCTAAAGTAACTGTTCACACTGATCATGCTGCTATTAAATACCTTATGGAAAAGAAAGATGCTAAACCTAGACTTATTAGATGGGTTCTCTTGCTACAAGAATTTGATTTGCATATTATTGATAGAAAGGGAGCTAAGAACCCTATTGCAGACAACTTGTCTAGGTTAGAGAATGTTCTTGATGACCCACTACCTATTGATGATAGCTTTCCTGATGAACAATTAGCTGTAATAAACGCTTCTCATACTGCTCCATGGTATGTTGATTATGCTAATTGTATTGTTGCTAAGTTTATACCACCTAGTTTCACATACCAGCAAAACAAAAAGTTCTTCTATGATTTAATACATTACTTCTGGGATGACCCGCATCTTTATAAAGAAGGAATAGATGGTGTTATTAGACGTTGTGTACCTGAGCATGAACAGGAACAGATCCTACGCAAGTGTCACTCCGAAGTTTATGGAGCACACCATGTTGGAGACAGAACTGCACATAAGGTATTGCAATCCGGTTTTTATTGGCCTACTCTCTTCAAGGATGCCCGTAAGTGTGTCTTGTCTTGTGATGAATGTCAAAGAATTGGTAATATTAGTAGAAGTCAAGAAATGCATATGAATTATTCACTTGTTATTGAACCATTTGATGTTTGGGGTTTTGATTATATGGGACCGTTTCCTTCCTCTAATTGGTATACACATATTTTAGTTGATGTTGATTATGTTACTAAGTGGGTAGAAGCTATCCCAACTAGTAGTGCTGATCATAACACCTCTATTAAGATGCTTAAAGAAGTTATTTTTTCAAGGTTTGGAGTCCCTAGATATCTAATGACTGATGGTGGTTCACATTTTATTCATGGTGCTTTTCATAAAATGCTTGCTAAGTATGATGTTAATCATAGAATTACATATCCATATCATCCACAGTCCAGTCGTCAAGTAGAATTGAGTAATAGAGAGCTTAAATTAATTTTGGAAAAGACTGTTAATAGATCTAGGAAGAATTGGTCCAAGAAACTTGACGATGCATTATGGGCTTATAGAACTGCATATAAGAATCCTATGGGTATGTCTCCGTATAAAATGGTTTATGGTAAAGCATGTCACTTACCTCTTGAACTAGAACATAAGGCATATTGGGCCATTAAAGAGCTCATTATGATTTCAAACTTGCCGTGAGAAGAGGCTTTTTGGCATTATCTCACTTGATGAATGGAGAACCCAGGCCTATGAGAATGCGAAACTATTTAAAGAAAAGGTTAAAAGATGGCATGATAAAAGGATACAAAAACATGAGTTTAATGTAGGTGATTATGTATTGCTATACAACTCTCATTTAAGATTTTTTGCAGGTAAACTCCTCTCTAAATGGGAAGGTCCTTACATCATCGAGGAGGTCTATCATTTCGGTGCCATAAAAATCAACAACTTCGAAGGCACAAATCCGAGGGTGGTGAACGGTCAAAGAATCAAACATTATATCTCAGGTAATCCCATAAATGTTGAAACTAATGTTATTGTAACCGTAACCCCGGAGGAATACATAAGGGACACTTTCCAGAACGTTTCAGACCCCGAAAAGGAATAGGTACATGGTACGGTAAGTAAACTGAATCCAAAACAGTTCTAGTGGCAATTTTTCTCCGTTTTGGAATATTTAAGAAAATAGGAAAATAAGAAGTACTCCGGAAAGGACACGAGGATTCCACGAGGGTGGAGGGCACGCCCTACCCCCTTGGGCGCGCCCCCTGCCACGTGGGCACCCCGTGTGCTCTCCGGACTCCGTTTTCTTGCACGATACTTCTTTTGGTCAGTAAAAATTCATTACATAATCTCCCAAAGGTTTTGACCACCGTATCACGCAAATATCCTCTGTCTTTGTTTCAAGTTGTTTTTGCTGCAGATATAGAGCAAGATGTCTTCTCAAGAGTCAGTCGGGGAGAGTCGGGTATCTCATCCGACACCGGGGCCAAGAGCAAACAACTATGCTGACCACTTTGGGTCATCAACTGAGGAAGAGATGGAGGCGTGCTTGAAAAGGATAGATGCCATGGAGGAGGATGAAGAAGTTACTTCTCATTTCCGAGCTGGATTCACTATGGGGGAACTACAAAGCTCAGCTATTCCAAACTCGGTCATCCCTTCCAATGTTAGATTTATTTCTTATGAAAATATGAAAAAGAGTGTTACTTGTTCTCCCGCAGCTATGCAACATCCTTGGGTGAAAGGAGCTTTAGCCGTCACGGGCAAGCTCCGTAAGGAAATAATGGACCTCAAGCAGCAAGTCAATAAGCTCAAGGAAGAGAATCGTATCCTGAGGGGCATCATCGCCAAGAATATCACATCACCACCCCCGAAGAAGGAGACATAAACACATGGGTATGGTCACCCCCTTGGCAACTGCCAAGCTTGGGGGAGTGCCCCGGCATCGTATCACCATCACACTTTTATCTTTACCGTTTTTCTTAGTTCGATCCTTTTGGTAATATCTTGATATAGTAGAATAAAGTTTTAGTATGATCTAGTTTTTAGTTTTGCTTTATGATCCTTCTATGTAATCGAGTCCGTGAGCCATATATAATAAAGACTAGTGTTGAGTCAAGGGCTTGATTATTTTGCTATGATCTTGAGGGGATAAAATAAAAGATAAGAAATAAAGAGATCATATGGATCTTATGGAGAGTAATGACTTCACATATAAAGAGTATGATGAATAAAAATTGTTGAGAGTTGACAAACATAGTTTTGGTCATCGTTGCAATTAATATGAAGTAATAAAGAAAGAGAGGTTTTCACATATAAATATACTATCTTGGACATCTTTTATGATTGTGAGCACTCATTAAAATATGACATGCTAAAGAGTTGATGTTGGACAAGGAAGACAACATAATGGGTTATGTTTTCTTACATCTGAAATAAATTATATTGTCATGGATCATCCAACATGTTGAGCTTGCCTTTCCCTCTCATGCTAGCCAAATTCTTTGCACCAAGTAGAAATACTACTTGTGCTTCCAAATATCCTTAAACCTAGTTTTGCCATGAGAGTCCACCATATCTACCTATGGATTGAGTAAGATCCTTCAAGTAAGTTGTCATCGTTGCAAGCAATAAAAATTGCTCTCTAAATATGTATGATTTATTAGTGTGGAGAAAATAAGCTTTATACGATCTTGTGATGTGGAAGAAATAAAAGCGATGGACTGCATAATAAAGGTCCATATCACAAGTGGCAATATAAAGTGACGTTCTTTCGCATTAAGATTTTGTACATCCAACCATAAAAGCACATGACAACCTCTGCTTCCCTCTGCGAAGGGCCTATCTTTTATTCTTGTCTTATACTTCATGCAAGAGTCACAGTGATCTTCACCTTTCCTTTTTACATTTTATCCTTTGGCAAGCACAATGTGTTGGAAAGATCCAGGTATATATAGCTAATTGGATGTGAGTTTTCATGAACTATTATTGTTGACATTACCCTTGAGGTAAAAAGTTGGGAGGCAAAACTATAAGCCCCTATCTTTCTCTGTGTCCGATTAAAACTTCATAACCATAAATATCGCGTGAGTGTTAGCAATTATGAAAGACTAAATGATGGTTGAGTATGTGGACTTGCTGAGAAGCTCTTATATTGACTCTTTCTTATGTTATGATAAATTGCAACTGGTTCAATGACTGAGATTATAGTTTGTTAGTTTTCAATGAAGTTTCTGATTCATACTTGAGTATGTGAATGAATTGTTACTTTAGCATAAGAGATCATATGACAATATATATAGTATATATATATTGTTGTTCTAAGAATGATCATGATGCCCTCATGTCCGTATTTTATTTAATCGACACCTCTATCTCTAAACGTGTGGACATATTTTTTGATTTCGGCTTTCGCTTGAGGACAAGCAAGGTCTAAGCTTGGGGGAGTTGATATGTCCATTTTGCATCATGCTTTTATATCGATATTTATTGCATTATGGGCTGTTATTACACATTATGTCACAATACTTATGCCTTTTCTCTCTTATTTTACAAGGTTTACATGAAGAGGGGGAATGCTGGCAGCTGGAATTCTGGGCTAGAAAAGGAGCAAATATTAGAGACCTATTCTGCACATCTCCAAAATTCCTGAAACTCCACGTGAATTATTTTCAGAATATACAAAAAATATTGGCAAAAGAAGTACCAGAGGGGGGCCACCCACCGTCCACGAGGGTGGGGGTGCGCCCTACCCCTTGGGCGTGCCCCCTACCTCTTGGGCCCCCTGGTGGCCCTCTGATGCCCATCTTTGGCTATATGGAGTCTTTCGTCGAGGAAAAAATCATAAGCAAGCTCACGGGACGAAACTCCGCCGCCACGAGGCGGAACCTTGGGGGAACCAATCTAGGGCTCCGGCGGAGCTGTTCTGCCGGGGAAACTTCCCTCCTGGAGGGGGAAATCATCACCATCGTCATCACCAATGATCCTCTCATCGAGAGGGGGTCAATCTCCATCAAAATCTTCACCAGCACCATCTCATCTCAAACCCTAGTTCATCTCTTGTATCCAATCTTTGTATCCAAACCTCAGATTGGTACCTGTGGGTTGCTAGTAGTGTTGATTACTCCTTGTAGTTGATGCTAGTTGGTTTACTTGGTGGAAGATCATATGTTCAGATCCATTATGCATATTAATACCCCTCTGATTATGAACATGAATATGATTTGTGAGTAGTTACGTTTGTTCCTGAGGACATGGGAGAAGTCTTGCTATAAGTAGTCATGTGAATTTGGTATTCGTTCGATATTTTGATGAGATGTATGTTGTCTTTCCTCTAGTGGTGTTATGTGAACATCGACTACATGACACTTCACCATTGTTTGGGCCTAGAGGAAGGCATTGGGAAGTAATAAGTAGATGATGGGTTGATAGAGTGACAGAAGCTTAAACCCTAGTTTATGCGTTGCTTCGTAAGGGGCTGATTTGGATCCATATGTTTCAGGTTATGTTTACCTTAATACTTCTGTTGTAGTTGCGGATTCTTGCAATAGAGGTTAATCATAAGTGGGATGCTTGTCCAAGGAAGGGCAGTACCCAAGCACCGGTCCACCCACATATCAAATTATCAAAGTACCGAACGCGGATCATATGAACGTGATGAAAACTAGCTTGACGATAATTGCCATGTATCCTCGGGAGCACTTTCCTTTATATAAGAGTTTGTCCAGGCTCGTCCTTTGCTATAAAAAGGATTGGGCCATCTTGCTGCACCTTATTTACTTGCATTACTTGTTACTTGTTACAAATTACCTTATCACAAAACTATCTGTTACCGATAATTTCAGTGCTTGCAGAGAATACCTTACTGAAAACTGCTTATCATTTCCTTTTGCTCCTCATTGGGTTCGACACTCTTACTTATCAAAAAGGCTACGATAGATCCCCTACACTTGTGGGTCATCACGCCCCCTCCTCCCTTCTCCCTATATATAGAGGGGTAGAGGGAGGGAAGCCGCACCCATCTATGCCATGGCACTGCCCTTCCTCTTCCTCGTAGTTCCTCTCTCTCCGCGTAGCTTAGCGAAGCTCTACCGAGATTTCTCCACCACCGCCGCCGCCACACCGTCGTGCTGCCGAAGGACTCGAGCTACTACTTCACCATCGCTCGCTGGATCGAGGAGGTGAAGGCGTCATCAAGCCGTACGTGTGTTAATAGCGGAGGTGCCATCCGTTCGGCGCTTGGATCGGGAGATCGTGGACGGATCGTGATTGGATCGCGAAGACGTTCGACTACATCAACCGTGTTTCTCGACGCTTCCGCTTAGCGATCTACAAGGGTATGTAGATGCAATATCTCCTCTCGTAGATGTTTATCTCCTAGATTGATCTTGGTGAGCGTAGGAATTTTTTTGCTTCCCATGCAACGTTCCCCAACACTGGTGTGAAACCTTAGTGTGTGTTGTGGGAATTGCACGATGTATTGCTCATGTGCAAAGGCACGCATATATGATGTACAAGAGGTGGGCCACGACCTCAACTATACAAGTAACTAGGAGGTGGGCCCAATACACAGATATGCACAACACATATACTCAACCCCCCTCCCTCCCCGCAGTCGAAGCAGCACCGCTGCTGATGCAAAGACTGGACCGGCACTCCTCAAACAACGGCGTAGGCAAGCCCTTGGTCATGATATCTGCAAATTGTTGGGAAGTAGGGACGTGTAGAACACGAATATGGCCAAGGGCCACCTGTTCCCGAACAAAATGAATATCCAACTCAATATGCTTGGTCCGACGATGATGTACCGGGTTGGCGGAGAGGTAGACCGCAGAGACGTTGTCGTAGTAGACCACCGTAGCACGATCCATAGGACAAGAGAGCTCCTGAAGGAGCTGGCGAAGCCACGAACACTTGGTGACAACGTTGGCCACCGCATGATACTCGGCCTCAACACTGGAGCGAGAGACTGTAGACTGCCGCTTGGACGACCACGAGATGAGTGTGGGTCCAAGGAAGACACAATAGCCTGAGGTGGAGTAACGAGTATCAGGGCAGCCCGCCCAGTCGGCATCGGAGTAGGCGGTGAGGGCGGTGTCGGTGGAGGCGTGGAGCGTGACGCCAAGATCCATAGTGCCGCATATATAGTAGAAAATCCGCTTGACAGCGGCCCAGTGAATGTCCGGAGGAGCATGCATATGGAGACACACCTACTGCATAGCATACTGGATCTCCATTCGAGTCAGAGTGAGGTACTGGAGAGCACCAACGATAGACCTGTAGAATGCAGCATCCGAAGAGGGAGAACCATCTGTGGCAGAGAGCTTGGCCTTCGTATCAACAGGCATAGCGGCGGGCTTGTAGTTAAGCATGCCAGCACGATCCAGGAGCTCATGAGCATACTTCCATTGATGAAGAAAGAATTCATTCGGACGGCACACCACCTCAACACCGAGGAAGTAGTGCAAAGGACCCAAGTCCTTGATGGTGAACTCAGCGCGAAGACGATCAGTGAGCTGGCTAAGGAGGCCAGCCGTACATGCCGTCATGATGATGTCATCAACATAGAGCAACAAGTAGGCCGTGTCGGAGCCCTAGTGATAGACGAAGAGCGATGCGTCCGAGCGGGTGGAGCAGAACCCGAGCTGGTGTAGAAACGTCACGATGCGCTGGTACCAGGCGTGCGCAGCCTGCATGAGTCCGTACAAGGACCGCGAAAGCAGGCACACATGATCGGGAAGTGCTGGATCAACGAACCCCGTGGGCTGCTGACAGAAGACCTGCTCCTCGAGGTGACCATGAAGGAAGGCGTTGAAGACGTCCATCTGGTGCACCGGCCAAGCACGGGAGACCGCAAGGTGGAGAACAGTGTGAATCGTGCCGGGCTTAACAACCAGAGCGAAGGTGTCGATGAAGTCAATGCCATCACGCTGCCAGAAGCCACGAACAATCCAGCGCACTTTATAGCGATCAAGGGTACCATCTGGACAGAGCTTGTGTTTGAAGACCCACTTCCCGGTAATCACGTTGGGGTGTTGGGGTCGGGGAACAAGCTGCCATGTCCGGTTGTGCAACACGGCGTCAAACTCCTCATCGCAGTCATCCAAAGCGGGTCACGAAGAGCGGCTCGAACGGAGGACGGCAACGGCGATGGCTCAGAGGTGGACGCCGCATGGACGTAGTCATCCGAGGCATAGCACGAGCTCGGGCGAAAAACGCCAGTACGGGTGTGGGTGACCGGACCGGCGACAGGCACCGGTGATGAGGGCGCTGAGACAGCGGGCGCCGAGGGGGCAGCGGGCGCCGGGAGGGCCACTGACGCTGAGGGGGCCGCGAGAGGAGGGGGCGCCAGGGGCTCCAGCGCCGCGGCCGGAGGGAGCGCCGTATGCGGGGGGCGCGCCTCAAAGCCAGGGCGGGCTAAGAGAGGCACGCGAGCCCGCTGGGAGAGGCGTCGAGGAGCCCGCGTCATCGGCGGCGAGAGGAACAGCCGGGGTTACCTGCTGAAACGGAAACACATGCTCATCAAAATAAACGTGCCGGGAAGTGAACACGCGGTGGGAGACGGGATCGTAGCACCGATAACCCTTGGAGTTAGAGGGGTAGTCAATGAAGATGCAAGCGACAGAACAGGGTGCGAGTTTGTGGGGAGCGGTGTCAGCAGTGCTAGGATAGCAAAGGCACCCGAAAATACGCAAGCCATCATAAGATGGGGCGTAACAAAGAGAAGATGGTGAGGTGCGTAGTTCCACCGTGGGCGGCATGGTCGAAGGTTAAGGAGAAGCAAAGCAGTAGCGAGTGCGTCCGGCCAAAAGCGAGGCGGCACATTAGCATGAAACAGGAGCGTGCGAACATAGTCATTCAGAGTGCGAAGGACGCCTTGGGCTCGACCGTTCTGCTGTGAAGTATACAGGCATGTGAGACGAAAAACTGTGCCGTAGTGCGATAGAAAAGTGCGGAAAGCAAGATTGTCAAACTCTTTTCCATTGTCAGTTTGAAGAGCAAGAATGTGACGTCCAAACTGCGTGCTGACATAGGAGTAAAAAGCCTTCAAGGTGGAGAGTGCGTACGACTTTCGTTGCAAAGAAAAAGTCCACACAGAGTGAGAATAATCATCAAGGATAACTAGATAATATAAATAGACCGAATTACTAGGAACTGGAGAGGTCCACACATTGCTATGAATCAACTGAAAGGGAAAAGAAGCTATGGTGGTGGAGTTATTAAATGGAAGGGGAACATGTTTGCCGACACGACAGGCATGACAGGTGTGATCCTCTATCTTAGTACAACTGAAACTGAAACTCCTAAGAATATGACGAAGTGTGACGGGGTTGGGATGACCCAAACGAGCGTGCCAGAGATCGACGCCAGCGGAGAGAGCAACCGGTGCGATGGTGGAGGTGGACGACAGATGCACCGGAAAGAGCTCGCCCGGGCTGTCACATCGGTGTACTATCCTGGTTTCGAGCGTTCTTGACACAAAAACCAAGCCCGTCAAATTCATCAGTAACAGGATATTCACGAGTTAAACAACGAACGGAAACAAGGTCCTTAATAAGATGAGGTGACACAAGTATGCTAGACAAAGTTAAAGGCATGGAATTAGAAGGAAAAGAAGTGTGCCCGACATGTGTGATAGGGAGTGTGGAACCATCATCGACAATGATGCGGCGGTCGGTGGTGACGGGAGTGAAGGAGGCAAGATTACCAGGATGAGCAAACATGTGAGCCGTAGCCCCGGTGTGGCGGTGTCCATGTACCAATCACCGCCTCCAATGTAGGTGTTCGGCATAGGCGCGGTGTGCAGCGCGGTGAGGAGCGCCGGATCCCAAGGCGTCGGCGGCAGGGCCAGCGAGGGCGGCGATGGGGCCGCAGGGAGACCGTAGCCGACGCTCAGCTGGGCGGTGGGTATCCTCCATACGGCTGTGGAGCCGCGTAGTACGCCTGGTACATGGTATCTTGGGTCGGCGGGTGGCGGCGGCTCGAGTCGGTAGGACTTGGGCGGCGGTGTGGCGTGGGCGGCTCGGGTCGGCGGTGTGGCGCGGGCGGTAGCAGCGGCGGGTGGAGTAGCGGCGCAGCGAATCGGGCGGCGGCTGCGGGTGAGGCGGCGGCGGCTGGCGCGAGCGGCGGCAGCGGGAGGTGAGGAGCGGCGGCGGCTTGGAGCGGCGCGAGGAGAGGCACGGCGGCGGCGGCGGAGCGAAAGTGGGGAAAGAAACCTAAAAAACCGTGTGGCTCCCTTGGGCCTAAACGTGGATCAAAAGTGGCCTGCAATTTAATTGCGCCAGTCTGGTCTTGAACTCAAGACCTCTTGACTCTGATACCATGTGTGTTATGTGAATTGCATGATGTATTGCTCATGTGCAAATGCACGTATATATGATGTACAAGAGGTGGACCACGACCTCAACTATACAAGAAACTATAAGGTGGGCCCAATACACATATATGCACAATATATATACTTAACACTTAGTGGTTGATCTGTTTGTGAAAGAGGGGTGGTACCAAAGACTAGACCCTGACCCTCTTGAAAGATTTCACCGGAGATCCGAACTTCACCCTCTCTCAAGTCTCAAACATCCACAAGAACTGATTGCTCTCAATGCCAACTATTAGGATTTGCTCACTGAAGAGCGGCTAGAACAATAAATTTAGAAGGAAAATGGAAAGTAGTGCACTTTACTGAATGATTAAGATGAAACTATGGCGAATTTAAGATATGGCTTTACGACAACTAGACCATGACGACTAGGATTTATACCCAAGAACATGATGGCTAGGATTTATACCCAATTGCAAGATAGATGTCTCTTCCCATCGTTCATGAGCTATAACCTAACATTATGGAAAACGTAAAGCAAAATAGAAGACTGGAAAAAAAGAGCTACAATGCTCTTGTCGGAATTCAAATAGGAACAGGTAGATCATCTTCGATTGGATGCGCGATGGAGGGCTGCAGTGCTCCACGGCAGCTCGACGAAGCAGTATGTTGCTCTTAGATGCAGATCGGATGATCGAAACAGAGTCCAAGATTTGTTGTGTTTCTTCGGTTAAACAAACACGGCAGGTATCGAATTCGAGGAGATCATTAGGCATGGGGCTTGACACATGCGTCCTATGGAGCTTACATGTTTTCGTGCTTTCGTAATTAACTAATTATTATCCTGATGCATATGTGAATTCATTTTTCTCCTTTGCAAGCCACAAATGAAGATACTCCATCCATTCCTAAACTCTTGAGAGTGAATCTACACTTTAAAATATATCTTTATGCATTCATATGTAATTTGTATTGAAATCTCCAAAAAAGATTTATATTTAGAAACGGAGGGAGTAATATTTTTCATATATTTTTTTAAACGAAGACAAAAGCTTTTCCTCATTCATTAATTAAGAAGAAGAGAGTCGCCTGGTTAATTTACGGAAAACCGGGCGAAAACCGTTACATGCTTGGCCCCGAAAGACAACCAAGCCACAACCCCATGATACAAGTAGACTACTCCCGAACCATAAGACCACAAGACCACAAAGAAAGACAGACAAACTCTCCCATCACACCACCCCTACAATCCGCTTGCACATGAAATTCAACTTCACAAGTGAGCCCCCACATGGTAACTAGAGGAACCAACATCGGCAAATGCCCCGGACCTGAGCACACCCGTGATGACATGTCCAAACACCGAGAGCTATCCATCAAGCAAGTGCGGACGCTTTTTCTATAGCGCTACTCTTCTTGCTTCTGCACTTGTTTGATTTCTTCTTCAAAACGATAGGACGAGAGCTAGTAGCACCACTTTTATTATCCCTGATGACCTTCTCCTTAAGGAGACACCCAATTGTCTTGTCGGATCCAGGGTTAACAGCGTCCAAGGTAGCGAGGAAATCACAAATCTCTTTCGTTGTTAGAGCCCCAAGCACACGAGCCATTGCTCTGGGTGCGACAACCACATCATCTACAGAAACCACGTGCCCAATGAACTCGGACGAGCAAGACATTGCAACGTCTGAATGCTCCTTCTCCTCAAAGTCAAGTATCTGGTTGGGCTCGAGGGGTGGTAATGGAGGTAATGCCACAACCAAGATCTCGAGGGGGTCCACCTTCAGTTGCTCAACGGATAGAGGCGGAGTCAATTCCCCACACAGCTCCATAAGCTCAGGCATGATCTGTAGCACCGGAGACACAACCACATCAATGCACGAACCCTCAGAAGCAGATAACGGCGATCTAACCCCAGCACGAGGAGAGAAACGTCCATGAAACCCATCTCCATTCTCGTCCTCAAGGTTGACATCAGGCACAACCAGGGGGCGCTGCATAGGAGCAGTTTGCAACATAGGTGACACCTGCGAGAACCCACTCAGAACAGCCTCAGCTCGCTCTAGAAAGTTCCCCATCCGAAGCATCCAACCTTGCATGGAATCAACGACATCGCGCAGAGCTTGAACCGTTTTCTCGAGTCGAAAGGAAGCCATGTTGAGGAGCTTAGAGCGCAGCAACTCCGCTTGTCCCTCCATGGCAGACCGCAACGACACATCTGCCATGGCCACAGAGGCAACAGGAGCAGAAACAATGGATGCCCAGGAATCAACGACACATCTGCCATGACCGCATATACATATTTGCATAATGTATATGACTGGTTTTCTCAACACTTGTTATAAAGTTTGCAACGGCACTTACGCATTATCCACATCAAGAATCCCAACTCTAAATTGCTTGAAAACAACCTACTTGAATTCAAATCTCAGAAGTTAACCAAGCATGGACCCTCTATTACACAAAATACAAAAAATTATTTAGCATCCATGGTTCAGACAAAGACTACAGAGACAACAAACACACACCATGTCAGCATGGTACATTTTGAGGCCTACGGCATTAACATAAATCCAACACAACTGAGACAACACAATCCATGCATCCACGAAAATGCTCACACCATGCATCCATTTACCAAATTCAGATATTGTAAGATCCATCCATTTACGAAAATGCTCAATCCATCCATTTACGAAAATGCTCACACCATGCATCCATGCATCCACGAAAATGCTCACACAATCCATACATTGCTTGATCCATGCATCCACGAAAATGCTCACACCAGAAACCAAATTCAGCAGAAATCTAGACGAAAACTGGAACACCTGTCGATTTACCAAATATGTTAGCAAGCCATTCCTAGCTAAAAATAGCAATATGGTCCACTGCAATCCATGTAAACATAGGAAGCAAATGAGCGGTAAAGGTTAGCACTTACAGGAAAAGGGGGCACTCCCAACGAAAATGTCTCGGGTGACAAATCGATGACCATGAAAAAGCGGCATGCAATTAGCAGGAGCAACAATCTATCTACACCATGTGAGAAATGTTAAATCGTCGTGCTCAGATTCATCAGACCAATTCGGACCTCTCAGCAATTAACAGTGCCTCGAGTTCCTCTCTCCGCTTCTCCAGCTCCTGGAATACCAACAGAAATTAAGGAATGGTCAGCAGATGACACCATGGTAGCGACCAGAACTATTGTTGTAAACTGTAGCCTTGACACATGTTAAGAAGAAACTTCAGCAGTTCACAAAGGCAGTGGATATAGCAGTGTGCAGTAGACAGTTGCTTGACTCAGACCAAAGGATTACAACAATGTGTATCCTCTTCTATAAATGGGTAATAATGATTCTCCTGTGAACAGATATTTTGTTTCAATCTCAAGGTATGACTCGGAAAACCTTCATACCAAACTTACCAATCATAGTGGAAGAATCGTACGAAATATGTATGCATTAAATGTACAGTAACCAATGATCAAAACAAGAGAGAAAAACTATCAGGCAGGAACCACGGAAAGAATAAACTCTCCAGGGTCAAATAAGAGAAACTACCAGTATACACTCTGTTAAGCTTCATGCACTAGCCAACGCAATCAAAAGTCAAACTGATAGAAAGGGCTAAGCAATCCACATATACACTTCAACACCCCCTCTCACGTGTGACGCAGGAAGTCAACACGTGCATAGACTCAGAGGTATAGCTCAAGAAGCCTATATGTGGACAAAGGGGGGCAGCAGCAATTTTTTGGATAAATTGCAAAAGCCAAGACTTGAACTCAAGACATTAGGCTCCGATACCATGTAAAGGCTTCATGCACTAGCCAACGCAACCAAAAGTCCGAACTGAAGGCAGCTAGGTAATCCACATATACACTTCAACACACTCAAGCTTAATTTAAATGCATTCATTACTCTTAAGAAAAATAGGGGCTGAGTACTTGCCTGCAGATCTTTGGCTGCTTGCTCTCGTGATGTTGCTTTCTGCTGCCTAGAGCGCTTTAGTACACCAAGACATAATACCCCCTACACATTCAAAGTTGTTAGTGCAAGTAAAAACATGGTGGTACAACATAAACGAACTCCGATACTGATCATTTGTTCCACTGCACATTGCAGGATAATGCTTTGTTATAATAGGAATGCCTGGTTCCAATATCTGATACTAGTGCTTGTGAGAAGCTGAATTCAACTGGTCCATAATGCTATCTATATAGGCTCAGATAGTTGTCACTTGTCAGGCTAATTTTCTGGAACAGGAAATGATTCAAAAATTACATGGCATCGATTCTAACAAAATTAATTTTTACTCCCTCCGTCCCATAATATAAGAACGTTTTTCAAGCTTAAAAAACGTTCTTATATTATGGGATGGAGGGAGTAGCTTTTTTGTTGACTTTTAACTTTTAGGATAGAAAGGCATCATAGTTTATAACAGAACACAGACTTAACACCCAAAGTTCTCTAGACTCACCGAGATTACATAGATTAGTCCACATGCAAGGAGCAGATAGCTGGCAATGTCCTGAAGCAAAATCAGATCGCTCCTTTCAACGTTTGGGTATGCCTTTGTCATGACAGCAACACTGCCAGGAACCAAAGGAAAAATGAATAACAATAGTAACAGACATGGTTACATTTTAAGACTGGCAAGACATAATCAATAGCACTTCCAATTCCTGTTTCCGTGATCATGACACTGCTCATAGTGTCCCAGGAAACAAATGAAAATTTAACAGGTTCAGGATCCCAGAATTTTTACAGTGGCTGGTGCATGCAATTGTGATAGTTCTTGGTGCATGTGCTGTGAATGCAAAGAGGTCAATATGGTGAAACCCCCCATGATGATGACTTGATAAGAGCTTTACTCTCAACTCATGCCTAAGTTCACAAGTTTTATCATCCTAGTAATATTCAAGTATTCACTAAAGTGTGCACACTTAATACTGTTCTTGCATTTCTAGTCACCCTGGTTGAAACTATGTCGATGAATTGATAACATGAAACCTAGATAAAGATACAAGAGATATTTCTAGCAGAACTAAGGTGGCCTCCTGTGCTCCATAATCTACAAAGTATTCCTCTGCCATGATGTATGCTAACATAGGCAATCTTGGGCTCATGCATGCAGGTGCCTCTGAGCATGTGAGGACCACAATCCACTGAAAGGGGGGGTGGGGGGTATGATTGCATGGGATAAGAATACAAGAAAGGTTTGTGTTTGTCATGCTTTTCTATATGTCATAGCTATGCTTAAGGGTAGTGTTCGTGAAATTAGCAATTTATCGTATCTTATAATATATATCGAGTAACAGCCACTTTATGAAGCCACGCCTCCCACAATTTTCAAGAACCATTCACTTTGAAAATTATGAAGCCACACCTCTCACAATTTTCTTTTGAGGTTTATTTTGTCCATTACTTCCAAAAATGAAGGAACCAAAACCAATCTACCAATTATATAGGTAAACTCTAGATGAGCATCGACACTATCACACTAAGCATATGCATGAAACACTCTGAAAATTTGTAAAAATATGCACCAATTCTAGTAAAAATAATAAGGACAGCCCAGTGCATGTAGCTCCCGCTTGCACACGGTCTAGGGAAGGGGCGGACCAAGAATTGAATTTTGTGAACATAATAGGAGTTGAGAAACATATAGTCATCCTGAATACTTACAATATCTGTAGCATCCCCCTTGCAGGCCAGTATTCCAATATCTATTCATGTCAAAGAGAAGAAAGTTTACAAAACTAGAAAGCCACTAAAATTCTAACTCCATTCATGGACAATAAGATTGCATGAAGCCCAATCCATAAGCTTAAATCTAAAGGGCAGCCGAAATAAGACTTGGTGTTCGCTGACAGGAGCAGTTAGGGAATCTCCAAAGTTCCGTCATCATCATTGGTGATGATGTGGAAGAAAAAAAGAAGAATGAAAGAGAGCAAGTTTTTATGTTCCTAAACCAACAAGCCAAGCACAATCTGCGAGGTGGGAAAGAGAGAAAGCCTGTATATTCTGTCTCCTCATAGAGGCAACTTAAGACTACACTCAATTGGAGTAAGAGATGACCTTAAAAGGACAATCTGACAATTCACTATAATAATGACATGGCATCTAAAAAATATGTCCTAAACTAGAGAAACTAAATGGATTGCTACCTAAACCAATTAAAATTCCGACACCGATATAGCACATTCCACTATCAATGAATGGTAGCAAACAATTAATTGTGTGAAGCAAGCAACATAGGCACCATTTGGAGGCTGAAGCACAAAATAAATTACATGTAACCTACGCATTTTTTATCATCCACAAAACAGTTCAAATTGGACAAACCTCAACACCGCCAAAAGATGCATTTTTCTTTATACAAATCCTAAAGATGCACATATTAAGGCAGGGGCGCCGGGCAACGAAGCGAACCTTGCAGAATTTGATGATGAATCCCCACTCAGTCTCGAGGACGGCCACGAATAGCGAGATCACCACCGCATAGCACCGGAATATGCCCCCGAATATCTGAAAGCCCGGCAGTAAGACACCGAATCAGCCCGTTACCGCGGTGCGTCGAGCAGGGTTGAAAGTGGAAGGGGGGGACTCACGTAGCCACCGTTGCGGCGGAAGGACTGGACAGCGGATAGGACGTTGACGGCGACGCAGAGCAAGGCGGTGGCGGCCGTGACGACGCTGAAGCAGCCGCACACGATGAGGAGCGGGTCGCCGCGGGCGCGCCGCCGCGGCACTCGCGGCGTGTCCCCGCCGCTTCCGCTTCCGCTGCCGCTGCCACGAGCGGCCGGCGGCAACTCTGAGGGCCCCGGCGCGGAGGACGACGACGCCTCCCTGGCCATGGCGGACGAGCTAGGGTTAGGTATCTTTTACTTGCCGAGGGTTCGGCTTCGAGCCGTCGATGAGGTGGCGGGGGCGAGGGCGGAGTGAGTGAGAGGTGTGAGGTGTACGAGCGAGCTTATAAAGCGGGTGAGGAAGAAGCGGGTGGTGGCGCCCATGGACCGGGTGCACGGGGTCGGAGGACGCACGCGGCGTGCTCTGCAGCCACGCGCGGAGGGGCGTCGACCTGTGAGTGGGGCCAAGGGCTGATGGCCACGCGGGCGTGTGAGGTGGAAAGAAGAGCCAATGGGAGCCCAGCTCGTAGGTGTCTAGCTGGCATCAAGAGCATTCCATACTTTCTTTTTTGGCATCAAGAGCCTTCCATACGGCCATACTCCATACTGTTAGTGTTAGGCAAGGAAGAGAATATTTTAAAGAAGAGAAAAATACTACTTTCCTGATGGAGGATTAGCTAGCCGATTTCTAGTAGCTACATGATTCACATTTATTTATCCTGAAGTTATTTTAGTATTTTCGACGATGCACGTTTAATAGAAGAAGACGTTCCTACCGACTTCGTAAAATCTCAAGATGCCGGCTCAGTTTCTCGAAAGTGTTTATAGGCGTAAGACGTGTGTAAGTGCGTTTATATGGATGAATATATGCATGTATATATGAGCGCTTGCATCTATATTGTGTTTAAAAAACTCAACAAGTGCTCTCTGAATTCAGACTCAAGTGATGCTAGTGTCATTCACAAAAAATAAAATAAAATGATGCGAGTGTCACTGAACAAAAATATCTGCTATAATGTTGCAACACTATATTTGAACAGTAAATTAAAACAAATAGTAAATAAATTTTAAAAAAATGAATGTATTTGTACATGTTCATGTTACTATAACAACCGTGCCTGGCAATTTTCATGTGAAACGAGATAGTAGTGTTTTATTAGTGAAAAAAAGCAAAATTAAGTGTAAGTGTAACATTTGGAGTTTAACTTGTTCTTTTTTCTTTGCACATGTCAAATGCTTAAGCTTTCCCTCTAGCATTTGGTTGTGACAATAAAGACATCTATTTTTAAAAATTTATTTTGACATTGACAAAATACTTTTTTGAAGCGCAGGAGCATATGCTCCCAAGAACCAAATTAAATTTCCGCTTTGTCTATATATTATAGTTTATTAAAATACTATAAAATCTAACATAAATCAGAAACAGTTGGTCATTGATTTGACGAGGAGACGTTTCCATCCACGACGAGGCGCCTACGTTGACTTCATAAATTTTCAGATGATATGCCGGCTCATCTCGAAGGTGCTCATAGGGGTAGGGTGTGCATGCGCGCATTCATAGGAGTGAGTGTATGCGCGTATGTATGAGCGCTTACGTCTGTACTATGTTCAAAAAAAAACTTAAAGCACATAACTAACTTATTAAATCTACTAAACTTATAGCAGATGTTCTGCAAGAAATTCTGGCCACTTGTGGGGCAGCAGATGTTTGAGTTGGTGAGTGATTTCACAAGAGGTAGAATCGACATAACGAGGTTAAACTACGCAATCATCACTTTGCTCCCTAAGACTCCAGGGACGGAGCTTATTAAGCAGTTTAGACCCATTGCCCTAATAAACATGGGATTCCACCTTATGGTCAAGAGGTTCGCCACCCGGCTGTCCCTGGCGGCACATCGGGTCATCAGCCATAGCCAGTCGGCCTTTATCCGAGGTAGGAGTATCCTTGAGGGGATCTCAGTTCTTCACGAAATCCTTCACACAGGCGCCCAAGAGAAAGATGATTTCCTGATTTTGAAGTTAGACTTTGAAAAGGCATATGACCGGGTTAATTGGGACTTCCTGGAAGAGGTCATGAGGTTAAAGGGTTTTTCGCCATTGTGGGTGAGCTGGGTTATGCAGATGGTGCGAGGCGGCCAAACCGCCATTAACATCAACGGCGAGCCAGGACTGTACTTCCGAAATACCAGAGGGGTCAGGCAAGGAGATCCCATATCTCCGTTGCTTTTTAACATTGTGGTCGAGGCGTTGGTTGTCATCCTAGAGGGAGCTAGGAAAGCTGGCCACATACAAGGAATTTTTCCCAACCTTATGAAAGGTGGAATTACTTATTTGCAGTACGCCGATGATACGCTTATCATAATCAAGAATGACCCAGTTAGTTTGGTGAACCTTTGATTTTCTGCTCATGTGCTTCGAATCCATGTCGGGCCTGAAGATCAACTATGACAAAAGCGAGGCTTTTGTCACCAAAGGGGACCTAGAACATCGCCTTAGGACAGCGGACATCATGAACTGCAAACTAGGCACCCTACCCATCAAGTTCTTGGGCATGCCTCTTACCAACAATCATCTCACCATAGAGGACTTCCTCTTCCTTACCGATCGAGTGGCTGTGCGGGTGGAGCCTTGGATCGGCAAGTACCAGTCTTTAGGGGGCAAAACCATGCTGATCAACTCATGTCTCTCTAGTCTACCAATGTTCATCATGGGATTCTTTCTTTTGCAAGACGGCATTCACGAAAAAATGGATACGGTGCGATTCCGGTTCTTTTGGGGCAAAGAACTCGGGAAACAGAAATACCATATGATACACTGGAGTACTATTTGTGCACCTAAAGAGGTTGGGGGCCTCGGCATTATAAATTTTTGGGGAACACATTATTTCAAAAAAAATGCATACGATCACGCAAGATCTATCTAGGAGAGTATAGCAACGAGAGGGGAGGGTGTGTCAACGTACCCTCGTAGACCGAAAGCGGAAGCATTTAGTAACGCGGTTGATGTAGTCGAACGTCTTCGCGATCCAACCGATCCAAGCACCGAATGTACGACACCTCCGCGTTCAACACACATTCAGCTCGATGACGTCATTCGGGCTCTTGATCCAGTTGAGGCCTAAGGAGAGTTCCGTCAGCACGACGGCGTGGCGACGGTGATGATGAAGTTACCGGCGTAGGTCTTCGCCTAAGCACTACGACGATATGACCGAGGTGTGTAACTGTGGAGGGGGCACCGCACATGGCTAAGACAAATCTTGGAGTGCCTTTGGGGTGCCCCCTGCCCACGTATATAAAGGAGGGAGGAGGAGGAGGCCGGCCTAGGAGGGGTGTGCCTATGGGGGGAGTCCAACTAGGATTCCCAATTCTAATTGGAGTCCCCTTCCTTTTCCAAGAGGGGAGAGAGGGAAGGAGTAGGAGAGGGAGAAGGAAAGAGAGGGGGGCACCGCCCCCTCCCTAGTCCAATTCGTACTTGCCATGGGGGGGCGGCCAACCCTTGAGGCCCTTCTCTCCTTCCCCGTATGGCTCATTAAGGCCCACTACTTCCCCCGGCGAATTCCCGTAACTCTCCGGTACTCCAAAAAATACACGAATCACTCGGAACATTTCCGATGTCCGAATATAGCCTTCCAATATATCGATCTTTACGTCTCGACCATTTCGAGACTCCTCGTCATGTACGTGATCTCATCCAGGACTCCGAACAACCTTCGGTACATCAACACATAACTCATAATACAAATCGTCATCGAACATTAAGCATGTGGACCCTACGGGTTCGAGAACTATGTTGACATAACCGAGACACATCTCTGGTCAATAACTAATAGCGGAACCTGGATGCTCATATTGGCTCCTACATATTCTACGAAGATCTTTATCGATCAAACCGCATAACAACATACGTCGTTCCCTTTGTCATCGGTATGTTACTTGCCCGAGATTCAATCGTCGACATCATCATACCTAGTTCAATCTCGTTACCGGCAAGTCTCTTTACTCGTTCTGTAATGCAACATCCTGCAACTAACTCATTAGTCACATTGCTTGCAAGGCTTATAGTGATGTGCATTACCGAGAGGGCCTAGAGATACCTCTCCAATAATCGGAGTGACAAATCCTAATCTCGATCTATGCCAACTCAACAAACACCATCGGAGACACCTGTAGAGCATCTTTATAATCATCCAGTTATGTTGTGACGTTTGATAGCACACAAGGTGTTCCTCCAGTATTCGGGAGTTGCATAATCTCATAGTCAGAGGAACATGTATAAGTCATGATGGAAGCAATAGCAATAAAACTAAACGATCATTTATGCTAAGCTAACGGATGGATATTGTCCATCACATCATTCTCTAATGATGTGATCCCGTTCATCAAATGACGACACATGTCTATGGTCAGAAAACTTAACCATCTTTGATTAACGAGCTAGTCAAGTAGAGGCATACTAGGGACACTCTGTTTTGTCTATGTATTCACACATGAACTAAGTTTCCGGTTAATACAATTCTAGCATGAATAATAAACATTTATCATGATATAAGGAAATTTAAATAACAACTTTATTATTGCCTCTAGGGCATATTTCCTTCAGTCTCCCACTTGCACTAGAGTCAATAATCGAGTTCACATCGCCATGTGATTTAACACCAATAGTTCACATCTTTATGTGATTAGTTCACATCTCCATGTGACTGATACCCAAAGGGTTTACTGGAGTCAATAATCTAGTTCACATCGCTATGTGATTAACACCCAAAGAGTGATCATGTTTTGCTTGTGAGAGAAGTTTAGTCAACGGGTCTGCCACATTCAGAGCCGTATGTATTTTGCAATTTTTCTATGTCTACAATGCTCTGCACAGAGCTACTCTAACTAATCTCTCCCACTTTCAATATGTATCTAGATCGAGACTTAGAGTCATCCAGATCGGTGTCAAAGCTTGCATCAACGTAACTCCTTACGACGAACTCTTTGTCACCTCCATAACCGAGAAACGTTTCCTTATTCCACTAAGGATAATTTTGACCGCTGTTCAGTGATCCACTCTTGGATCACTATTGTACCCTCTTGCCAAACTCATGGTGAGATACACAATAGGTCTGGTACACAAAAATAGCATACTTTATAGAACCTATGACTGAGGCATAGGGAATGACTTTTCGTTCTCCTTCTATTTTCTGCCGTGGTTGGGTTTCGAGTCTTCAGACCTTGCAACATAGGCAAGAACTCCTTCTTTGATTGTTCCATTTTGAACTACTTCAAAAACTTGTCAAGGTATGTACTCATTGAAAAAGTTTATCAAGCGTCTTGTTCTATCTCTATAGATCTTGATGCTCAATATGTAAGCAGCTTCACCAAGGTCTTTCTTTGAAAAACTCCTTTCAAACACTCCTTTATGCTTTCCAGAAAATTCTACATTATTTCTGATCAGCAATATGACATTCACGTATACTTATCAGAAATGTTGTAGTTCTCCCACTCACTTTCTTGTAAATGCAGACTTCACCGCAAGTTTGTAATAAACTATATGCTTTGATCAACTCATCAAAGCGTATATTCCAACTCCGAGATGTTTGCACCAATCTATAGATGGATCACTGGAGCTTGCACACTTTGTTAGCACCTTTAGGATTGACAAAACTTTCTTGTTGTATCATATACAACTCTTCTTAAGAAATCCATTAAGGAATGCAGTTTTGACATCCATTTGCCAGATTTCATAAAATGTGGCAATTTCTAACATGATTCGGACAGACTTAAGCATCGCTACGAGTGAGAAAATCTCATCATAGTCAACACCTTGAACTTGTCAAAAACTTTTTGCGACAATTCGAGCTTTGTAGATAGTAACACTACTATCAGTGTCCGTCTTCCTCTTGAAGATCCATTTACTCTCAATGGCTTGCCGATCAACGAGCAAGTCCACCAAAGTCCACATTTTGTTCTCATACACGGATTCTATCTCAGATTTCATGGCCTCAAGCCATTTTTGCGGAATCTGGGCTCATCATCGCTTCCTCATAGTTCATAGGTTCGTCATGGTAAAGTAACATGACCTCCAGAACAGGATTACCACACCACTCTGGTGCGGATCTTACTCTGGTTGACCTATGAGGTTCGGTAGTAACTTGATCAGAAGTTTTCATGATCATCATCATTAGCTTCCTCACTAATTGGTGTAGGAATCACTGAAACTGATTTCTGTGATGAACTACTTTCCAATACGGGAGCAGGTACAATTACCTCATCAAGTTCTACTTTCCCCCCACTCACTTCTTTCGAGAGAAACTTCTTCTCTAAAAAGGATCCACTCTTAGCAACAAAGATCTTGCCTTCGCAGATCTGTGATAGAAGGTGTACCCAACAGTTTTTTTGGGTATCCTATGAAGACGCACTTCTCCGATTTGGGTTTGAGCTATTCAGGTTGAAACTTTTTCGCATAAGCATCTCAACCACAAACTTTAAGAAACGACAGCTTATGTTTCTTGCTAAACAACAGTTCATACGGTGTCGTCTCAATGGATTTTTAGACGGTACCCTATTTAATGTGAATGCAGCTGTCTCTAATGCATAACCCCAAAACGATAGTGGTAATTCGATAAGAGACATCATAGATTGCACCATATCTAATAAAGTACGGTTATGCCGTTTGGACACACCATTACATTGTGGTGTTCCAGGTGGCGTGAGTTGCGAAACTATTCCACATTGTTTCAAATGAAGACCAAACTCGTAACTCAAATATTTGTTTCCGCGGTCAGATCATAGAAACTTTATTTTCTTGTTACGATGATTTTCCACTTCACTCTAAAATTCTTTGAACTTTTCAAATATTTCAGACTTATGTTTCATCAAGTAGATATACCCATATCTGCTCAAATCATCTGTGAATGTCAGAAAATAACGATACCCACCGCGAGCCTCAACAGTCATTGGACCGCACACATCAATATGTATTATTTCCAATAAGTCTGTTGTTCGCTCCATTGTTCCGAAGAACATAGTCTTAGTCATCTTGCCCATGAGGCATGGTTCGCAAGCATCAAGTGATTCATAATCAAGTGATTCCAAAAGTCCATCAACATGGAGTTTCTTCATGCGCTTTACACCAATATGACCTAAACGACAGTGCCACATATAAGTTGCACTATCATTATTAACTTGCATATTTTGGATTCAATATTATGAATATGTGTATCACTACGATCGAGATTCAATAAACCATTTATATTAAGTGTATGACCATAGAAGGTTTTATTCATGTAAATAGAACAACAATTATTCTTTGACTTAAATGAATAACTGTATTGCAATAAACATGATCCAATCATATTTATGCTCAACGCAAACACCAAATAACATTTATTTTATGTTCAACACTAATCCCCAAGGTAAAGGGAGTGTGCAATGGTGATCTTATCAACCTTGGAATCACTTCCAACTCACATCATCACCTTGCCCTTAACTAGTCTCCATTTATTTTGCAACTCCCGTTTTGAGTTACTACTCTTAGCAACTGAACCTGTATCAAATACCGAGGGGTTGCTATAAACACTAGTAATGTACACATCAATAACATGTATATCAAATATACCTTTGTTCACTTTGCCATCCTTCTTATCCGCCAAGTATCTAGGGCAGTTCCACTTCCAGTGACCATTTCCTTTACAGTATAAGCACTCAGTTTCAGGCTTGGGTCTAGCTTTGGGCTTCTTCATGGGAGTGGTAACTTGCTTGCCATTCTTCTTGAAGTTCCCTTTCTTTCCCTTGCCCTTTTTACTTGAAACTAGTGGTCTTGTCAACCATCAACACTTGATATTTTTCTTGGTTTCTACCTTCGCTGATTTCAGCATCATGAAGAGCTTGGGAATCGTTTTCGTCATCTCTTACATATTATAGTTCATCATGAAGTTCCGGTAACTTGGCGATAGTGACTAGAGAACTCTGTCAATCACTCTTATCTGGAAGATTAACTCCCACTTGATTCAAGCAATTGTAGTACTCAGACATTGTGAGCACATGCTCACTGGTTGAGCTATTATCCTCCATCTTGTAGGCAAAGTACTTGTCAGAGGTCTCATACCTCTCGACTCGGGTATGAGTCTGAAATACCAATTTCAGCTCTCGGAACATCTTATATGCTCCGTGGAGTTCAAAACGTTTTTGAACTCCCGGTTCTAAGCCGTAAAGCATGACGCACTAAACTATCAAGTAGTCATCATACCGAGCTTGCCAAAAGTTCATAACGTCTGCATCTGCTCCTGCAATAGGTCGGTCACCTAGCGATGCATCAAGGACATAATTCTTCTGTGCAGCAATGAGGATAATCCTCAGATCACGGAGCTAGTCTGCATCATTGCTACTAACAACTTTCAACATAGTTTTCTCTGGGAACATATCATAAATAAAACAGGGAAGCTACACACGAGCAATTGATCTACAACATATATATGCAAATACTATCAGGACTAAGTTCATGATAAATTTAAGTTCAATTAATCATATTACTTAATAACTCACACTTAGATAGACATCCCTCTAATCATCTAAGTGATCACATGATCCATATCAACTAAACCATGTCCGATCATTACGTGAGATGGAGTAGCTTTTAATGATGAACATCACTATGTTGATCATATCTACTATATGATTCATGCTCGACCTTTCGGTCTCAGTGTTTCGAGGCCATATCTGCATATGCTAGGCTTGTCAAGTTTAAGCCGAGTATTCTGCGTGTGCAAAACTGGCTTGCACCCATGATAACCCACAAGTATAGGGGATCAATTGTAGCCTCTCTCGATAAGTAAGAGTGTCGAACCCAACGAGGAGCTAAAGGTAGAACAAATATTCCCTCAAGTTCTATCGGCCACCGATACAACTCTACGCACACTTGACGTTCACTTTACCGAAAACAAGTATGAAACTAGAAGTACTTTGTAGGTGTTGTTGGATAGGTATGCAAGATAATAAAGAGCAAGTAAATATAAAGTAGGGGCTGTTTAGATGAAGACACAACTAAATTAGTTTTAGTAAAGAGCTTTTGTCAACAAGAAGGTTATTTGTCCCTAGGCAATCGATAACTAGACTGGTAATCATTATTGCAATTTTATTTGAGGGAGAGGCATAAGCTAACATACTTTATCTACTTGGATCATATGCACTTATGATTGGAACTCTAGCAAGCATCCGCAACTACTAAAGATTCATTAAGGTAAAACCCAACCATAGCATTAAGTATCAAGTCCCCTTTATCCCATACGCAAACAACCTACTTACTCGGGTCTGTGCTTCTGTCACTCACGCCACCCACCATAAGCAAATCATAAGCATATTGCAAACCCTACAGCGGGAATCCCTCACGCTTGCGCGACACGGAGAGAACCATAGGACAGCACCAATAATAAAACATACAACTCAAACCAATCACGATCATCAAATAGCCATTAGGACAAAATAGATCTACTCAAACATCATAGGATAGCCATACATCATTGGGAAATAATATATAGCGTTGAGCACCATGTTTAAGTAGAGATTACAGCGGGTAAGAGAGAGGTTACACCGCTGCATAGAGGGGGGGGAGAGTTGGTGATGATGGTGGTGAAGTTGTTGGTGAAGATCGCTGTGATGATGATGGCCCCCGGTGGCACTCCGGTGCCACCGAAAGCGAGGGGGAGAGGGCCCCCCTTCTTCTTCTTCTTCTTCTTCCTTGACCTCCTCCCTAGATGGGAGAAGGGTTTCCCCTCTGGTCCTTGGCTCCCATGGCTTGGGAGGGGCGAGAGCCCCTCCGAGATTGGATCTATCTCTCTGTCTCTCTCTGTTTCTGCATTCTCACTTGGCTCTGTTTCACCGTTTGGCGTATATATGAAGATCCGTAACTCCGATTGGCCTGAAACCTTCGCCGTGATTTTTTTTCCGAATATTAGCTTTCTTGCGGCAAAAGAAGAGCGTCAACCGCCTTTCAGTGGGCTCACGAGGGTAGGGGCGCGCCCCCTGTCTCGTGACCACCTCGGGCACTGGTTCGCGTTGATTTTCCTTCTGAATTTTCCATATTTTCCAAAAATAAGCTCCATCCGTTTTTATCCCGTTTGGACTCCGTTTGATATGGATATTCTGCGAAACCAAAAACATGCAACAGACAGGAACTGGCACTGGGCACTGAATCAATATGTTAGTCCCAAAAATAATATAAAAAGTTGCCAAAAAGTATATGAAAGTTGAATAATATTGGCATGGAACAATCAAAAATTATAGATACGACGGAGACGTATCAGCATCCCCAAGCTTAATTCCTGCTCGTCCTCGAGTAGGTAAATGATAAAAAATAATTTTTGATGTGGAATGCTACCTAGCATAATCTTGATCATATGTCTAATCATGGCATGAATATTAAGATACGAGTGATTCAAAGCAATAATCTATCCTTTGACATAAAAATAATAATACTTCAAGCATACCAACCAAGCAATTATGTCTTATTGAAATAACATAGCCAAAGAAAACTCATCCCTACAAAATCATATAGTCTGGCTATGCTCCATATTTACCACACAAAGCATTCACATCATACACAACCCCGATGACAAGCCAAGCAATTGTTTCATACTTTTGATGTTCTCAAACCTTTTCAACTTTCACGCAATACATGAGCGTGAGCCATGGACATAACACTATAGGTGGAATAGAATGGTGGTTGTGGAGAAGAAAAAAAGGAGAAGATAGTCTCACATCAACTAGGCGTATCAACGGGCTATGGAGATGCCCATCAATAGATATCAATGTGAGTGAGTAGGGATTGCCGTGCAACGGATGCACTAGAGTTATAAGTGTATGAAAGCTCTAACTGAAACTAAGTGGGTGTGCATCCAACTTGCTTGCTCATGAAGACCTCGGGCATTTGAGGAAGCCCATCATCGGAATATACAAGCCAAGTTCTATAATGAAAATTCCCACTAGTATATGAAAGTGATAACTAAGAGACTCTCTATATGAAGAACATGGTGCTATTTTGAAGCACAAGTGTGGAAAAAGGATAGTAGCATTGTCCCTTTTATTTTTTTTATTTTTTTATTTATTTGGCCTTTATTTTTTTAATTGGCCTTTCCCTTTTTTTTGGGACAATGCTCTATTGAATGATGATCATCACACTTCTATTTACTTACAACTCAATATTACAACTCGATAGTAGAACAAAGATATGACTCTATATGAATGCCTCCGGTGGTGTACCAGGATGTGCAATGATCTAGCGTAGCAATGACATCAAAAAACGGACAAGCCATGAAAACATCATGCTAGCTATCTTACGATCATGCAAAGCAATATGACAATGATGCTCAAGTCATGTATATGATGATGATGGAAGTTGCATGGCAATATATCTCGGAATGGATATGGAAATGCCATGATAGGTAGGTATGGTGGCTGTTTTAAGGAAGGTATATGGTGGGTTTATGGTACCGGCGAAAGTTGCACGGTACTAGAGAGGCTAGCAATGGTGGAAGGGTGAGAGTGCGTATAATCCATGGACTCAACATTAGTCATAAAGAACTCACATACTTATTGCAAAGATCTATTAGTCATCGAAACAAAGTACTACACGCATGCTCCTAGGGGGATAGATTGGTAGGAAAAGACCATCGCTCGTCCCTGACCGCCACTCATAAGGAAGACAATCAATAAACACCTCATGCTCCGACTTCGTTACATAACGATTCACCATACGTGCATGCTACGGGACTTGCAAACCTCAACACAAGTATTTATCAATTTCACAATTACTCGACTAGCATGACTCTAATATCACCATCTTTATATCACAAAACTATTGCAAGGAATCAAACATATCATATTCAGCTATCTACAAGTTTATGTAGGATTTTATGACTAACCATGTGAATGACCAGTTCCTGTCATCTCTCTAAATAGATATAAGTGAAGCACGAGAATTTAATTATTTCTACAAAAGATATGCCCGTGCTCTAACAAATATAAGTGAAGCAAAAGAGCATTCTACAAATGGCGGTTGTCTATGTAAAGAGAAACAGGCAATCCAAACTTCAAATGATATAAGTGAAGCACATGAAGCATTCTATAAAGTCATACTCAAAAGATATAAGTGGAGTGCAAAGAGCATTCTATAAATCAATCAAGGACTATCTCATACCAGCATGGTACATAAAAAGAAAAATAAAAACCTAAATGCAAAAGACGCTTCAAGACTTGCACATATCGCATGAACGAAACGAATCCGAAAACATACCGGTATTTGTTGAAGAAAGAGGGGATGCATCCCCAGCATCCCCAAGCTTAGACGCTTGAGTCTCCTTGAATATTTACTTGGGGTGCCTCGGGCATCCCCAAGCTTGAGCTCTTGCCTCTCTTCCTTCTTCTCACATCGAGACCTTCTCAATCATCGAATACTTCATCCACACAAAACTTCAACAGAAAACTCGGTAAGATCCGTTAGTATAATAAAGCAAATCACTACTCTAAGTACTGTTGCAAACCAATTCATATTTTGTTTTTGCATTGTGTCTACTGTAATATAACTTTTTCATGGCTTAATCCACTGATATAAATTAATAGTTTCATCAAAACAAGCAAACTATGCATCAAAAATAGAATCTGTCTAAAACAGAACAGTCTGTAGCAATCTGAACATTCACATACTTCTGATACTTGACAAATTATACCCAAATTAGGAAAAATAAACAATTTGTATAGGAAGACAGTGCAAAAAGAATCAGAACCATTTGACGTTCCAGCTAAAAATGTAAAATCACGCACTACAGCCAAAGTTTCTGTCATGCACCGTACAAACCATCAAGCAAATGTAAACATCCTAAAGGCAAACCTTGGCACATTATTTTTATAATACAATGGAATTGTACAAGGGGATAATTATTTTTGTTGAAAGGTTTCTGTAATTAATATTCACAAAGTTCCCATGGGCATGAACAAAGTTCAAGGACGTCCCCCACTTTCACAATGCTCGTCTCTCTCACTTTCACTTTTCTTTTTAGAAAAAGTTTTGGGTTCCCCTCTTTATTTTTGTTGTTTTTAAACTATATGAAAGCACTCAACATAAATAAATGACTCTCTAAAACTTCCGGGTTGTCTCCCTGGCAGCGCTTTCTTTAAAGCCATTAAGCTAGGCATATAGTGCTCGAGTAGTGAATCCACCCGGATCCCAAGGTATATCAAAGCCAATTTTAATTAACAATGATTTGTAATTTAGTAGTGAGCAAAAAGTAAAATATATCATGTAACAACAAAGTCTAACTCTCTTCCTATGCATCGGCATGTCATAAAAGAATAATTCATGCACACAAAGTAAAGGCCAATGCATAGTATAAACAGTTTCTTGCAATTTTATCGTATTGGAAACATAGAGAGGTGGAGATATAGTTCCTCTCTCATAATAATTGCAAGTAGGAGCAGCAAGCACATGCATATTATATTCATCAAAATCATCATGTTCAACAGTAAAAGGCAACCCATCAATGTAATCCTTAATAAGTGCAAACTTCTCCGATATAGTGTAGTCGGGAGAATTCAAAAAGATAATAGGACTATCATGTGTGGGTGCAATAGCAACAATTTCATGTTTAACATAAGGAACTATAGCAAGTTCATCTCCATAAGCATAATTCATATTGGCATCTTGGCCACAAGCATCATCAAAAAGGGATATTTCAAGAGAATCAAAGGGATCATAACAATCATCATAGCAATCATCCTTCGGTAAGCACGAAGGGAAATTAAACAATGTATGAGTTGAAGAGTTACTCTCATCAGAAGGTGGGCACAGGTAGCTAATCCGCTCTTCCTCCTTTTGTTCTTCGCTCTCCTCATCATCTTTTTCATCCAATGAGCTCACAGTTTCATCAATTTCTTCTTCCATAGACTCCTGCAAAATATTAGTCTTTTCTTGGACAGCGGAGTAGTACTCAATATATGGTTCAACATAGGCATTAGAAGCATAATTATCATAGCAATATTTAAATATGGCAAAAAAAATTCAGATTTGTGAAGAGTAGCATCATACTTTTCAATAAAAGAAGCAATTTCAAAAGCACCCTTAAAAGAAACAAATTCTTCAATTTGTTGAACATCATAGTAATTATAAACACCCTTAGCATATGAAGATAAGATTCCATTATCAATAAACTCACATTGGTAGGGAAGGTGTTTCTTAGGGTTTTCAGAACAACAAGTAAAATCATATATTTCACATAAATTCCAAGCATAGCATTGCAAACGTTAAATTTGACCCCATAATAGTTTCCCTTTTTCAGATATACGGTGTCGCACATAACAAGCATGCTCATCTAAAGATTTGCCCTCAACTAAGCTAGTTGGGGTTTCGGCACGAGCACAAAGGGATCAAAGATGATCCAAGTAATAAGATTCAACAATGTGATAGATTTTGAGTGGTTCTTCATCCATTGGTTCAGTAGGTACAACTAATTTTTTTGGTATTTTGAGTTTCCTACCCATAACTAAAGATAGAAAACAACTAAGAACAGCAAATAAAAATTACTTAGTGATAAAGCAAACAAGCACACACAAGAATATTCACCCCACGCTATGGCTCCCCGGCAACGGCGCCAGAAAAAGGTCTTGATAACCCACAAGTATAGGGGATCAATTGTAGCCTCTTTCGATAAGTAAGAGTGTCGAACCCAACGAGGAGCTAAAGGTAGAACAAATATTCCCTCAAGTTCTATCGACCACCGATACAACTATACGCACGCTTGACGTTCACTTTACCGGAAACAAGTATGAAACTAGAAGTACTTTGTAGGTGTTGTTGGATAGGTATGCAAGATAATAAAGAGCAAGTAAATATAAAGTAGGGGCTGTTTAGATGAAGATACAACTAAATTAGTTTTAGTAAAGAGCTTTTGTCAACAAGAAGGTTATTTGTCCCTAGGCAATCGATAACTAGACCGGTAATCATTATTACAATTTTATTTGAGGGAGAGGCATAAGCTAACATACTTTCTCTACTTGGATCATATACACTTATGATTGGAACTCTAACAAGCATCTGCAACTACTAAAGATTCATTAAGGTAAAACCCAACCATAGCATTAAGTATCAAGTCCCCTTTATCCCATACGCAAACAACCTACTTACTCGGGTCTGTGCTTCTGTCACTCACGCCACCCACCATAAGCAAATCATAAGCATATTGCAAACCCTACAGCGGGAATCCCTCATGCTTGCACGACACGGAGAGCACCATAGGACAGCACCAATAATAAAACATACAACTCAAACCAATCACGATCATCAAATAGCCATTAGGACAAAACAGATCTACTCAAACATCATAGGATAGCCATACATCATTGGGAAATAATATATAGCGTTGAGCACCATGTTTAAGTAGAGATTACAACGGGTAAGAGAGAGGTTACACCGCTGCATAGAGGGGGGAGAGTTGGTGATGATGGCGGTGAAGTTGTTGGTGAAGATCGCGATGATGATGATGGCCCCCGGTGGCACTCCGGTGCCACCAGAAGCGAGGGGGAGAGGGCCCCCTTCTTCTTCTTCTTCCTTGACCTCCTCCCTAGATGGGAGAAGGGTTTCCCCTCTGGTCCTTGGCTCCCATGGCGTGGGAGGGGCGAGAGCCCCTCCGAGATTGGATCTATCTCTCTGTCTCTCTGTTTCTGCGTTCTCACTTGACTCTGTTTCACCGTTTCGTATATATATGGAGATCCGTAACTCCGATTGTCCTGAAACCTTCGCCGTGATTTTTTCCGAATATTAGCTTTCTTGCGGCAAAAGAAGAGCGTCAACCGCCTTTCGGTGTGCTCACGAGGGTAGGGGGCGCGCCGGGGGGGGGCGCCCCCTGTCTCGTGACCACCTCGGGCACTGGTTCGCGTTGATTTTTCTTCTGAATTTTCCATATTTTCCAAAAATAAGGTCCGTCCGTTTTTATCCCGTTTGGACTCCGTTTGATATGGATATTCCGCGAAACCAAAAACATGCAACAGACAGGAACTGGCACTGGGCACTGGATCAATATGTTAGTCCCCAAAATAATATAAAAAGTTGCCAAAAAGTATATGAAAGTTGAATAATATTGGCATGGAACAATCAAAAATTATAGATACGACGGAGACGTATCAACCCATTGTATGTGAACGTAGAGCTTATCACACCCGATCATCACGTGGTGTCTCGGCACGACGAACTGTCGCAGTGGTGCATACTCAGGGAGAACACTTATACCTTGAAATTTTAGTAAGGGATCATATCATAATGCTACCGTCGTACTAAGCAAAATAGGATGCATAAAAGATAAACATCACATGCAATCAAAATATGTGACATGATATGGCCATCATCATCTTGTGCCTTTTTTGATCTCCATCTCCAAAGTACCGTCATGATCTCCATCGTCACCGGCATGACACCATGATCTCCATCATCTTGATCTTTATCAACGTGTCGTCACATGTTCGTCTCGCCAACTATTGTTTTTGCAACTATTGCTATCGCATAGCGATAAAGTAAAGCAATTATATGGCGCTTGCAACTTATGCAATGAAGAGACAACCATAAGGCTCCTGCCAGTTGCCCATAACTTTAACAAAACATGATCATCTTATACAACAATTTATATCTCATCACGTCTTGACCATATCACATCACAACATGCCCTGCAAAAACAAGTTAGACATCCTCTACTTTGTTGTTGCAAGTTTTACGTGGCTGCTACGGGCTTGGCAAGAACCGTTCTTACCTACGACATAAAAACCACAACATGGTACAGTGATTGCTTTTTGATCTTCAAAAAGAACCCTGTTCATTGAATCCGATAAACTAAAGTTGGAGAAACTGACACCCGCCAGCCACCTGTGTGCAAAGCACGTCGGTAGAACCAGTCTCATGAACGTGGTCATGTAATGTCGGTCCAGGCCGCTTCATCGAACAATACCGCCAAATCAAGAAACAACTAGTGACGGCAAGCAATATGTATATATCCACGCCCACAACTCCTTTGTGTTCTACTCGTGCATATAACATCTACACATAGACCTGACTCGGATGCCACTGCTGGGGAACGCATTATTTCAAAAAAAATACCTACGATCATGCAAGATCTATCTAGGAGATGCATAGCAACGAGAGGGGAGAGTGTGTCTACGTACCCTCGTAGACCAAAAGCGGAAGCGTTTAGTAATGCGGTTGATGTAGTCGAACGTCTTCGTGATCCAACCGATCCAAGTACCGAATGTACGACACCTCCGCGTTCAACACACGTTCAACTCGATGACGTCCCTCGGGCTCTTGATCCAGTTGAGGCCGAAGGAGAGTTTCGTCAGCACGACGGTGTGGCGACGGTGATGATGAAGTTACCGGCGCAGGGCTTCGCCTAAGCACTACGACGATATGACCGAGGTGTGTAACTGTGAAGGGAGGCACCGCACACGGCTAAGACAAATCTTGGTGTGCCTTTGGGGTGCCCGTGCCCATGTATATAAAGGAGGGAGGAAGAGGAGGCCGACCTAGGAGGGGCGCGCCTATAGGGGAGTCCAACTAGGATTCCCAATCCTAGTTGGAGTCCCCTTCCTTTTCCAAGACGGGAGAGAGGGAAGGAGTAGGAGAGGGAGAAGGAAAGAGAGGGGGCGCCGCCCCCTCCCTAGTCCAATTCAGACTTGCCATGGGGGGGCGGACAACCCTTGAGGCCCTTCTCTCCTTTCCCGTATGGCCCATTAAGGCCCACTACTTCCCCCGGCGAATTTCAGTAACTCTCCGGTACTCCGAAAAATATCCGAATCACTCGGAACCTTTCCGATGTCCCAATATAGCCTTCCAATATATCGATCTTTATGTCTCTACCATTTCGAGACTCCTCGTCATGTCTGTGATCTCATCTGGGACTCTGAACAACCTTCGGTACATCAAATCACATAACTCATAATACAAATCGTCACCGAACGTTAAGCGTGCGGACCCTACGGGTTCGAGAACTATGTAGACATGACCGAGACACATCTTTTACGAAATAGGGTTTCCCCCCGCTTTAGATTATAAAGAACCACCACAACAAATCCAACAGTCGCGGCCAACAAAAGGTCCCGCCAAAGAAACGAAAATAAGTTGCCACAGGGCATAACAGAAGTACAACAACGAACGGATCGCTAGGGGCACAGCCAAACAACCCCAAAAGAGAGGATCAAAGTCTAACTAATCTGGCTCCGGTGGTGGAGGTGGTAGCGGAGGCGCCAATGTTCCTGTGGTGGAGCGTAAGGCCGAGATGATCCAGTCGATGAAGTCCCGATCACGCCGCTTGCTGAGCGGTCTCCATAGCTATAAGAAGCCAGATAGTTTGTAAATAGAATCAGTCGCACGAGATGGAATCACATGCTCAATCACGAGTTTATTGCGAGCCGTCCACAATGTCCATGCAATCGCCCCTACTACTACCCACAAGCTAGGGTGTGTCCTGGCGTCTTGGCTTAGGACCGCCTGAAATAAATCGGGGAGGTTATCATGGTTCCAATCACCATGAATCACCTCCCTGACACAGCTCCAGAGGAGGACTGCCGTCGGGCAACGGAAGAAAATATGGTTGGAGTCTTCCGGTATGGTACATAGGGGGCATAGACCATCCCCGGGGCCATTCCGTTTTCTAACTTCCATACCCGAAGGTAAACGGCCCCTCACCCATTGCCATAGAAAGATGCGAATCTTCAACGGTAGCTTAATCTCCCAGAGAAGGGTCATTTCGGTTGGGCCCGTGGTGGCTAGCATGGCGCGGTATAGGGACTTGGTAGAAAACCTCCCACTTGGTTCCAGGGACCAAGATAATGAGTCTTCCTCCGAGGAGGAAGGGTGAAGAGCAATGCATTGAAGCATCTCATCCCATTGGGCCCGTTCTAATGGTCCAAAAGTACGGCGGAAAGCTATAGGTCAGTGAGGGCCGCATACACGGATAGGTGCGGTCGGACACAAATAGAGAAGAGCGCGTTGAAACGCCGAGCAAATGGTCGGTCACCCGACCAACGGTCCAGCCAGAACAGGGTGTTGGTGCCGGTCCCTACCAAGATGGATGTTCCAATCCGTAGGACCGGCATAAGCTGGATGATTGCCTGCCAAAACTGGGAGCCACCCGACCGGGGGGCGAAGGCCAGGGGCTGTCCACGTAGGTACTTTGCATGGATGACCTGAAGCCATAGGCCTCCATCTCCTGTCTCAATGCGCCATAGCCACTTGGAGAGCAAGGCTATGTTCATTCGTTTGGACGAGATGACCCCCAAGCCTCCTTGGTCCTTTGGCTTGCAAATCTCAGACCATTTTACCATGTGATACTTTTGTTTATTATCTGGGCCCGCCCAGAGGAACCGGGACAAGTACTTGGTGACTTCCTGATGAAGGGATTCATGCAAACTATAGAATCCCATCAGGTACATAAGCAGGCTAACCAAGGAAGAGTTCATCAACACGACCCGGGCCGCCTTGGATAGCCACCTCCCTTGCCATGGTTCGATCCTGTGTTGGAGTTTGGACACCGTGGGGCGAAGATCCTTTGCCTGGAGGCGGGAATCGCTAATCGGGAGGCCAAGGTAGGTGGTCGGGAACGAGCCAAGACGGCAGTTCAACCTATTGGCTATGCGCCGGGATTCTTCCTCTGAGTATCCTAGTACCATTACTTCGCTTTTGGCAAAGTTTATTGTCAGGCCCGACATCTCTTGAAAACACAAGAGTAGAAACTTCAGATTTTGGATGTCAGTATCCGAGCCCTCCACCATGAGGATGGTGTCATGTGCATATTGGAGGTGAGTAATACCCCCGTCACCGACTAAGTGCGGGCATACCCCCTTGATATGGCCCGCCCGCCGACCTTTGTCCAAGATTGTGCCAAGAGCATCCACAATCAGGTTGAACAAGAAGGGGGATAGGGGATCACCTTAGCGGACCCCCTGGGCAGTGCAGAAGTAGGGGCCAACCTCCCCGTCGATATTGACCGCCGTACGGCCGGACGTAACCAACTGCATCACCCGAGCTATCCAATATGGGTCAAACCCACGCTTCTCCATGACCTCACGGAGGAAGGACCAGTGGATCGTATCATAAGCCTTATGGAAATCTATCTTGAAAAAAACCGCACGGAGGTGTTTCCTCTTGACCTCATGGAGGATCTCGTGAA
The DNA here is from genome assembly GCF_056163025.1 of Triticum urartu. Taxonomy (NCBI): domain Eukaryota; kingdom Viridiplantae; phylum Streptophyta; class Magnoliopsida; order Poales; family Poaceae; genus Triticum; species Triticum urartu. The sequence continues at coordinate 400,685,489 of NC_141874.1, forward strand.
GCACTAGAACCCCATTGAGAATGAATCGGCCTTTAGTGAACGCCGACTAGTTCGGGTGATGGATCCTTGGAGCCAGCAGAGCCGCCCTAGTGGCGTACCCTTTAGCTAGGATCCTAAAGATCACGTTAATCACCGTGATTGGGCGAAATTGGCGAATATCTGATGCCCCCTGGAACTTGGGAATTATAGAAATGATCCCATAATTCAGGCAAGATACATCAAGGGTTCCCCTCGAGAACTCCCGGAATAGCTCCATAATCTCGCCCTTGATGGTGTGCCAGAAAGTTTGAAAAAACCGAACCGGGAGACCGTCTGGGCCCGGGGCAGAGGTCGGGTTCATGGACTTGATGATGGCCTCTACCTCAGATTCCTCAAAGGGGTTAAGGAGGGTTTGGTTCTCTTCGGAGGAAACATGGAGATGCTCCTCCCAGAAGTTCTCAGCTAGCGCGAGGCCCCCTCGCGGCCGGGCGGAAAACAGGGTTGTATAGAACCCATCAACATGAGCCTGAATCTCATCCGGGTCCTGTAACAATCGGTCCCCATCCCAAAGGATGGGGATGGTGCAACGTCGCCTACGGCCATTGGCGATGGCCTGAAAATAAGCCGTGTTGGCATCGCCAAACAGGACCCAATTGACAGCGCCACGCTGGCGCCAGTATTCTTCCTCTTTGGCGTAGATGTTAGTGAGGGTATCTTCCAGACTATATCTCAGGGACCACTCCTCCGAAGATAGACCCGGGCCGTCCGCCCGAATGTCAAGATCTCGGATCTCCATCAGTAGAGCCTGCTTCTGGACCCGTAGGTCTCGTCCAATATTTGCACCCCACCCCTTCATAAATTGTCGGGATCGCTTGGCCAGGTGATGCCATTCGTCCATGACTGACATAGTCCGGTGAGGTTCAGCACGAGCCGCGATCCAGTGATCTCGGACGGCCGTAATGAATCCCGGATGGCGAAGCCAGAACGACTCAAACCGAAAGCGAGGGGGCGGTCGGGGGCGCTCATCCCTGGATGATAGTAGGAGTGGTACATGGTCGGATCCAATCCTAGTGATGGCCTGTAGAGTAGCTAAGGGGAACCGGAGTTCCCATTCAGGGGATATAAATACCCGGTCGAGAACACTTCGGGTCGGATTCACCTGTTTATTAGTCCAGGTGAAGCGGGCTCCGACCCTATCTAACTCCCGGAGCTCGAGGTCGGCAATCCAGTCGTTAAAACGTTGCATGCCTGACTGGTCAACCCGACCATTATTCTTGTCTGCTACGGAGCGAAGGAGATTGAAGTCACCCCCAACGATCACGGGGAGAGTGGCCGCCCTAATCTTGGCGTGCAGTTCGGCGAGGAAAGCGGCGGAGCGGCTATGGTCAGCCGGGCCATAAACGACAATCACTTCCCATTTGAAGTTAATTGCTCTCTCCCATACTTCCATACTCACGAAGAAATCTCCGCGATCCATGGAGCCAACCTCAAAGGTGTCATCCTTCACCCCGAGAAGGATGCCACCGGAGTGGCCCGCCACCCCACTAGATGGCAACCAGTGCCATGCAAACAAGTGTCTTCTCAATCGATCAAGTTCCGAGAGAGAGAACTCGGTCCTCATCGTTTCTTGGATTGCCACTATATCAATATTCTCTTCGCGCATGTAGTCCACTAGTTGGCGACGCCGACCATCATGGCCGAATCCGCGAAGATTCCAGAAAAGAGCACGCATACTACTCCTCTAGGGGGTCCACACTGGACCCCACTGCTATGGATGCGCTAAGAGCCCGATGAAGCTGAGCCATGCGCGACCGAGTACGGCCACGGACCTCGGCCAGGGCAGCAGAAGGCCACCCTGCCAACCCCACGGGCTGTGTGTTGGGGGTCGCAGCAGCCTCAGCCGCGGCAGCCTCGCGGGCCCTAGCGGCCGCAAGATGGCCATCAAGAATCTCTTTAGCCTTGATGGCCGAGATCTGTTCGAGGGCCGGACCCTTCTCACCGCGAAAGACGATTGCAGAGTCCTTAGCGAGAAGGGCTAGATGACCTAAGGGAACAGCAGCAAGTGCAGAGAAGGAGTCCATTTCTTCCTCCTCCACTGGGATCCCCCCATCGGATGGATCATCCATAAGCAAGCAATCAACAGCCGAAAGAACAGGGGGGAGTTGTGACGGACCTGAGTCCAGGTTGCGGGCCGCAGCCCGGCGAGCGGCCTTCTCGACTGCATTGGGGGACGCACCAGGTGTGTGCGCGGCCAAGTCGATCCGTGCACTCCTCCGCGTAACCGTCGCTGGAGACGACGCCAAACGAGGACGACCCTTGCCCTTCGGAGGACGAGGAGGCGCTATGGGGCGGACCTGCCCAGTTCTGCTCACCGGGGAGGTCGCGCCCGACCCAGCCCGCGGCGACGGTGGTGGCGATGATGTCTGGGCGATGGCGGGTGAGGCAATGCGCGGGAAGGAGGGGGGGTAGACCTCTAGGCTGACGTCGCTTGCACCACTGAGTGTCTCCGGCTCCAAAGCAACCAAGGGAGTGCCAAGGAGCAGGGAGAGGGCCGCGCAGGGGCGAAGCGGCGAATCAGCCTCGAGCATATCGTTGAGAGCACGGGCATCCACATCCTCCATTGGATCTTGTGCAGGAGCATCATGGGTCAGAGAGAGCTCTTTAGTCGCTGTCTTGTTCCCTGGCAAGGGTGGCGCATGAGGTGTAGGGGAGTCTTCATCCTCTCTGCTGGAGCTTGGTGAATGGCTGCGCCTGCGCGGTGACCGACCATCACCGTGGGAGCGTGGGCCACCGCCCAAGTCGCCATCGGACCCGTGTGCCGCATCATCCGTCACTGGATGGGAAGAGCCCAAAGCTTCCCCTTCCACCGAGATCTTGAGGTCATATCCAGCATCTCCAAAGAACATACGGACTATCGTCTGCAGCTTAGTTGGATCGGGAGTCTTGATCTTGACACGAACAGCCGGTCCGTGGATGAGGGAGGGGCCGTCCACCTGCACAATCTTGCCATGGAGTCTAGACATGTTCCGAATGACACGTTCCTTCTTGGCAGTCGGCGGTAGTCCCCGGATTTGAATCCACACCGTCGAGAGACTGGCCACCGCCATAGGGTCCACCAATGGCACCGAGATGCTGACGGTGAGCTTGTTGAGAGCCAAAGTGAGCTGATCATTGTGCGTGCCGTAGCGCAGGCTGATAGGGTCCGGAAACACCGCTGTAAACTCATGATCAGAGATCGGAACAACCTCCCAGTCCCAATCCGGGCGGAAGAGGTGACGGAGCTCCTCGGTGATGATCGCCGGGGAAGCCGACCGGCCCTCCAGGACTGAGATGAGAGCAGCCAGGGATGGCACAGCCGCGACCACGGGCAAATCCATCTGGAAGAACCCAAAATCATCCAAGGCATGGCCGTAGAGCATCAGCTCCCCCTCCTCTGGCTGAAGCAGGCAGAGAATCGCGGGGTGATCTGTGCCCTTGCACTTGAAACAAGCCGGAGGCTCCTTGAAGTCGACCTGGCAGTGGCCTTCCTGGCCACAGTTGAAGCAGGAGGCAGCGCAGGAGGTGGCCTTTTCCTGCGCGGTCGGGTGGGCCGGCGTCGGGTGGGTGACGGAGGAAGCCTGGCCAGCTCCACCACCGAACCGCTGGCCAGCCTTCTTCTTCTTCTTCGCGAAAGCGCCGCGGGATTGGTGGCGCCGGGACCTGAGGGAGGGAGCTGTGGCTGACGCTGGGGGGATTGCTCCGCGCGGCCAGAGCGCACCGGGGATCACGACCGGCGGGGAGGGGAGCGACGAGGAGGGGAGCGGCGGTCCCGCTCACGCCCACGGCTCCGCCAGTGGTCCGGCGAACGGTCACGTGGCCGGTCCTCCCTCCCGAAGGGATCCGAAGTCGGGGCAGAGCCTCGGGACACGAGCTCGGAGCGGAGCTCGGATTCCCTCCGCGAGGCCTCCGGGGAGGGGCGCCAAGACTCAGCCAGGCGACGGTCCGCAGGCTCGTCAGCACGGCGCTTCGGGCGAGGAGCCCCATCCCCCACATCGCGCGGCATCAGGGGCCGAGCAGAGAGCACGAACAATGCAGGGATGGAGGAGGGGGTCGGGGGCGGCGCGGGATGGGATGGTGCGGGAAGGGGGGAGGAATGCAGAGCAGGGGAGCACACATGCCCTAGAGAAGAGGACGGCTCGGGCCCTGGAGCAGGATCGCCCGGGCCTCCAGCAAGAGACAAGGCGAGGCCCAGGACCACCCCACGGCCCAAAGAAGGGAAGCCCCCCAACACCAGAGGCCCAAGGCGCTCCAGGCGGCCTAGCCCAATACGCGACTGGTCGCTGTGGGAGGGAAGGGTTTCCCCACGTACGGCCAGGGGGTGGCGGTGCGGCGCCAGCACCGCCCGCGGGACGTCGGCGGCCGGGCTGGCCGGAGCCGGCGAGGGGAGAAAGGCGCGGAATTTGGGCACGCCGCGCGATGTCGAGGCCATCCCCGAAGCAGAGGAGGCCAACTGAGGGAGGAGGGGCACAAGCTCGACGGCGAGGGGTTGTCCCGACGCCAAGAAACTGCCGCACGACCGAAGTCTGCCCTCCCGACCACCCCCCAAGCACGGGCTCGGGCCCCGCGACCGCGCCACCCAGCCGGAGGGCCAGACCGCGCTGGTGACGGGGAAGGTGGGAAATGGGAGGGGCGAGGTGGCCCCTGCGCAGGGAGGGGAGCGCTCGGACGGGGGAGAGGGGGCAGCTCACCGGAGACGAGCGCAGCGAGTCGGTCACCAAAACGGCGGCCACTCGGAAGGAGACCCGCTGCAGCCGCAGCCGCGTCGGCCAGGTCCTCCTCCGCCGCCCAATCCGCCCAACGCTCGCGGTCAAGGAGGTCGATGCGGGAGGGGGGGGCAGCGAGCACCAGAGGCGGGGGGGAAGGGGTTCCCATCGCCGCCACTCCTCCTCTTCTCGATCTGCGTGGGCGTGGGCACGATGTTCTGACGGACATCTACTGTGCACACCCACCGCTGCACGGCGTACCGAGACACATCTCCGCTCAATAACCAATAGCAGAACCTAGATGCTCATATTGGCTCCTACATATTCTACGAAGATCTTTATCGATCAAACCGCATAACAACATACGTTGTTCCCTTTGTCATCGGTATGTTACTTGCCCGATATTCGATTGTCGGTATCATCATACCTAGTTCAATCTCGTTACCGGCAAGTCTCTTTACTCGTTATGTAATGCAACATCCCGAAACTATCTCATTAGTCACATTGCTTGCAAGGCTTATAGTGATGTGCATTACCGAGAGGGCCTAGAGATACCTCTCCGACAATCGGAGTGACAAATTCTAATCTTGATCTATGCCAACTCAACAAACACCATTGGAGACACCTGTAGAGCATCTTTATAATCACCCAGTTACGTTGTGACGTTTGATAGCACACAAGGTGTTCCTCCGGTATTTGGGAGTTGCATAATCTCATAGTCAGAGGAACATGTATAAGTCATGATGAAAACAATAGCAATAAAACTAAACGATCATTTATGCTAAGCTAACGGATGGATCTTTTCCATCACATCATTCTCTAATGATGTGACCCCGTTCATCAAATGACAGAACATGTCTATGGTCAGAAAACTTGACCATCTTTGATTAACGAGCTAGTCAAGTAGAGGCATACTAGGGACACTCTGTTTTGTCTATGTATTCATACATGTACTAAATTTCCGGTTAATACAATTCTAGCATGAATAATAAACATTTATCATGATATAAGGAAATATAAATAACAACTTTATTATTGCCTCTAGGGCATATTTCCTTCATAAATACCAAGCACATGAATTGGTGTTTAATGGCAAAATGGGCTTGGAAAATACTTACCGGCCAAGGCGGCCTTTGGTTACAAATCATCAGACACAAATATCTACAACAAGCCCCGCTGTCTACCGCAACAGGAAGAAATGACTCATCGTTCTGGAAAGCGATTGTTAAGATCAGGCACCTCCTTCGCATGGGTGCTATTCATCAGATCGGCAACGGGCAATCCACCGTCTTTTGGCTGGATGTGTGGCTTGGGCCAGAGCCGTTCGCTACCACCTTCCCCCGGCTATTCGCCATAACAATGGCACCGAATGCGTTAGTCAGTGAGATTTGGAGGGGCGGCCAATGGGCCCCTCAGTTCCGTTGCTCCATTGGGGCCGTGGAAAGAGTCGAATGGGACCATTTGGTGGCCCTGTTACAATCTATTACACCAAATGCGGAGCCGGACTCATTCCGGTGGAAATTACAACCATCAGGATAGTTCTCGACTGAATCCTTATATCGGGCCTTACACAACGGAGCGGTTCCGTTCCAAGCAATGGACATTTGGAGGGCACGTATCCCTACTAAGATTAAAATCTTCCTCTGGCAGTTGGTCCGTGATAGGCTGCCCACAGGTGTCCAGGTTCAGAAACGACACGGCCCAAGGGACGGGCGGTGTCCCCTATGCGGTGCAATCGAAGATACCAATCATATCTTTTTCAAGTGCATCCTGGCACAACTCCTTTGGGGTGTTATCCGTGATACTACTAGTTGCAATTGGGCTCCCATTTCGTTTGGAGCCTTCCATACACTAGTCGCATGATTGTCTGGCCGCCCATGTAGGATTACTTTGTTTGTCTTTGCGGCAACGGCTTGGGCCTTATGGCATGCTCGCAACAAAGCTGTAATTGAGGGCAAATTCATTAAATACCCGGCTGATATCATATATAAAATGATCATTTTTATGCAACTATGGAAACCACTGAACAAGACGGAGGATGCTTCAACTATCGAGGTGCTACTGGAGAAGTTCTGCACACTCGTCTCCCAGTTACGGCAGGCATAGGACCCATGAGGATCAACAGGGCGGTTGAGGGCCTCTGCCGTCAGGGCCCACCTCACTACGCTTCACCGGCGGCGCTGGCTTGCATCGTTAGTTATTTGGCCTAGTGCCTCGGCCCTATGGGTCTGTATCGAACCATTCTACTTTTATGTTCTTTTCTTTTCTTTTCGGCGAACCTCTTTAGACCTGGATTTGTACTTGTAAGGGCTTCAGCGTGCTAAAGCCGGGCAATATGCCTCCTCTCTAAAAAGTCCTAATTAGGCCTACAACATTTTGTAGGTTAAGAATTGTAAATCTCCGGCCCACTTTCAGGGTCTCCTAATTGCATGTCCTATATGTTGGTATCGGCGATGTGATAATATCATCCAGAAAACACTTTTCTCTCAAGTTCAAAAGACACTTTCATCGTTATAGAGTCGAAAGATCGCATGCCTATGTGTCGTACTAACCATATTAAAAACTTTGCCCCCAGACCTAGCAGATCACGAAGTCCCGTCCTAAACGTGTACATGTATGGCAATGTTGTAAAACTACGGGCCTAGTACGTAGTACATACATATGGTTGTGGTCTCGAACAATCATGCAAAATACTCGCGCATACGACCAATGCTACTATACATCGAAAGGCAATGTCCGATGGTGAGCAACAGCCGGCCGGCTGGGGTAGTTACGCATGCAGCAACGGAGTAAAGGCAACAAACGGTTGCACAGGTTGGTGAGGGTATGCAGCAGCAGGGAACCTGTAACGGGACACTGTTCATCAAGAAGCAACGAATTTTAATGTGCCGATACCGTGCAACGGAGTCCTGTTCATTGAGCGCCAATCAGCTGGGGCGGGGATACCACATGACTGTCGCAATGCGGTCATGTGCATCAAGAGGCAACTGCATGGGGCAGGAGTACTGCGCGGCAGCAACAGGGTACTGTACATTGAGAGGGGCTCCTCGATAGTCGGTTGTCAACTTTCTACGTATCACACACAAGGGGCGCAACAAGCGTGGGAGCTCCTCGCAATGCAAACACATCAACTACCCTCGGGCATACGAAGGCCTCGTACACTACCACGCACGATCGCAGCGCATACAGCTTCTCCAATTATCGTACGCCACACATAAGCAGACTAGTTAGCGAGAGAGACTCGCATCGATCGATGGGGTTCTCTGTATGCGAATACGATCTTGTGCATATGCAACAGGGGCCTCCAATGTACGTGTAACTGCTTCCGCGCACAAGCATCGATCATTAGATCGGGAGCTACAAAGTGCATGAGTGTCAATCGATCTCGGGTTCGATAATGCGAAGGCTTGCACAACATGCGAGATCCCTTAAACTACCTTGTATCTCGCTCGGGTTCGACCACCCATGTACACGTGCGAGGCAGAACTAATCCAAGAGATACTGAAATCTCGCACTCACTTCTACCACGATTATTTTACATCATGGAAGACCCAAAGAATGTCATGCAGGTGTGCCGCCAGTCCGAAAAATTCCATTTTCAGTCATAATTTTTTTTATCATAGAAGTAGATGCCCACCACATCCATGATAATATGTGTTTTCATGACACGGCGTTTTGGCTCCCGAGCTCTTATGCTTCTCCTATGAACACTAAAATCGACAAAAATAGAAAAAGAAAATCTGAATCTTTTTGGAGTACAAGATGCTCCTATGCATGCTGTTCGCGCAAAATTTGTCCTAGTTTGGACATTCGAGGATCTTGTGGCAAAAAAGACAAAATTGCCATGAGCTCCTCAAATGTCCAAACACCCTGAAAATTTGCACGGACATCATGCGCTTAAGCATCTTGCACATAAAAAAGAAAATCAGATATTTCTGAATATTTTTTTTTTTGGTTTTAATATTCACCGGATGCAGATAAGCTCGGGTTCAGAATTGAATATTTCACTATTACACTTCTGTGACATTTTTTTTCCGTTCGGGCCAAAATGTTATGGATGGATGTATCTTTTTCTTCTAGTGTTGTGATCCATCCATATATCCCAGCCCAAGAAAGAAGAACGAGGATCTCAAGGAAGAAAGGCACATGCAGTAAAGATCTGAATGCATGGTATTAGAGATACTACGGTTTGTGAAACTGGTGTATTTGTTTATGCCAAGCATAACCAAAAATATAAAACCGTGGTTTAAACAAAACCACAATATTCTAGCAAAACTCTAAAAGGCTGAGATGACGAATGTATCATGTGGCACAATTTTAGCAGAAGTCTTCTTTCCTGTCGTAGAAGGGTATTGCCTTAGCAAGTTTGTCATGCTCGTCGCTATGGGAGGCAGATTAGAACATGGCCGCAGCTTCCAAATAGCAACGTCGTCTTTGATATATTGGAAGGAGGCATATGTGCTCTTTGCTTCATCGCGAAGGAATCAACCATTCCTTTCATTCCAGATTAATTGTCCACCGGACGGGGACCGTGATGGCATTCCGTTTCTCTTTCCTTATTTCACAAGGATTTGACTCGTTAGAGAAATGAGTTTCCAAGACTGAAGCTGAAGCATAACCATTCTCCCACCAAGAACGCAGCTGCACCCTCTGCATCGCTAGGCGCTCGCTAATGATACAGGTAAGTTGAAGTGGCTGCGAGACATGCGCAGATAAGTTTCAGGGTGGCCGTGGCAGCGGCATTGGGGATGCAGATTGGGTTGTAACACGCACTTGTTTTCCAGATCAGATCGACCACTCCACGTCTGGTTAGCCTGTCGGCAGTGAGGCAGTGACCTCGCATCGCAATTCATGCTGAAAGCTTGGGCTTGTGGGACACGCTTTTTTCTAGATCAGATCGACCAATCTAGAGCGAATGAGCCCCTGGAATTGAATCAGATAAACACTCCCCGCTGAATATTGGCCGCGGACGTCTATTTCCAAGAGATGTTGTCAGTGATCATAGAAATTTAATTGTGTAGCGACTGCCAGAGAGCAATGTGATCCCGAAGAACCCTGGGTGTCTGACAGTTGTTTGATTTTGGATATCCAACTGTTATTGATGATAGCTTCCCATACTGAGCATCTTTTCCTAACTTTTAACAACACTTGCCATAGCTTCTCCAAAATTGTTGTGGTCTTCGGCGTTGACTGTGCATGTCGGCTGTTGATTATGATATATATGTTGATCTGAATGGCCAGTTTCACCTGCAATTCAAGCGAATGCCTCTCCATAAGTACTTGGACAGAAAACTAGGTTTTTTTCTCTCTAGTGTTAGCAACGAAGATGACTAGTACTCTTCTGCGTGAATTGAAACCACTCAGAAGTACTACTATCTATTATAGCTCAAATGTTTATCCGTGTCATGCATCTATCATTCTATAATAAACACCCAGATGGATTATTTTATGTAAATAAGTACATGAACAGACAGGTGAAGATATACAAAAAATACTAACTCATAACAGCACAAATTAACAAGTCCAGTACAATAATCCAGAGAGACCTTTTCTCTTCTTCGACCTGCTGTGTTTAGATGCTGGACCAGATATGCTGTCAATGTCACTAACCACCTTGACAATGACCAGAATTACCTGTAGGATATCATCATAGTCACTTGGTCGACATGGCTGGCTAACCTGGAGTTTTTTTTTTTTTTGAGTGGAACCTGGAGCATTCTTGATGTACATATAGCCAATGTCTCTCTTTGGGCCCAATCATCACAAGTTGCATAACAAGTGGAATCACTGAGAGGCGAGAGCGATTGATGCCCCCCTGTAGTTTGTCCCTGATGCCAAGCTAGAACCCATGGTCAAATGCAATGAGAAAAATAGGAGCGTGTACTGCTCCTGCTGTAGTTCTTGAAGTGCGAACTACTACATCTAATTTGATGGGGAAAAGGTAAAGAAATAAGATGAAAATGGAAAGTATTTTTTTCCTTTTTTGACGGGAAACAGTAGTATTGTACTGCGTTTCTGCGTGTATTTGTAAAGATTTTATGGTTGTTTGTACAGACTATCAGGTAGCTAGAAAATAGGACTATACAAGGCTATACAAAGCCATTGTCCTGTGTTGCTTCTAGCATTTTTCACAAGCCTCATATATCATCCTGTCAAGTGTTTGAGCTTATCAGTGCAGCAATTGGGCTCTGACACTATCCTTATCACATCACATGGCACAGGTAGCTATTCCTATCCAAGATTTAACTGACTGATAGTACAATAATAGCAGGGACAAGCCATGAGCTCGTGACCTTCATTCCCTCTACGTAGTTAAGTAAACATCATTTGTTTGAGATATGGACTTGGCATGAACCGATCAAACTCCATACCAGTATTTCCCCCTCTTAGCTGCAAGATGGAGGGGCTATTTTCTGCTGCTTTAGGCGAGCTTGCTAGCAGGTGTATATCCTTTTTGATCAAACAAAAGAAATACTACACAGCGCCATCATTGTCCAATGTGGAGATTCTACAAAGACTAGACCGGATGTTGCTCCGGTTTCTCATTGTAGACTATGGATATTTTGCAATGCACAATATGATTGATGATGCCGTAGGCATTTTTTTCTTTCGAAAAGGGGGGCTCCCCGGCCTCTGCATCAGAGTGATGCATACGGCCATCTTATTAACCAAATAAACAAAAGGGCCAACAAGGTTCCAAAGTCTCCAACTGAAAAAAAAAAGAAAAAGACAGCTTACACAGAGCCTAAAAAGCTAGATACACAAACTAGCCAGGAAAAGACGCCACAACCGGCTGGCTAAAAATAGATAGGTAAACTAATTGTCTATCCTATTACATGACCGCCATCCAAACTGGTTGAAGATATCCCGAGCTAACATCTCCCAACGGATAGATCCAGTAACCAAATGCTCCCTGGCCTCCATCGGAGTGAGTATCGACCACGAACGGATCAATGCTGTAGCTCGGAAAATAACCTGCAAAAAATGAATCTGTGATGTTCTGTTAAAAACCAAATCATTTCTGCAATTCCAGATAGTCCACAACAAAGCGCAAACTCCAACTCGAATATGTCTTGCTAAGTCAGGCTCAACCCCATTAAGCCATGTCCCAAATAATGCGTTGACAAAATTCGGTGGAGTAATATTAAAAGCAATATGGACCGTCCACCAAATAACTTTGGCCAACGGGCAATCAAAGAATAGATGCTTAATCGTCTCATCCCGATCACAGAAACTACACCTAGTAGGTCCTGTCCAATTACGCTTTATCAAGTTGTCCTTTGTTAAAATAACTTGTTTATGGACAAACCACATAAACACTTTAATTTTTAAAGAAACTTTGACAGCCTAGACAAACTTGGAAGTTGGAATGAAGTTCGAATTAATAATATCAATATACATTGATTTAACTGTAAATACTCCAGATCTAGTCAACTTCCAGCGTAATCCATCGGGTTGGTGAGAAAGTTGAACCTCCATTAGTCTCCTAACTAGATGGAGCCATTCTTCCCAACGATTGCCCGCTAAGGACCGTCTAAACTGAATATTAAGAGGGATATATTGAAATACCGTTGCCACGAACACCTCACGTCGTTGAGCAATCCGATATAAAGATGAATATTGAATGGCTAAAGGTGAGTCGCCAAGCCAAGTATCCTCCCAGAAACGTGTACTTGCACCGTTTCCAATAACAAACCTCGTCCTATTGAATATTGATTGTTTGACTTTCATTAGTCCTTTCTAGAAAGGCGAATCAGTTAGCCTGACTGTGACCTGGGATAATGTTTTAGTCTGGAGGTACTTGCTGCGGAGGATCTGCGCCCACATGGCCTCAGTCCCGGAGGAAAGCTTCCACAACCACTTACTAAGACCAAGACCCCCTTGGTCTTTCGGTCGACAGATGATGTCCCATTTAGCAAGCCGGTATTTTCTTTTAAGTTCATCACCCTGCCAAAAGAAACGCGACCGATAGAAGTCCAGTCTTTTCCTAATACCAACTGGGACCTCAAAGAACGATAAGAGGAACATAGGCATACTCGTGAGCACCGAATTAATTAAGATCAAACGGCCTCCGTAAGACATGAGCTTACCCTTCCAGCAGCTCAGTTTCTTCTCAAATCGATCCTCGATGCACTTCCATTCTCTGTTTGTCAGCCTACGATGGTGTATCAGAATACCAAGGTATGAGAAAGGTAAACTCCCCAACTCGCACCCAAACAATTGCCTATAAGACTCCTGTTCATCTTTGGCTCTACCAAAGCAGAACAACTCGCTCTTATGAAAGTTAATCTTTAACCCGGTCAATTGTTCAAAAAGGCATAACACCAGCTTCATATTTCTCGCCTTGGCCAAATCATGCTCCATAAAGATGATTGTATCATCAGCGTATTGAAGGACGGATACACCTCCATCAAGAAGATGAGGTACCAAACCACCCACTTGACCATTCTCCTTAGCCCTTCCTATCAAAATTGTTAACATATCCACCACAATGTTAAACAGGATAGGGGACATCGGATCTCCTTGTCTGAGGCCTTTATGTGTCTGGAAGTAATGACCTATATCGTCATTCACTTTAATTCCCACACCCCCTTTTTGCGTAAAGGATTCGACCTGTCGGCGCCAGGCTTCATCAAAACCTTTCATACGCAATGCCTGTTGGAGGAATGGCCACTTGACCTTATCGTACGCTTTTTCGAAATCCACCTTAAAAATTACTCCATCTAATTTTTTGGAGTGGATTTCATGGAGCGTTTCATGAAGAACAACCACCCCTTCAAGGATGTTTCTGTCCAGCATGAAAGCAGTTTGGGATTGTTGCACCACAGAATGCGCAATCTGTGTGAGCCTATTGGTCCCGACCTTGGTGAAGATTTTGAAACTAACATTGAGGAGGCAGATCGGCCTGAACTGCTCAATTCTCACATCATCCGTTTTCTTAGGGAGCAATGTGATAGTTCCAAAATTCAAGTGAAATAATTGAAGCTGTCCAGAGAATAGATCATGAAACATAGGTAGTAAATCCCCCTTAATAATGTGCCAGCACTTTTTATAGAACTCAGCCGGGAACCCATCCGGTCCGGGAGCCTTATTGTTTTTCATTTATGCAATAGCATCAAACACCTCCTTCTCTGAGAATGGGGCAACCAGGATATCATTATCGGCATCAGACAACTGAGGCACATCCTCAGTCCTGGACTCATCGAGGGACACACAATTATCCTCCGGAGGTCCAAATAACTGTCTATAATATTCGGTAATATAGGTTTTGAGATTATCCCGACCTAAAATAGTACCCTCATCCTGTTCAAGTTGAAAGATCTGCTTCTTTCTGTGCTTACCATTAGCAATGAGGTGAAAGAATTGAGTATTCGCGTCCCCTTGGACCACTTTGCGGACCTTAGCTCGCAAAGCCTACTTCAATTCTTCTTCGCGGAGAAGTTCTTTCAACCTCTTCTCCGCCTCATTTTTAACCTGGAGCTCAGGAGGCAGAAAAATCACGGATTCAGCTTTTATGTCCAGGGCCTGTACAAGAGAAAGGAGCCTATCCTTCTCGATCTTATACACCCCACTGAGGTGCTTAGCCCAACCCCGCAAGAAACTTCTCAAATGCCTAATTTTATTCTGCCAACGCTCGACCGCCGTCCTACCTCCTACACCCTTGGCCCATTCCCTGGCTATGAGGTCTAAGAACCCCTCGCGTTCGAACCAGGCCATCTCAAATGAGAAGGTGTTTTTGTTTCCCATATGGTTCGGCTCCCCTGAGTCGATGAACAATGGTGTGTGATCGGAAATTCCCCGCGTGAGAGCTTGCACCGTAACAAGAGGGAACTTCTGTTCCCACTCCACGCTCGTGACAACTCGATCAAGCTTTTCATATGTCGGGTTTGGCAGAGTATTAGCCCAGGTAAACTTTGTACCAGAAAGCTCTATCTCCCTCATATCCAAGCTTTCAATAATGGTATTGAACATAAACGACCACCTGCCGTCAAAGTTATCATTATTTTTCTCCTCTCTCCTCCTAATGATATTGAAATCACCCCCAACCAAAATCGGAAGCTGCTCGGACCCACAGATTCGAACAAGGTCCGCCAGAAACTCCAGTTTAAGCTCGGGCTGTGCGGCACCATAAACCGCGACCAAAGCCCAGTTGAACCCATCAACTTTAGACCTAACTCGAAACTTTATCGCAAAGTCACCCATTACTACACTCCGGACTTCAAAGGAATCGCATCTCACACCCAGTAAGATACCTCCCGATCTTCCTCGTGGAGGGAGACGATGCCAATCGAAATCAATACCACCCGCAAGAGAGGATAGAAACTGCGGCGCAAAATTATCTCTACCGGTTTCCGATAGAGCAATAAAATCTAACCGATGTTCCAGAGAAGCCTCAGCAAGAAACCTTCTTTTAGCCAAGTCCTTCAGACCTCTGCTATTCCAAAAGATTTCTTTCATATTTCGTCATGGAATTTTTTAGTAGTCCGAATCCTAGCACTCCTACGAACTGCAGAATCGGGATAAATCTTCCGTTTCCACTTACGCTTTGGCTTAGTGGGCTCTGTCGCCCGGTCCTCATAACCGGGCTCAACGGAATTAACAGCTGCAACATCTAGGGGCACATCATCGTCCTCTGACTCATGATTAGAAGGTGCTAGATCTGCACACAGATTATCTAGCACTCTAACCCCTAACGCATCAATCTCGTCATCATTCATGGGTTTAACCACTGCAAGATTACGAATAGTCTCTAAGACACGCTCCGCCTCCAAATCTAACAGATCATTCACCGAATTGGAGATCTCACTATCAGTAACACCTAGTGAAACTCCCAATTGGTTTGCATTATTAATAATCTCCTTATGAGAAAAATGCAATAAAGTATTAGATATGTTGACGGACATACCAGAAGATATCGCAGCATCGTGAAGCTTGGCCGCCCTCATAGCGCACCGCTGCTGCATATCATCCACCTCCGGAAGCTCCTGAACGCGAGCACTCATCCGTCTCCCCGTCGAGACCGGGTCCGGGATCCCGCCAAAGGCCACTACCTCCTCTCTAGTAAACAGAGTAGGCGGCTGCGGGCTCCCAAGCCCCTCGGACAAGTGCCCCATGGGTAGGGCAAGAGACGGGACAGCTGGGGCCACCTGCCCGCTCCCTCCTCCTGCCCCATCCCTCGGCGCCAAGTGGCGCGCCAGCGTTGTCGGCGAGACGGTCCTCCTGACCGCCGCAGAAGAAGGAGGAGTCAGGGCCACCTGCCCTGAACCCTCCCCCCAGCGCCACAGAGGTCGCGGGCACCATCGCCGCCACCGGTGACGAAATAGCCGAGGCCACCTACCTCGGGCCAGCTGTCGCAACACCCGCTGACGCCTCCAAGACCTGGATCACTGGTGATGGTAGAGAGATGGGAGTTGTCGAGGCCACCTGCCCCGACTCCCCTCCCCCAAGCCCCAACTCGAGCGTAGAGATCATTTCCGGAACCTCGACCACAGGTGAGACAGGGGGAGGTGAAGCAACCAAGGGCTTAACGTCCCCATCTCCAACCAAAGTCCTCGGCGACGAAGCCGTCTCCATAGGTCCAGGCAAAGACCCGCCAGCTCCCTCAAACTCCAACAAAGGGAGCGTACGCTCGAACACATCATCAGAATCCACCCTGTCGCTCCAAAGTCTGGGAGGGGCAGAGGCTGGCTCGAAGGACCCAAACCTCAGTGAAGTCATATGCACCGATGGTGAAGGTGCCAGCTCAACCCCGGACCCAACCCCGGGCAACTAAGCACTGGTGCCAGAACCGTTAGTCCCCTCCCTCGAAGACTCCTCAGTCGGTGCCCCCCTAGCACCCGCACTGTCATCACCCTCGTGCATATCCACGTCATTCCCATTAATGGCCTCAGCAAACAGATCAGAGTCCTCAAACTCAATCTCGAGCGGGAAAACCTCTTCCCTATAAGTCCAGTTGACCTTATCTGGTACAAACTCAATATCCAAAACACTCACTAGAAGCCGGGCTACTCCATGAGCTCGAGTAAAATCCATATCTACTCTTTCCGTCTTCCCAACCATAATACCCATGCTGGCCACAACACGAACATCCTGCAACGGTTTGGACGGGGCTCCCAAAAACCTCAACCAGACCTGCGTAAGTGGTTTGCCCTTAGGCTCCACCTTCTTCCACTCGTGAAACTCCAGGATGCACTTTGTGCCAGGAACCCTACACAGACCGAAGCTCAGCAGTCTCTGCAAATCATCCACAGAGGGGAAATCCACCCTAAAGACATTATCCTCGAGAGCAACCAACGCCCACTGGAACTCACCCGGTGCCAGTTCCTGAAGCCTCCGCACAATCTGAGCCTCAGTCACCTCACCCTGGGCCGCTTTCACAATCCCGGTGGTCATACTCTGAGTCTCCTCCGGAATCTCTCTCGCTGCCGAGTACTCAAAGAACATCAGCTCCGCACAATATACTCCATACATTGTCAGAGCTGGAGCCTGGTCACGCAAAAACGGGCAATCCCCAGATGTATGTGCTGGCTTACCGCACGACTCACATAGCTCCGCCACACACTCGGCAATGAAGTGGCCCTTCTCACCACAACGGTAGCAAAGCATCCTTTCTTTCTTGCGCGCCCATTTGGCCACCCTCTCAGAATCAGACCTGTCAGTAACCTCAGCCGCCGTCCCGGAAGCAGGTACCTCCACACTAGCCAGGGCCGTCACCACCTCCATCGCCTGGGTAGTGAGGTCCGTAGACTGAGCGTGATCGGTCTCCACGGTTGCCGCTGCGTGGTCACCACCAGCCGGGGGCGGAGGTTGTCGGCGATACCTCCCACGGCCACCCCGACCCCCACGATGTCCACGGTAGCGTCCTCTCTGGCGGTTGTTCGGACCTGAGGCTCCTTCGACAAATCCACCGGGAGGACCGAGGAACGGTCTCTCAGTAGACCCGTCACTCTGCCAGGCGTAACCACGACCTCCTCCCGCGGAAGAGGAACCACGATGTTGTCCATCTCCATACACATCATGTCCATCGTCTCCCCACTGGCCTCGGGGCGGAACATGCGACCGGTTCTAAGGTGGCCTTGCGACATAGTGCGGCGGAGGTGCGGCCCGAGGCTGGCCGCCCGTAGGCGCCGGCACAACCCCAAGGGCCACACCACCACCCCGACCAGTGGCAGCTACACCGGCCACACCCAGCGCCTGAGGCCGAGGCCCACCACGACCCACAGCTGGCTGAGCCACGGACGCCGCAGTCGGTGCCGGAGGCCTGGGCCCTCCCCTTCCGGCCGTAGCATGCATGGGCACATGCCCCGGCGGCCGAACGCCCGCGTGGCCGACGCCGCGACCCTGGGTACCCGTAGGCACAACACTGCTCGCCGGCGGCCTCTGGCCAAGCGGCCCCAGGGCCCCGCGCCCCGCACTCGCAGTCAGCGGCTGTGCCGCCCCGCCCGACGGCGCGGCAGTCCCACCCCGACCAACTACAGCATTGGCCGGCTTCTTGGCGGGCGGCGCCGCAGCTCCACGTCCAGCCATGGACCCGAGAGGAGGAATGCGCGCCGCTCTCCCCGGGCCACAAGGACGAAACCCCGGCGTCCCTCTCCTACGAATCCAGCTAGGGCACAGCGACGGCGGCTTATCGCACGAACCTTCATGATCGACCGCACGCATGCAGGGAACAGCCCCCACGTATTCAGTCGCCCGAATGGAGTCCACGTTAGGCTGGGCCACATACCCAGCTAACGGTCCAAGAGGAGCTGCCTCGCTATGGGCCACATACCCATCAGTAGGCCGGCCCAAGTCAGCCGTTGCCCGATCGGAGCCACTGAGGCCCAAGAGCAAATTCAAACGACGAGTCCTGTCGACACGGATCTCGCTGATCTCTCTGATCGCCGGTGCCGGCGCCGCCGCCGCCACCGCCTTTCTCGATTTCTTCCTCTTAACAACAGTCCAAGATTCCGGCCGAATTAAATCAAAAATGGTAAGGTTAGGAAGACTGACCTTCGGGATAGGACCCTTCCAAGGCCTTACCGCCGTCACCGCCGTCCGATGATGCACCACGCGGCGCACCATCTCCTCCTTCTCTCCCTTGTGCAACCCTATCCTGGACGGATCGTCGAGAGGCAGCACTTTATCGATTGTCGTCGCCACTTCCTTTTTCGTGTAGCCCGCATGGAAGAATTCACAAATCTGGTCTGAAGGCGTCGGCGACGGCGATGATGGCGGTGCCTCGTCCGCGTCCCCATCCGGGTCGTCCTCGTCGGCACCAGCTAGTGCCCAAAACTGGCCCCCACCCGTCGTCGATCACCGGCGGCACCCAGCAACGCACCCGCGGTCGCCCCGCAGGCCGTCGCCCCAGTCGCCCCGCTAGGCATCGCCTCCGATCTCTGATCTTCGGGCGTCTTCGTCAAGTCGGCGAGATCCACCGTCTCCTCTTGAACTACCTGCATGCAACAATCGACAACCACATCGTATACGTCAATAGGAATCCGAAAACCTACCTCGATCCGGACATCGGCATCTAAGTATTCTTCGGCGAGGATGTCGTTGTTCATATCACGCAGCGCTGCCCAACGGGACACCGGAGATACTGAGAGACGACCCTCGATCCATCCGGAGTCGCGATCGGTGAAATGGACGCGCCACTGCACCGGGGTCGTCCTCTCCACCTGCGCCCTCTCCTGAATCGCCTCCGCCCCGATGGATCCCCCGAGATCCGAGTCAGGCCGAGCCGATCCGTCCTCATTCACCCGCGGCGGTGGCACTGCCAGAGGCGGTGACGATTGGGTCGCCAGCGGCAAGGACGGCCGCACGTCGGGAGGCCGAGGATTTTCGCCCTCGGGGGCATCAGAGCTCTCCATCTCCGCCATTAAACAGTTTTCTTCCTAGTTGCTCTGTTGGATCATTATTTAATCTCTTTGGTGATACAGAGGTGGTCTGGCTTGTTAGGCAAGAGTAAAACACAATCCTAACATACCAAATCTACATTGATACAATCATATTCAACACCCCCCCCTCCCGGCAGTCGATACTTCATTGGTGACGCATAGACTGGACCGAAAATCCTCGAAGATGGATGCCGGCAGCCCCTTGGTCATGACATCTGCAAATTGCTGAGCGGTGGGTACATGCAAGACGCACATTCGCCCAAGAGCCACCTGCTCGCACATAAAGTGAATGTCCAACTCAATATGCTTCATGCGACGATGATGAACGGGGTTTGTGGAGAGGTAGATGGCAGAGACGTTGTCACAATACACCATTGTAGCCTTGGACACATCATGACGCAGCTCGTGAAGAAGTTGTCGTAACCAAGAGCACTCAACAACAGCGTTGGCCACTGCACGGTATTCTGCTTCAGCACTCGAGCGTGATACCGTGGATTGACGCTTGGACGACCATGATATGAGCGAGGACCCGAGGTAGACAAAATAACCGGACATGGACCGTCGAGTGTCAAGGCAGCCAGCCCAATCTGCATCGGAGTATGCGACCATCTCGATGGAGGAGGATGTCGTCAAAGTGAGACCAAATGCCATGGTACCACGGATGTAGCGGAGAATCTGCTTCACCGAGTTCCAGTGCGAGTCTCGCGGGGAGTGCATGTGAAGGCACACCTGTTGAACAACATATGTCAAGTCCGGCCGAGTGAGCGTCAAGTACTGAAGAGCACCAACAATGGAGCGATAGAATGAAGCATCCGATGCAGGTGATCCATCAAGGGCAGAAAGCTTGGCCTTCGTGTCAACTGGCGTGGCGACGGGCTTGAAATTAAGCATGCTGGCGCGCTCGAGCAACTCATGAGCGTACTTCTGTTGGTGTAGAAAGAACCCATCAACACGGCGCACCACCTCAATCCAGAGGAAGTAGTGCAAGGGGCCCAAGTCCCTGATGGCAAACTCGGACTGAAGCTGAGCGGTGAGCTGTCGAAGAAGCTCACCGGATGATGCCGTCAAGATGATGTCATCGACTAGAGCAATAGGTATGCAGTGACATCGCCGTGGCAATACACAAACAACGAGGCGTCGAAGCGAGTTACTCGGAACCCAACTTGCTGAAGGTATGCGGCGATGCGCTGGTACCACGCACGGGGAGCCTGCTTGAGCCCATAGTGAGTGTGAGAGCAGGCACACATGATCCGAATGGTAGCATCCACAAACCCAATGTGCTGTTGATAGAAGACCTGCTCGTCGAGATGGTCGTTGAGAAAAGGCGTTGAAGACGTCCCTCTGATGCAGGGGCCAAGCAGGGAGACCGCAAGCTGCAAGATAGTGCGGATCGTGCCCGGCTTAACGACCGGAGCAAAGGTGTCAGTGAAGTCCATGCCGGCTCGTCGACGAAAGCCACGAACCACCCAACGCGCTTTGTAGCGCTCGAGAATTCTGTTGTGATGAGTCTTGTGACGAAACACCCATTTCCGCTAATGACATTGGCATGCCGAGGGTAGGGAACGAGTTGCCAGGTACGGTTAGGTTGCAAGGCATCGAACTCCTCTTGCATCGCAGCAAGCCAGTGCGGGTCACGAAGGACCACACGAGCTGATGACGGAATGGGCGATGGAGAGGACGTCGAAGCTGCACACAAATACTCGTCAGTAGGGTAACGGTTGCTCGGACAATGCACCCCAGTGCGTGCATAACCATGCGGTGCGGCGGTGATGGATGGCAAAGTGGTGGCGATGGCATGGGTGGTGCCTCGTTAAACGAAGCAGCAGGCGATGCAAGTGAGGATGACGACATTGCGGAAGAGCTCCCAGCAGCCGGACTGGAGCTGACCATGGCCGACCTTCTGCTGCCGTGACAGTTGTGTCATGACTGAGCGCCGGTGTCCCATGGGGTGGAGCTGGGGCACTGCCAGACCCTGGAAGCTTCTGGAGGCCACGAGAAGAGGCTCGTGGGGCCTACTAGGCACCAGGGCGCGCTAGGGGCCTCTGGCGCACCCTGGTGGGTAGTGGGGCCCACGGGCACCACCTTGACCTACCTCTGGCTTTATAAAATACTCTAAAATTCCAAAAACCCCACGGGGGTTGACGAAATACTTATTCCGCCGCCGCAAGTTTCAGAACCACGAGATCCAATCTAGATCGCGCCAGGGGCCTCAGCGCCGCCCTCTCTCCGGTCACATCGCGTGGTATCAATGTCGGCCGCTGCGTGCTCTGAGGCGGCATGAATGCGACGCATGCATCAGAAAGAAAACACGAATGACGCGGGTGAAGGGTTTTAATGGGCCAGTGTGGTTAGAGTCCACGCTACTTAGCAGTGTCCTAGAAAATTTCATTTATTCGATCGGCCAGTGGTGTATCTGGAGTCGTTGGATGACCCCCGCCAACGGTTTTGGTACAATCGGAGTTCACAACCATGAGAATGTATCTCAAAATATATCTGCTAGAGTTCAGGTGTTTTGTGTTGCGGCACGGGTGACAGGTGAAATTGTTGTGGCGTGTACACAAGACGTGGAACCTGTGAACCACCAGCTTCACGGATGGCAAATACTAGTATTATGAGTTTAATACTTTAGTTTGTTTAGTGGCCACTGAACAGTGCTCGTCGTAACTTCAATTGCTGCCTGAGATCAGGTCATTGACATGAAAGTTAATGGGAAAAAGAAAGAAAACGAGCACACGTTTATTCTGCCAGCGGCAAGAAATGAAAACCAAATGAATATCTACGAATCGGGAGGCAAATTAAGGAACACACGATGACTCCATGGGTTGGAGGAGATAATGATCAGAAAGCCGGGAACTCGATCCTGTTGCCACAGGGCCTGCCGCCGGGCTGGATGGGGCACTCGACGAAGCGCGAGGCGTCGGCGTGGACGCAGAAGTAGAGCTGGAAGAGCTGGCTGTTGCCGGACTCGTCGCGGTTGCAGTCGACGTGAGGCGCGAACCCGGTCCCCTCCTGGATGGCGCCCTTGATGGCCCCCATCGTGTAGTAGCCGCCGTCGGGGGAGATGCCGGCGGTGGCGAGGGCGTCGAGGACGCGGAGCTGGCCGCGCAGGCGGAGGGCGGCCTGGAAGTAGCCGTGCTCGTTGAAGAGGTTCTGCGCGCAGGTGCCGTGCTTCTCCCACTCGTGCGCCCAGAAGCGGAGGCCGTCGTTGGTCGGGCACGCCAGCGTCGGCCAGCTGCTGCGCAGGCTGCTCAGGATGTCGCTCACCTGCACCCAACACACAGTACATTTCTCGTCACTTTTGGTTGGACCGTCCCTCTCGCTTCTTTTTTTTGGTGGTGCACCTCGTGCGAGAAGGAACAACGGTGCGTGCACGCAAGGTCATTCCGGGAAACGAATAATGCGTGCGATGGAGAAGAAGGGGTGACCTTGGAGGGGTCGAAGGTGCTGTCGGGGTTGCAGTTCTGCGGGTACGACCCGTCGTCGCGGTTGGGCCACAGCCCGTGGATCCCGAAGTCCGCCGCCGGCTTGCCGGACCGCGGGTAGCAGCAGCTCTGCTTCGTGTCGCAGTACGACCCCGGCCACTGCACACACACACACACACACACACCAAGGCCAACCGCCGGCACGAACCATCCATCAGCAACCAAGCAGCACGTACACCACGTCTCGGCAACTGCAAGGCTGCAACGACCGATGAACTGAACCGGCCACACGCGCACTCACCTGCAGCACGAGGTAGAAGAAATCGTAGCCCGCCTGTTTCCCGCTCTCCTGCGCTGCCGCGCAGCCGACGCTCAGGCCGATCAGGAGGGCCAGGGAGCACTGCAACTTCATGGCTTTGGATGTCTTTGCTGGTTGTATTGATGGTTCTTCGGAGATGAGATGAGATGAGATGGAAGCTTCCGTTGGTGTTGCGGATTTATAGGCTGCGTTGATGTGGATCTACTCCACGGCAAATGCCAGGTTTCCGGAACGTGCATTCCAAGAAGGATTTAATTGCTTGCACTTTTGGGCTTGCGGGAATGCCAGAGATGGAAGCATGGCTGTGGGTGGCGAGGTGTGCAAGCCAAGCAGCCGAACCAATTGTAGAATCCACGGGTCCAGCCATAAAAAGATAGCATACACAACTACTAAAACATACAGAAATCACCAAGGAATAAAGAGCTTTGCTACACATACATAATGTTACAGGGATGAGGGGTTTACTGGGTGTAGAGGCACAGGCCCACCCGCATTAAAATCAGGGAGATGTGTTTAGATTTTTTTTCAAGAGTACGCCAAAGACATACCATATTTTTATGTACAAGAGCCCGAACGAGATGCGAACAAGTCGTTGGGGGGGGGGGGGGGGGGGGGGCACACACCACACCTACACACACCACACCTACACCCTAGAAATCAAAGACTACTCTCTCGTAAAAGCATCTAAAGCTCCAACACCGCCGAGACCGGCCTTCTTCCAATCCTCAATCTCCCGTTGGATATCATCTGTAAGCCGCAGGGGGGATCTCTGTCGCGGTCTGTTGTTGAAGACTCGTGCATTGCGTTGCTTCCAGAGTGCCCATGCGATGAGAATCACGACCAAGTCCACGGATCTCTTAGCCTTCCCTCTGAATCTACTCCTTTGCTGAAGCCACCATCGCAAGAATGTGACGTTTGCGTCCGGCGTGTGGATGGTGATTCTCCATGAGCTGAAACAAGAGTGCCACACCTCGCGGGCGTAGACGCACTGCACGAGAATGTGATCCGCATTGTCCTCATCTTGGAGACAAGTATAGCAAGGGGATGGGGCGTCTTGAAGGCCATGTCGGGCACGACGGTCCGAAGTCCATAGCCGGTATTGACAGGCCAACCACATGAAGATTTTGCATTTGAGTGGGGCCCAGCTTTGCCAAATGCAGCCGGCAGTCGGGGCGTGCGTGTATCCAATGCAGAGTCTCTTATAGGTAGAGCTGGCTGTGTATTTGCCCGACGCGTCGCAGGGCCAGTCGAAATGATCCGGTTCGTCAATGTTCCTCTCCACCGAACTAATGGCTTGAGTCAGCAGGTAAACTTGCATGTGGCCCATGAACGAGAGCTCACCATGGATATCGTTCGCCCAGGCGTTATCAGGGAGTGCCTCTTGCATCGTTCTTCTATTCTTGTCTCGAGTGCTGACAAGTTGAAGGAGCAGTGGGGCAATGTCTTTTATCGCCACTCCATGAATCCAACGATATTTCCAGAACATGATTTTTGATCCCTCTCCGACGGTGATCTTAACCAAGCTATCAAAGACAGCGCGCGCTTGCTCATCAACCATTAGGTGGAGCCCTTGCCATGGCCTCTTCGGATCCGTTCTCCTAAGCCATTCCCACCGCACACGGAGTGCGAGAGCTTGCACAGCCAAATTTTTTACTCCCAGACCACCAAAGCTCGTCGGCCTGCAAACCGTTTCCCAAGCAACAAGGCACTGCCCTCCATGACTTTTCTCACCAGCCCAAAAGAAGGATCGCATCCACTTGTTGATATCTTCCAAAACCCAGGCAGGAGGGTCAAGCACCAAAAGCAGATGAACTGGCCTAGCCGCGATCACCGTTTTGACAAGGACCAGTCTGCCCGGCCTTTGAATGAAGCCACGCTGCCAGGCCGGGATAAAGTGTCGGACCTGGTCCAGGAGGGGTTGCCAGTCTGCACGGGAGAGTTGATGAATCGCCAGCTGCAGTCCTAGGTAACGGCAAGGAAATTTAGCAATCTTGCATTGCAGCACTGTCTCCATTCTTTGCCGATCGATCTCATTTTGCCTGATGAGGATCGCCTGTGATTTGGTGTAGTTGATCTTGAGGCTAGACGCCTCACCAAAGATGTCGAGGGCGGCTTTAACAAATGTGAGATCTTGAAGCGACGGTCTCAAGAACAGGGCAAGATCATCAGCTTATAACGAGAGCCTCTGATTCACCGCGATGCCTCTGAACGAGCTCAACACTCCGACATCCGCGGCTTCCTTCATGGCATAGGTGAGGGAGTCCATGGCAATTGCGAAGAGCAGCGGCAAGACCGGATCGCCCTGCCTAAGACCTTCGGCGTGGAGGAACCGCCTGCCTAGTACTCCATTGACAATCACACGGGTATTGGCTGATTGGAGAAGCAGCGAAATCCACGTAATCCATCTCTGGCCGAAGCCCTTAGCTCTCAGAACCTCCATGAGGAAAGGCCAGGACAATGAATCAAACGATTTTGATATGTCGAGCTTGAGGAAGAGTCCCTTCTCCTTTCGGCCGCGCAGCTTGCGTTCCACTTGTCTAATGAGCAGAAAGTTGTCGTGAATGTTTCTCCCTTTGATGAAAGCGGACTGATTGATCTTGATGATTTCCAACATGCAGGGGCGAGCTCTCAAGGCAAGCAGTTTGTCAAAGAGCTTGGCGAAACTGTGCGAGAGACTAATAGGACGGTAATCTCCCACTTCCATGGCCTCTGGCTTCTTGGGGATTAGAATGATGTGTGCGCCATTAAGTTTGTAAAAACCTCTCCCGTTTCCAACAAACAGCTTCATGAGGGCAGCCATAATATCACCTTTAATAACTGGCCAGGCGATGTGGTAGAACACTCCGATGAACCCATCCGGGCCAGGTGCTCTGTCTGCCGGAATCTCGTTGATCACCTTCCAAACTTCCTCTTCTGTGAAAATGAGCTCTAGCTCATGCAGGTCATGACTTAGCATTTGCAGGTAGCTTAGATCCAGTGAGCCTCTTCTTGCGCCGGCCTTGCCAAGCAGGTTTTCAAAGGCCTCCGAGAACACCTCTTCTTTCCTAGATTGCTCGGTGATGAGTTCATCGCCCCGCTTGATGCAGGGGATGAAGTTCTTGGTTCGTCTCCCTTTCGCCACCGCATGGAAAAGTTTGCTGTTAGCATCTCCATCCTCCAGCCAACGAATCCTAGACCTTTGTCTGTCGATTGTGCGCTCTAGGGAGGCCAGCCCTAGCAGCGCAAACTTAAGAGTTCGGCGCAGCCAAAGCTCCATCGGGGCTAGAGTCATGAGCTCTTGAGCTCTGTCCAACCAGGCGATCACCCAATTAGCAATCCTCATGCGCATTTTTATGTTTCCAGTTTTCTTCTGCCCCCACGATTGCAAGTAAGCTGCCGTGTTCCTGAAAAGCGCGTCCAACCTCTTAAACGGGTCGAAGATAGCATTGCTACAGACCCAAGCTTCCTGAATCGCCTCATGGAAACCGTCAAGTTTTGTCCATAGAGCTCAAAGTGAAAGCGATGCTTAGCTTGAAAGTTGTTGCTCGTGGAGAGATGTAAAGGAGCGTGATCCGAAGCGCTAGTAGATAGCGCTTGAAGCAGGTAGTCTGGGTGAGAGAGCTCCCAATCAACGAAAACGAGCAACCTATCAATCTTGGTGAATGTTGGCACATTTATCTCGTTAGACCAAGTAAAACGGCGTCCGTGCATGTAAAGCTCCTTGAGCTCATGGTCATCGACGAAATTTTGGAACTTGCTCATCATTGCTCTGTTGATGTTGTTATTACTCTTCTCCGCTCCCCTAAGGATCATGTTGAAATCACCGAGGCACATCCAAGGCCCTGGGCAAAGCAGCCTTCTATCATAAAGATCTTGCAGGAATTGAGTTTTCGGCATGTCTCCTTGTGGCGCGTATACCACCGAGATCCACCACTCATTGCCATCCAACTGGTGAACTTTGCCAGTCAGGAAGTTGGTGTCGAATTGGATGTTATCCACATACAACCGCGTAGTGTCCCATGCCAATAAGATACCTCCATGCGTTTCCTCAGCCGGCAAGTAAGCAAAGCCATCAAGGGATGGTCCTAAACATTGCATAACCATGAATTGATCTACAAGCTCAAGCTTAGTTTCTTGCAAGCAAACTAGGTTAACTCTTAAAGATGAAAGGAACTCCCTAACTACATTCCTCTTGGCCGGGTTGTTCAACCCTCTCACATTCCAGCAAATAATCTCCGGGTTGTGATCCATGGAAACGAATCAACCACACCCACACCCGGCGACATGCTCATAGCACGCCGATCGCTACCTCAGTCCGACGTGAAAGCTCCTCATTGGTTGGGACACACTTTTGACATGTTCTCTTTCGTCGCTATTGGCCGGTTTGAACCACCCACGACCGGGTCACTGCTCCCATCAGCGGTCACAACTGTCGCATCCACGGTAGGCGGGACGGCCACACGCTGATCCTGAGGCCCCACCGAGCCCTGGCGCGTGGGGCTTGGCACGTGCCGTGCCGCGACACCGCCGATTCCAGGGGTTCCACCGTTAGAATTCCTCCTCGAAGCGCTCAGGGGTCCCTCTTGCGTGGTTAATCGGTCAAAAGCAGAGACCCTGACAGATAGCCTGTCCCGGACAGGTAGTGCGGGCCCCGCTACCATCCCTCCCACCGATGAAGGCATCGGCAGAAGGCGCCAGTCGCCGCCGGCCAGCAGCCGAGCCGAAGGAACGTCGCCGTCGCGAGCCCTTGGCGTCGGCCCCGACCCTCTCGTGTCCCTGACACCAAACCTCCAAGGCCGACTGAGCGGTGCTGCCGCGCCACCACAACTTGCACCGATTCTCCCATCCGATGGCAAACCGCTTTGTCCGCTATCCGACGAGACACCCAAGAACAACGGCTCGTCCCTGCCGGCGAAGTCCGTGACCGAGTCCAGGTGGATCAGAATCTTATACTGAAGCAGAGATGGCTCCATCAACGACGCAGACAAGCCTGGCTGGATAGCCAGCCATCGGAGAGAGGGGATGGCATCAGGGTCCGCCGTCCAGGCCGACAACCGGAACGCAGACAGGTCACGACGCGCGCTGGTCTCCGGCGGCACCATGTCCACCAAACAGGACGAGCCCAGCAGATGTTCAGCAACTCCCCTATCCCAAGCATGCGGGGGAATACCCTCCAGAACCAGAGAAACCTTGAAACTGAGCACAGAGTGGACGGCTTGGGCTTGGCGGTTCCACTATCAAAAGGCTTTTTGAGGAATAAATACTGTTTCGTTTGCATCAGCTACATATCTCACGGGGAACTTGGGGCATTTATAGTCAATTTGTTTTGGCCAAAGTGAAGTGTATACCTGCTAATTACTGGAGTGAAATGCATAAAACCACCACAATAAAGTCATGATATGCCCAAAACTATCACTGTACAAATTGTGACAAAATGTGACACACACAATGTTTGACAATAGCAAAAATACACTAGAAAACAAAGCTAATTTATGTGGCGACTTTTCTAATTGGTCGGGCTCTTCAATCAAACCCAGTTGGCAAAAAAGGTGCCACTAGGGCATTGACTTGGTGGTATTCTTCTTTCTCTTCTCTCCCTTCCTGGCGAGCTTCCTCATTCGCGAGCCGGATCGGGCATGACTGCTGCCCCGTGAGGTACCCGGCTTGTTCAAGTCGGGGTGTTTCGGTCTTTTTTTTAGAGTCAATTACACTGGTGGTGCTAGAACTTGCCGTAAATGGTCACTTTAGTGCTAAAACTTGTGATGTACATTGAAATTGTGTAAAAACTTGGCTTGAACATGCAAATACAGTGCTAAACTGTGTTTGCATATGCCGGGACCGGTGACGAGGCAAGCCAGCATGGCTTAGGGCCCACCGCCAGTGACTGCATGGTCAAAGGGGAACAGGTGGCGCGCTCTTTTTACAAAAAAAAGCTCGGATTTTTTTCCAGATGTAATGGCCACATATCTATAATGGAATGAAATGAAAAATATGCTGAAGTGACATTCGAACCAGTGCCCTGGGTCTAACAGGTGCGCGCAGCTAGCCAACATAGCAAGATAACATTTGATGTTGGGAATGGATACTAAACCTATATATATTTTGACTAAATAACGTAAACTAAAAAAATTAATTCGGGAAAAATAATACGGCCGTGGGATCTTTGAACCAGCGACCTGAGAGACACCAGCAGGAATGCCTACTAATACAAACAATGGAATTTTGAAGGCTAGAGAGGATATCAATCCTTATGTCTACAACAGAACGACTGCTGGGCTAAAACAGACTACAGTTAGTGTGGCCCATTTAAAACATGTTATTCTTTCTTTCTATTTTTCCAAATTTGAAAAAATATCTAAATTATAATTATACATACAATTGTATATATGTATTCATTTGGGAATCTACAGTCCAAGGGCACACTAGGCTCATATTGGTTTCCAAACATATATCTGTTTTTTAATACATATATATTTTTAGAAAACGCACAAACTTTAGTGAAATGCACGAACACTTTTAAGCAACATAAAACAAATTAAAACACGGTCACTTTTACATAAAACATGAAATTTATTAAAAACATGTATTTTTTACTTTTATTTTAATTTGATTAAATATACATATTTCCGAAAATTACTTTAATACTTTATTTAATATAAAAAATCTAATTTTTTTAAAAATAATTTATAATTTAAATTGATTGTTTTTTAACTAATAGTGAGCATTTTTGTCTAATTTATTTTATTTATTGCTCCCTTCGGTCTATAATAAGTGTCACAAGTTTAAACTAAGGTTGAGCTAATCTTAATTCAAAATCACAACACTTATTTTGGATAGGAGGGTGTAGAATTTACATTTTTTATAAATTTCTAAAATGAAATAAAACTAACATAAATTGCAGGGCACGATCACGTTTTGATATAGACATATAAATTGACATGAGACTACACGGTCGTAAGTTTTTTCTCATTTGCGTATGCTGAAATGTCGTGAAGTGAGCTGTGGGCTGGTGGCTAGCCTTGCATGCTGAAACCTTGGTCGCTGGTTCTAATACCATGTTGTGCTAATTTTCATTTCATTTTATTATAAAATTTGTGAAGTATCATCCGATGCCACACATATAAATTACTGTACACCTGAGAAAAAAAATAAAATCCAAGGCCCCTTCACCATGCAGTCACCGACGATGGGCTCTAAGCCACGCTGGATTGCCTTGTCACTTGTTCCAGCGTATACAAACACGAGTATCACCGTATTTGCACGTCCAAGCCAAGTTTTTGCATCACTTCGATGTACTCCACAAGTTCTAGTACTAAAGTGACCGTTTGCGCCAAGTTCTAACATCACCGGTGTAATTAACTCTTTTTTTACTATGTCGTTGTGTTTTTCCTACAAATTTGTTGTTTTATGTCGTTTGTCGAATGCGATGCACATTGTCCTTCCTCTCGCTTTGCTTTGCAGGGGCTTCTTCGAGCTTACTCGGTGGCGCCGACTTTTTGCTTTTCGTAGCACCTTAGATTTGTGATCGGGTTCTGCTTACCGTTGGCGGTGGCTTCTCCCCTTTTGTGCCGTGTCCTTTTTTTCCTTTTATATGCAGTTGTATTAGACCCGGTGCTCATTGGCATTGCTGCATTTCTCCGTCTTGCAGAATTGGACGACGTGTTTGCACCGGACTTCGCACACGTTCAAACAAATTCAAGACCAACAGATGAAGCGATGGTCACATCGCGTTGAAACCCCAAACAATTCCTCTCGAAACCACGTTTATTCCACAAAGATGGTTCGATTTAAAATGGTGTATGTAACAACTTTTGCGAAACCTTCTCAACATTTTACCATGGCCTCTAATTATCATCAAGTGACAACATGCCAAAGTTTCATACTTTTCGGACTTCATTTTTAATTTTTGAAATTTCAAAACAAATAAACTCCATGTTTGGAGTTGCGTCTTGGCACCCTCATAAATCTCGCTGGGAACTTGGAGCAGTTTAAGTCAATTTGTTTTGGCCAAAGTGAAGTGTATACCTGTGAATTACTTGAGTGAAATGCATAAAACCACCACAATAGTGTCATGGTATGCACAAAACTAACAATGTACAAATTCTGACAAAATGTGCCACACACAATGTTTGACAGTAGCAAAATACACTGGAAGACTGTGGTGACTTTTCTAATTGGTCGGGCCCTTTAATCAGACTGAGTTGGAAAAAAAGATGCAACGAGGGCATTGACTTGGTCTTCTTCTTCTTTCTTTTCTCTCTCTCCCCGGCGAGCTGCCTCATTCGCGAGCCGGATCGGGCATGACCACTGCCCCATGAGGTACCCGGCTTGTTCGAGTCGGGGTGTTTCGGTCTTTTTTACTAAGTCGTTGCGTTTTTCCTTCAAATTTGTTGTTTTATGCCATTTGTCGAATGCGATGCACACTGTCCTTCCTCTCGCTTTGTTTTGCAGGGGCTTCTTCGAGCTTACTTGGTGTCGCCAACTTTTTGCTTTTCCTAGCACTTTAGATTTGTGTTCGTGCTCTGTTTACCGTTGGCGGTGGCTTCTCTCCTTTTGTGTCGTGTCCTTTTTTCCTCTTATATGCAGTTGTATTAGACCCAGTGCTCACTGGCATTGCTGCATTTCTCCGTCTTGCAGAATTGGATGACGTGTTGGCGCGGGGCTTCGCATGCTTTCAAACAAAATCAAGACCAATAGATGAAGTGATGGTCGCATCGCGTTCAAATCCCAATCGTTTCCTCTCGAAACCACGTTTATTGCACAAAGATGGTTCGATTTCAAACATTGTATGTAACAACTTTTGCGAAACCTTCTCAAAATTTTACCATGGCCTCTAATTATCATCAAGTGACAACATGCCAAAGTTTCATGCTTTTCGGACTTTGTTTTTAATTTTTGAAATTTAAAAACAAATAAACTCCATGTTTGGGTTCGGGTCTTGGCACCCTCATATATGGACTTCCCCCCTTGTATAATGCCTAAACACAGAATCAATTAACACAAATATGATTTTTCAACTCAATTTTGCCAAATTTTCATGCACATTCAAAATTTTATTATGTTCACTAAATTCTAGAAATGCACTCAATGATTAAATATAGCAAACGAACCCCGAAAGATGCCAAATTTTTACATGGATCATGTGATGATGCATCTTGAGTGTAAGAATAATAATTCAATGCCAACTGAAGCAGTGGTCACATTGCTTTCAAACCTCACTCGATCCCTCTTGAAACCACGTTTCTTCCCCGGAGATTGTCCAATTTCTAAGGAGTGTAGTCATACAATTTGGGAAACCTTAGCAATTTTTTCCCACAGCCTGTATGTGTCATATGAGGGCACCCTGCCGGGTTTCATGCTTTTCAAACTTTGTTTGAATTTTTCAGAATTTAAAACCAACAAACTTCATTTTTAGAGTCCAGTCTTGGCACCCACATATTTAAAATTCCTTCTCTTTTCTTATATAAGGCCTAAATTATATGTACTAAGAAGACAAATATGATTTATCAACCCAAATTTACCAACTTTTTCATGCACTTGTAGTTGATTTTTTTTATATTCACTAAATATCTAGTGCCTAAAAGTTCGCTCAGTGCCTATGAAAGGAAATGGAGAGGGAGGTAGGGAAAAAATAAAATAAATAAATAAT
This sequence comes from Triticum urartu, assembly GCF_056163025.1. Classification (NCBI taxonomy): domain Eukaryota; kingdom Viridiplantae; phylum Streptophyta; class Magnoliopsida; order Poales; family Poaceae; genus Triticum; species Triticum urartu. Next base: position 400,718,458 of record NC_141874.1, read on the forward strand.
ATAGAAAAGAACAGAGCATAAAAGAAAAAAAAAGCCAAACAATGTACGAGAAGGAAAGAAACAAGAAAAAGGAGAGGGAAACGGAAAAGAAGTGTTTGCGGTCCTCGGCAAAGAGAAATGAGAAGGAAAATAGAAAAATAGAAAATAAATGTTTTTTGAGTGCATACAAAAGGCACTAGGCAAAGAGAAGTGTTTGCCAACTGCAAAGAAAAAGACACTAGCCAAAGAGTTCTTTGCCCAATGAAAGAAAATTACACTCGGCAAAGAGTTGTTTGCCGAGTGCAAAAAAACTGTACTTGGCAAAAGTCCCCAAAAAATGCACGCTTGATACCGGGCAAAGTTTCCGATTTCAATAGTGGTAGTTGAAGGATTATGTTTTAATCTCCTTTCGAAAAGAGTGTGTACCAAACCAAAGCACATCTCGTATCCAAAATGTACCAAAAGGAACACATTTAAGAACGAAAAGATTTGTCTAAAAAATAGAAATAACGACAGTAAATTGTCGTGCTAAAGCTAAAGCCAGTGTCGCCGGCTTCGAGTGATCAGCTTCTCTAACGACTATCACGACAGCCTACTGGTGTGGATGAGACGGGATGGCGCAATGGCAATGCATCAACGGCGAAGGTTGAAAGTAGTCATAATGAAGCGTCGGTGGCTCCCTAGGATTTGGCGGCCGGTTTGGTGGAATTGTCCGTGCCGGCGACTGCCTGCTTGATGATGGCAGGTATGATATCCATGATCTTGTCGAACTCCTTGTTCTTGGCGACCAGTCCTGCCGGCGCGGTGGGGTCGGCCTTGCACTCGTTGCAACTCCACTTCCACTCCCAGTCCTTGGACTTCTCCACATCTTCATCCACCACCACGAAGTCCAGCACCGCCGTGAGCTGGGCGTCGGCTCCGGCGGCGTTCCCGCCAGCGGCTGGCTTAAACTTTGTCGCCGCCTCATCGAACCCCGCCGCGCAGCTGTCCATGCACCGCCACTGCGTCTTGCCGTTGGGGAGTTTGTCCCGCTCCGCTTTGGCCGCGGTAGCAGCCTCGGTGGCCGTCTTCGCGGCGGCGGCGACGGCGGCCTGGGCCAGCGTTTTCGCGTCCGTCGCGGTGCTGGACTTGAGGAGCTCCTCGCAGTCGCTCGGCTGCGGCGTCTTGGCGCAGGCCTCCTTGACGATGCTGCCACCATCGACCACGAAGGAAGCGGCCGAGACGAGGAGGACGAAGAAGATGATGAGGGAGCTGCGAGGTGTCGCGATCGCCATTGTCGCAGACTTTCGTCACGGAACGCAACGAGTTGAACAGCCAAACTTGTATGCATGCACGGAGGAAGGAGCCAAATTATAATAAGCTTATGCATGTATGTGTGGTCGAGAGCTGTCTTCTCCGTGTGGAAATCGGCATGTTCGTCTCATATGTGTGGCCACTCGCTTCCCTAGAAAAAACCAATGTGTGGCCACTGGGGCCTCCCATGCATGCACGCACGCGCACGCTTGTTCAACTGGGTTTCCCACTTGTCTGCTCGCTTTCCGTGCTTCCACTTAATCGTACGGTTGTCTTTTTTTTCTTTCTAATCTAATCATCTTCTCCCTGATTTTGAAAAAATGAAGCCGGACTTTATTTTGTTTCAATCAAATCAAGCCACGTAGACGGGAGTATGGATGGGCACACGACAGGGAAGCATGCAAGTCTCATCCGTTCAGCTGGGCCTTAGCATATGCCCCAAGCCGGAGATTAAGGCCGCGTTCGGCTCCTCTCTACTCCCTGCACTGCGCTCTCTTTAGCTTATTTTCAGGGAGCTGCTAAAACCGAGCTTCACGGTTTTATGGAATTAATAATATTGAAGCAGAGTGGAGAGTTTCCAAACAAAGCCTAAGCCTACGCAAAATGAATCGGTCCGCTCTCATAAAATGTTTCATATTATACTTACTACTAGTAGAATGCTCGTGAATTGCCACGGGCATTTAGTTTAATATTTTTATCGCACCTATAATAAATACAATGCATATTGTACCTTCCATTTCTCTCCCTCCCCTTCTCACCCCCCTCTCTCTAGTCCCCCCCTCTCTCAAACTCTCTCTCTCTCACGCGCACACACACACACACACTCACTCACTCACTCTCCCCCCTCCCCTCCCCCCTCCTTCGTCCACAACTCAGAATTTAATTTTGGCTTAGCTTTATTTTTGCTTACTGTTAACATTCGCTGGCTACAAAATATCCTAGAATCTTAAACATTAAGCTTTATACGGGATGAAGATAATTTTTTTAACTTCATCCTGGTTCATTTACTCAAGCACTCCTGGGCAGACAAATTTAATGGTTATATGGGTGAAGTTTTTAATCTGCTCCTAGACTTGACACGGGCATAGTGAATACAAAAAGATGTATGCAAGATCTCACATCCATACATATTCAAACAATTTTTTAATACAGAACGATGTATGTAAGATCTCACATCCATACATATCCAAACAATTTTTGTACATCCACACTCTACCAGCATAATGAAAGATGAGCAACTCTAGTTGAGAGTTCAAAACCGACTGACACAAGCAGATATTACCTCCAAACTGAAGTCTGGATTTGGACAACACTGAAAGAGATATTAGTGGCTACATTCACCACGTAGATGACAATATCACATTGTGATATCCTCAGTGATCACAGTAAAGCTAAAACAAAAATTGCTGAAGATTAAGCTTCCAACTTTATTCGACCACAATGGTTACAATAATAACAATTTTTAGAAAGCTTACCAAATCACTACATCATGAAAGCACAGATGAAACATGCGATAAAATAGTACTGAAAGACATGTACGCAACAATTTCTTAAAGCTTGATCGTTGCAAAGTGAAAAATACATTGCAAGAGCTAACCTTGCCTAGCCCAGCAAGAGTCAAAGCAAGAAGCCCTAGACATTTGGTCCATGCCTGACAGCTCTCACTGACACAAAACACTTGCAGGTTGTTGTTGCCGCTTAGTGTTTTCTTCTCCTTTCCTCTATTGATGCCACCTCCCAATCAAATCAACAGCTGAGTTGATTACACATCCGAACACTTCTCTTTGTCCTGTCAAGAAACCATGGATGGCGCGTTGGAAAAACACAATAGAATGCCTGACCGTTGCCATGCCCAATTTGACTTTTAAATTTACTGTTTGTGCATGTATAAACATCATTTTGTTGTATAAAACTCAATGGATTTTCAGTCCCTTCCCAAGACATCGCCTCAGGACCCTTCATGGATTGTTTTTGAACATTGTCAGAATGCATATACAACATCGACGTGACAAAACTGGGAAAACAGCAGAATGCTAGCCTTTACACAAAGGAACACCAACCAAGAAAGAGAAATACATTCAAGACTGACGTACACCTTAAACTTGACACTAACGCCCGCCACCTGCCTACGACACCACCACAGCAACCACAAAAGGAAAAAAAATGACGGATCACCTCCTCACCCGACCTTGAAGCGGCTCCACTACTGATATGCAGCTTTGTGGACCTCCAAAGTGGCTCACCGAAGGCGAAGCAATTTTGAACATTCGTACAGAGCAATACATAAAAAGTAAAATCCAGTAAATCACCTCCCCCCTCTCCCTCTCGTTCCAACATTGCAACCCCTCTCTTCAAAACTCTTGTCCAATTGCTCATCACCCATGTCTAGTAAAATAATAGTTGTATTCCAGTAAAATAAACCATTTTTGTGCAGTTCCATCTAGACCTTCTGTCTATGGTACGAAGTACTCAACTTTGATACTTAGTTACATGTTTCATAATGGCAATGATTCAAAGAGAGTGTTCTCTCTTCGCCGTGTACCTCTAGTAAGCACACATCATCATGCATGAAAGACAATCCATTAGAAGGATCCAAGTGGCAAGGTTTGACTTATAAATAATAAATGTAAAAACCTTATTGCAATCAGTTAGATACCTGCAGCATTATTACTACACATTCACATTAATGGTTAAGTTACAAAATAAAGTCCTACCCTTCTGAATGCTACTATTCTTTATTCTTAATTAACACCATAGATGAATGAATATTTGTGGCATTGTTGTGGTAATGCAAAGACATGTAAAAGGAGTTAAGAAAAGAGGAATCACTCCATGAATTTATGCAGCCATGAAAAGACATCAGTGTCATAGCAAAGGATAATACAATGAATTTCTACAATAATAGCCAAAAACTATGATCTGCTCCTCACAATTTATCCTAGTTAGCGTTTTGACCACTACCTTAAAATACAGCAGCATTGATGCACACCACTTAACCAGGGGATTAAATCTCTAAAAAAATGTGACATCCATGTAGATCATTTCAAACTATCATGAATTCACCTAATTATCAGGAAAGTAAGTACGTAGCTATGTGTCAGCGTTCTGGGAACGGGGGTCCCTAGACTTGCCTGCCTGCGGCCCACGGCGTGGCTCTGCAAGCGGGCCTGTACGACCCATCTTCACCAACAAGCATTCAAGACCCTCGCGAGGTGGACGACACAAGACCTCCTCGGGAGCGGCCTCATCAGGCTGGCTCGCGAGGGGCGGAGAGATCAAGGCAAGGCAAACCTCGCGAGGTTCCAATGAGGCGGGCGCCAGGGCGCACAGTGTCCTTATTTCCGCTTTGGTGCTAAGGAGGCAAGCGCAGGCGAGGAGTACCGAGGCGTCAAGCAAATGTTTCCATATCGGTGCAACGAGACCAAGACCAGCAGGTCGGCAAGACAGAAGTCACCATGGAGCCCAAGGCGGCGTCACCACCAGAGCCTTTGACAGACGAAGACTGCTTTTTATCAGGATAACTTGTACTAGCTGTCCCCTTTCAAATTGGCCATTGTTGGCTCCCTTCCTGCTCAATATTTGAGGAAAGGACAAGAGCCTCTATAAATAGGATTAGCCACCACAGTAGGAGTCAACGAAAATAGAGCCTCAACCATCTCATCCTGGACTAGATCCAATCCATCCACACACCCACCAAGCACAAGAACACCTCGCCTCAGGAGGCTGTTTCTCCCTTTGTACTGTTCATCCTCAGTCCGAGAGGAAATCCACTACACCACACTGGAGTAGAGTATTACACCACAATGGTGGCCTGAACCAGTATAAATCTTGTGTCTCTTGTGTTGCGAGTTCGTCGAGCTAGGCTAGAGATCGTGGCGAGGTTGAGGGCGTGATTCGGTAGGGAAAGATTTTCGTGCGCACCCCAGTGTTTGAACCTTAAGGGTTTTACCGGAACCCGAAATCCAACAATTTGGCGCGTCGGGTAGGGGTGCGCCGAAACCTTTTTCTTCATCGACCCACGCTTCGTCACTCCACCAAGCTCATCGCCGACGCTCGCCGGACTCGCGCAGAGCGCCGGGCCGCACTCGCCGCCCGTGTTGCTCAGATAGCCCCAATAGGCGGGCCTCCCTGTCGTTCTCCGTCACCCGCCGCTAACGCCGTCACCGGTCCAGCGGCAAACGAGCAGCAAGCCATTTCGCTGCATCCCTCCATGCGCCGTGACGGCCACACCGTCGCCCCGTTGCTGACTCCGCCGGCTCGTCATCTCACGCTCGCCACACACCCATGGATGCACAGGCCACGCTGCTCATGGCACGCGAGCTTCTGCGCTACCGTCCAGTCGACGACCTCTATGAGGACTGGCTGGACAGCATCGCTGAGCTCGTTAGCGCCGCGGGAGGCTCTCCTGCACCATCCTTCTCGCTACCTCACCCGCCCCCAGCTGCGGGCGGCGTGGCTCACAGAGCGCCTCCGCCTCCTCTGCTACAGGATGGCACCCTTGCGCCGAGGCGTGCGACTCAGGGAGCACCTTAGCCTCCCCCGCGTCAAGACGGCGTCCTCGCTCCAAGATGTGCAGCCCAGCGGCGCGACCCACCGCGCCATGTGCCAGCGCACGAAGAAAGAAGTTGCCAAGAGATTCCCCGTCCACAAGGAAACGCTCCACTACTCCCAGCTCCGCTACGCCAGGATTGCTTGCTGCGACAGGGCCATGCGCCGCGTGCCGCGGCGACGTAGGGGCACCACGACCAAGCTCTGCCTCCACGATGACCCGCGGTGGCCACGGCGGGCTGCCGCGCCTTCACCCCCGAGCTGTGTAGTGTCGCCTGGCCAGGCAAGTTCAAGCTAGACCAGCCTGCGCGCTACGACGGCACCTCCGACCCCGCGGAGTTCCTGCAGCTCTACGAGCTGAGTATCAAGGCGGCCAACGGCGATGAGAAAGTCATGGCGAACTAGTTCCCCATGGCTCTCAAGGATGTCGCACGCTCGTGGCTCCTGAACCTACCTCCAGGCTCCATCTCTTCCTAGAACGAGATGCGTGACCATTTCGTCGCCAACTTCCAGAGCACTCGCGACCGCCCCCCGGCCATGGGTGACCTGCGCCGCGTCAAGCAACAACCAGGGGAAACCCTCCAGAAGTACATATAGTGCTTCAACAACGTTCGTCTCAAGATCCCCAAGCTGACGGACGAGGCCATCATCTCTGCGTTCTCCGATGGCGTCCGCGACGTCAAGATGAAGGAGGAGCTCGCCATCCACGAGGACCTATGCACATCCCTGGAGCTGTTCAACCGGACAACCAAGTGCGCGAGGGCTGAGGAAGGGCGCCTTTCCCTTCTCGAGCTCCCAGCTGCCGACCTAGAGGAGAAGAAAGCCAATGCCAAGGACGTGAAGCACAAGGGAGCGGCCGTACTCATGGCAGAGCCAGACACGAAGTGCGGTAGGGACCAGCCTGAGTCATCCAAGAGCAGTCGACCGTTCTGCGCCTTTCACAACGAACACAGCCACAACACCAACAATTGTCAAGAGCTCAGGGCCATTTGCGACGGACGCTTTGGTCGATGCCCCGAGCGCAACGACCGAGGCTACGACCGAGGAGGAGGACATGGCGGAGGACGCTGGGACGACCGGGGCCCATGCTAGGAGTGGCGCGACCGGCCTCGTGAGGACCACTGGCAGGATCAACGTCACGAGGGTGCCTAGAGGGATCAGCCTCGCGAGGACCGTCCTTAGGGCAACGCTGGGCTTCCTCCACTGCCGCCACCATCAAGAAGGAATGACGACCACCATCAAGACGAGGGCGCTGGGGGCTTCCAGGAGCCGCGTGCTATCGCCTGCATCTTGGGCGGAGCTCAAGCCCCAGCCTCACAGCATATCTTCAAGAAGTTTGCTCGCGAGGTGAACGCAGTCCTCCCCAAGCTTGAGGCTACTCGTCCGCTCAGGTGGTCCAGGTGCGCTATTACCTTGAGCTCGGCAGAGCAGCTCAAGTGTGCGGCCACCACTGGCGCTCTCCCGATGCTCTGTTCACCCGTCATCAGCAACGTGCAGGTCACCAAGACTCTCATCGACGGCGGCGTAGGGCTTAACGTCCTGTCCGTCGAGATGTTCGACAACCTTCAAGTGCCCTACGATCAGCTTCAGCCTACCAAGCCTTTCTAAGGAGTGACCGACAGCTCCACCACCCCGATAGGGCAGGTCCGCCTCCCAGTCACCTTCGGACAGCGCGACAACTACCGCACTGAGCTCATCGACTTCGACGTCGCCCACATCCGTCTTCCGTACAATACCATCCTCGGGCATCCAGCCCTGGCTAAGTTCATGGCAGTGACCCACCACAGCTACAACATCCTAAAAATGCTAGGAAGCGGCGACATCATCACAGTCCCCTGCGAAGAAAGAGACGCAGTGTGCTCCCTCGAGCGTGCCTTCCAAGATGCAGCAATCGACGACCCCGACAGCAAGGGCGAGTACCCTCCTGAGGCCATCCCCAATAAGAAGAAGCAGTTACTCTGTGCTGGGCCTCAGGAGAACGGCGCTGCAAGTGGCGCCACGTCAGGATCAGCGCCCGCACCTGGGCGCCTCCCTCCGCCGCATAGGAAGGCGCGCCCGGCGCCCTCCTCGGGCAGGGCTCGGGGGCTCTCTTCTGGAGGGCCTCAGACCTTGCCAACATTACGAGGGAGGCGCTCGGGCACCATTTGGAGGCATGCTTCGTGGCACATTTCCCTCAGGAGGACAGAGGGCGAGGAGCGCCCAACGCTCAGGAGTTCATTACCAAGACCACTCAGGAACTTCAGGATGCGAGGGCCATGCACGGCGATCACCGCTCACCTGGAGCTGCTCCCCACCCCGACGAGGGTGGTGAGCTATTGTCTGCATCGACATCCGAGGGCTCAACAGGGCCGCGTCTCAGGAGCGCTTCTAGCCTTCGCGTGCTGGATGCTGCGAGGGTCCACCTCACAACTACGTTCGCATGCCGTTGGGCTTGCCGAGCGTGGCTGCTGCCTTCCAGTGCCACCTGCGGAGCGTCATGGTAGGTTAGGAGGCCAGGCACCACGCAGTCCTGGCGGAGATGGAAACGGTCCTCAAGGAACCGCCTGGACCCCCAGAGCCTCCCGAGGCTCAGGGCCCCGGCGGCTCGTGAGGAGCAACCCCTTCGCCGCGTACCTTCAGCTGCCCCAACACTCCTTCATCAACAGAATCATGAGACATTTTCCAAGTTTATTTAGCTGGGAGCGCCCTCAGGGCTGCATCATTCCCAGGCCGCGTGGGTCCGTCCCTGTGGCATGTATCCCTTCTTGTTTATGTCTTTAGCTTACCTTCCTGGGGGCGCCCCTCGGGCTGCATCATCCTCAAGCCGCTCGGGCCTGACCCAGTGGCATGTTTGCTTTCCATGCTTAACCTATCTATGACTATCACCTGCTTAATCGTCACCTACCACGGGAGCCGCGCGTCGACCGTCTTTCTTCAGGACCCTTCGCGTGAGAGGGTTAGGCACGGCGTCGGTGCTCGGGCCCGTCCATGCAGCGTCGATAAATCCAACGGCTGAGCTCTGTCTGGCGGGACGGTCCCGTTCACATCACCTCCTGGGGCCGTTGGTGCTTGACCTTATCACGCGATAACCTCAGGAGATTCGTTCGACGCAGGTTGTCTAACCACCTCGCAGGACCACCACAGCGAACAAGAATCAAGACCAGGCGCAACCCTCCTTGAGGTAGGGCCTCGTGAGTCCCGCGCTGGCTCACGAGTGCCCAGACACACCTCGTCTAGCCCTGCCGTGCAAGCCACGTGTCAGGGCGGGGTTGTACATGCCCCGGAGGCTCTCACAGTAGGGAGTCCCCTCCCACGTTCCAGTGGAAGCACCATGCTCCGCGCTGGCAGTTGACACTGCCGAGGAGCGGCTATGCCCGTGTAAGGGCGGAAGCGCCATGGTCCGTCCCGGTGATAAACAACTGAGGGCGGCCTCACGACCTTATCAACCTCAGGGAGCCTCCGGGTTCGGTGTCTGGCCTCATCGCAACGCCTTGATAACCCACAAGTATAGGGGATCGCAACAGTTTTCGAGGGTAGAGTATTCAACCCAAATTTATTGATTCGACACAAGGGGAGCCAAAGAATATTCTCAAGTATTAGCAGCTGAGTTGTCAATTCAACTGTTGGAGAACGTAGCAGAAATTCAAAATTTTCTTACGTGTCACCAAGATCTATCTATGGAGAAACCAGCAACGAGGGGAAGGAGAGTGCATCTACATACCCTTGTAGATCGCTAAGCGGAAGCGTTCAAGTGAACGGGGTCGATGGAGTCGTACTCGTCGTGATTCAAATCACCGATGATCAAGTGCAGAACGGACGGCACCTCCGCGTTCAACACACGTACAGCCCGGTGACGTCTCCCACGCCTTGATCCAGCAAGGAGAGAGGGAGAGGTTGAGGAAGATCCAGCAGCACGACGGCGTGATGGTGGATGCAGGGCGTCACAGTAGCAGGGCTTCGCCTATACTATGAGAGAGAGACGTAACAGGGAGAGAGGGAGGCGCCAGGGGCTGGTGTATGAAATTCCTCCTCTCCCCCACTATATATAGGAGGGCCAAGGGGGGTGGTGCGCCAGCCTAGGAGATCCAATCTCCTAGGTGCGGCGGCTAGGGGAGGTTTCCCTCCCCCCAAGGCACTTAGGGGTGCCTTCCACTAGTGGGACTCCTCCCATATGGAAACCCTAGGCGCATGGGCCTATAGGGGCTGGTGCCCTTGTCCCATATAGGCCAAGGCGCACCCCCTATAGCCCATGTGGACCCCCGGGGCAGGTGGCCCCACCCTGTGGGCCCCCCGGGACCCCTCCGGTGGTCCCGGTACAATACCGATAACCCCGAAACTTGTCCCGATGGCCGAAACAGCACTTCCTATATATAATTCTCTACCTCCGGACCATTCCGAAACTCCTCGTGACGTCCGGGATCTCATCCGGGACTCTGAACAACATTCGGGTTTACTGCATATACATATCTTCACAACCCTAGCGTCACCGAACCTTAAGTGTGTAGACCCTACGGGTTCGGGAGACATGCAGACATGACCGAGACGTTCTCTGGTCAATAACCAACAGCGGGATCTGGATACCCATGATGGCTCCCACATGTTCCACGATGATCTCATCGGATGAACCACGATGTCAAGGACTTAATCAATCCCGTATACAATTCCCTTTGTCTAGCGGTATTTTACTTGCCCGAGATTCGATCGTCGGTATCCAATACCTAGTTCAATCTCGGTACCAGCAAGTCTCTTTACTCGTTACGTAACACATCATCCCGTGATCAACTCTTTGGTCACATTGCGCATATGATGACGTCCTACCGAGTGGGCCCAGAGATACCTCTCCGCTTACACGGAGTGACAAATCCCAGTCTCGATTCATGCCAACCCAACAGACACTTTCGGAGATACCTGTAATGCACCTTTATAGTCACCGAGTTACGTTGTGACGTTTGATACACCCAAAGCATTCCTACGGTATCCGGGAGTTGCACAATCTCATGGTCTAAGGAAATGATACTTGACATTAGAAAAGCTATAGCATATGAACTACACGATCTAGTGCTATGCTTAGGATTGGGTCTTGTCCATCACATCATTCTCCTAATGATGTGATCCCGTTATCAACGACATCCAATGTCCATGGTTAGGAAACCGTAACCATCTATTGATCAACGAGCTAGTCAACTAGAGGCTTACTAGGGACATGGTGTTGTCTATGTATCCACACATGTATCTGAGTTTCCTATCAATACAATTATAGCATGGATAATAAACGATTATCATGAACAAGGAAATATAATAATAACCAATTTATTATTGCCTCTAGGGCATATTTCCAACAGTCTCCCACTTGCACTAGAGTCAATAATCTAGTTCACATCGCCATGTGATTAACACTCACAGGTCACATCGCCATGTGACTAACACCCAAGAGTTTACTAGAGTCAGTAGTCTAGTTCACATCACTATGTGATTAACACTCAATGAGTTTTAGGTTTGATCATGTTGCTTGTGAGAGAGGTTTTAGTCAACGGGTCTGAACCTTTCAGATTCGTGTGCGTTTTACAAATCTCTATGTCATCTCCTAGATGCAGCTATCACGCTCTATTTGGAGTTATTCCAAATAACTGTTCTACTTGGAGCTATTCTAAATTGTTGCTCCATTATACGTATCCGGTATCTCTACTCAGAGCTATCCGGATAGGTGTTAAGCTTGCATCGACGTAACCCTTTACGACGAACTCTTTTACCACCTCCATAATCGAAAAAATTCCTTAGTCCACTAGTTACTAAGGATAACTTTGACCGCTGTCCTGTGATCCATACTTGGATCACTCTTGTACCCCTTGACTGACTCATGGCAAGGCACACTTCAGGTGTGGTACACAGCATAGCATACTGTAGAGAGCCTATGATAAAAGCATAGGGGACGACCTTCGTCCTTCCTCTTTCTTATGCCGTGGTCGAGCTTTAAGTCTTAACTTCATACCTTACAACTCAGGCAAGAACTCCTTCTTTGACTGATCCATCTTGAACAACTTCAAGATCATGTCAAGGTATGTGCTCATTTGAAAGTACCATTAAGCGTTTTGATCTATCCTTATAGATCTTGATGCTCAATGCTCAAGTAGCTTAATCCAGGTTTTCCATTGAAAAACACTTTCCAAATAACCCTATATGCTTTCCAGAAATTCTACGTCATTTCCGATCAACAATATGTCAACATATACTTATCAGAAATTCTATAGTGCTCCCACTCACTTCTTTGGAAATACCAGTTTCTCATAAACTTTGTATACACCCAAAATCATTGATCATCTCATCAAAGCATACATTCCAACTTCGAGATGCTTACTCCAGTCCTCAGAAGGATTGCTGGAGCTTTGCATACTTATTAGCATCTTTCAGGATTGACAAAACCTTCCGGTTGTATCACATACTACCTTTCCTCAAGAAAATCGCCGAGGAAACAATGTTTTGACATCCTATCTGCAAGATTTCATAAATAATGCAGTAATCGCTAATATAATTCCAACAGACTCTTAGCATCGCTACGAGTGAGAAAGTCTCACAGTAGTCAACTCCTTGAACTTGTCAGAAAACATCTTAACGACAAGTCGAGCTTTCTTAATGGTGACATTTACCATCATTGTCCGTCTTCCTTTTAAAATCCATCTGTACTCAACAGCCTTATGACCATCGAGCCATTCTGCCAAAGTCTACACTTTGTTTTCATACATGGATCCTCTCTCGGATTTTATGGCCTCCAGCCATTTATCGGAATCCAGGCCCACCATCGCTTCTCCATAGCTCGTAGGTTCATTGTTGTCTAGCAACATGACTTCCAAGACAGGGTTACGTGCCACTCTGAAGCAGTACGCATCCTTGTCATCCCACGAGGTTTGGGAGTGACTTGATCCGAAGTCTCATGATCAATATCATAAGCTTCCACTTCAATTGGTGTAGGTGCCACAGGAACAACTTCCTGTGCCCTGCCACACACTAGTTAAAGAGACGGTTCAATAACCTCATCAAGTCTCCACCATCCTCCCACTCAATTCTTTCGAGAGAAACTTTTCCTCGAGAAAGGACCTGATTCTAGAAACAATCCCTTATTGCTTTCGAATCTGAGACAGGAGGTATACCCAACTGTTTCGGGTGTCCTATGAAGATGCATTTATCCGCTTTAGGTTCGAGCTTATCAGCCTGAAAGTTTTTCACATAAGCGTCGCAGTCCCAAACTTTTAAGAAATGACAGCTTAGGTTTCTCTAAACCATAGTTCATACGGTGTCATCTCATCGGAATTACGTGGTGCCCTGTTTAAAGTGAATGTGGTTGTCTCTAATGCCTAACCCATAAACTATTGTGGTAATTTGATAAGAGACATCATGGTATGCATCATATCCAATAGGGTGCAGTTATGATGTTCGGACACACCATCACACTATGGTGTTCCAGGCTGTATCAGTTGTGAAACAATTTCCACAATGTCTTAATTCTGTGCCAAACTCGTAATTCAGATGTTCATCTCTATGATCATATCATAGATATTTTATCATCTTGTCACGACGATCTTTCAACTTCACCCTGAAATTACTTGAACCTTTCAATAATTCAGACTCGTGATTCATCAAGTAAATATACTCAACATCTACTCAAATCATCTGTGAAGTAATAACATAACGATATCCACTACATGCCTCAGCACTCATTGGACTGCACACATCAAAATGTATTACTTCCAGCAAGTTGCCTTCTGGTTCCATTTTACTGAAACCGAGGCTTTCAGTCATCTAGCCCATGTGGTATGATTTGCATGTCTCAAGTGATTCAAAATCAAGTGAGTTCAAACGGTCCATTTGCATGGAGTTTCTTCATGCATATACACCAATAGACATGGCTCGCATGTCTCAAACTTTTCAAAAACGAGTGAGCCCAAAGATCCATCAACATGGAGCTTCTTCATGCGTTTTATACTGATATGACTTACGTGGCAGTGCCACAAGTAGGTGGTACTATCATTACTACCTTTTGGCATGAACATGTGTATCACTACGATCGAGATTCAACAAACAATTCATTTTAGGTGTAAGACCATTGAAGGTATTATTCAAATAAACAGAGTAACCATTATTCTCCTTAAATGAATAACCGTATTGCGATAGACATAATCCAATCATGTCTATGCTCAACGCAAACACCAATCTCGATGGTAGAGGGAGCGTGCGATGCTTGATCATATCAACATTGAGAACACTTCCAACACATATCGTCAGCTCACCTTTAGCTAGTCTCCGTTTATTCCGTAGCTTTTATTTCGAGTTACTAACACTTAGCAACCGAACCGGTATCTAATACCCTGGTGCTACTAGGAGTACTAGTAAAGTACACATTAACATAATGTATATCCAATATACTTCTATCGACCTTGCCAGCCTTCTAATCTACCAAGTATCTAGGGTAATTCTGCTCCAGTGGCTGTTCCCTTTATTACAGAAGCACTTAGTCTCGGGTTTGGGTTCAACCTTGGGTTTCTTCACTAGAGCAGCAGCTGAATTGCCGTTTCATGAAGTATCCCTTCTTGCCCTTGCCCTTCTTGAAACTAGTGGTTTCACCAACCATCAACAATTGATGCTCCTTCTTGATTTCTACTTTTGTGGTGTCAAACATCGCAAATATCTCAAGGATCATCATATATGTCCCTGATATATTATAGTTCATCACGAAGCTCTAGCAGCTTGGTGGTAATGACTTCGGAGAAACATCACTATCTTAACTGGAAGATTAACTCCCACTCGATTCAAATGATTGTTGTATTCAGACAATCTGAGCACAAGCTCAACAATTGAGCTTTTCTCCCTTAGTTTGCAGGCTAAGAAAATCGTCGGAGGTCTTATACCTCTTGACGTGGGCACAAGCCTGAAATTCCAATTTCAGCCCTCAAAACATCTCATATGTTTCGTGACGTTTCAAAAACTCGTCTTTGGCGCCTCAACTCTAAACCGTTTAACTAAACTATCATGTAGTTATCAAAACGTGTATGTCAGATGTTCACAACATCCACAGACAACGTTCGAGGTTCAGCACACTGAGCGGTGCATTAAGGACATAAGCCTTCTAAGAAGCATTGAGGACAATCCTCAGTTTACGGACCTAGTCCGCATAATTGCTACTATCAACTTTCAACTAATTTTTCTCTAGGAACATATCTAAACAGTAGAACTAAAGCGTGAGATATGACATAATTTGCAAAATCCTTTTGACTATGTTCAGGATAATTAAGTTCATCTTATGAACTCCCACTTAGATAGACATCCCTCTAGTCATCTAAGTGATTACATGATCCGAGTCAACTAGGCCGTGTCCGATCATCACGTGAGACGGACTAGTCATCATCGGTGAACATCTTCATGTTGATCGTATCTTCTATACGACTCATGCTCGACCTTTCGGTCTCTGTGTTCCGAGGCCATGTCTGTACATGCTAGGCTCGTCAAGTTAACCCTAAGTGTTTTTGCTGTGTAAAACTGTCTTACACCCGTTGTATGTGAACGTAAGGATCTATCACACCCGATCATCACGGCGTGCTTCGAAACGACGAACTGTAGCAACGGTGCACAGTTAGGGGAGAACACTTCTTGAAATTTTAATGAGGGATCATCTTATTTACTACCGTCGTTCTAAGCAAATAAGATGTATAAACATGATAAACATCACATGCAATCAAATAGTGACATGATATGGCCAATATCATATTGCTCCTTTTGATCTCCATCTTCGGGGCTCCATGATCATCATCGTCACCGGCACGACACCATGATCTCCATCATCATGATCTCCATCATCGTGTCTTCTTGAAGTTGTCTCGTCATCGACATGCAAGTCGTGATTCCCTTGACAAGAACATGATCAATCTCATACATCACATATATCATTCATCACATCCTTTTGGCCATATCACATCACATAGCATACCCTGCAAAAACAAGTTAGACGTCCTCTAATTGTTGTTTGCATGTTTTACGTGGCTGCTATGGGTTTCTAGCAAGAACGTTTCTTACCTACGCAAAACCACAAAGTGATATGCCAATTGCTATTTACCCTTCATAAGGACCCTTTTCATCGAATCCGATCCGACTAAAGTGGGAGAGACAGACACCCGCCAGCCACCTTATGCATCTAGTGCATGTTTGTCGGTGGAACCTGTCTCACGTAAGAGTACGTTTAAGGTCGGTCCGGGCCGCTTCATCCCACGATGCCGACGAATCAAGATAAGACTAGTAACGGCAAGCATATTGAACAAAATCAACGCCACAACTACTTTGTGTTCTACTCGTGCATAGAATCTACGCAATAGACCTAGCTCATGATGCCACTGTTGGAGAACGTAGCAGAAATTCAAAATTTTCTTACGTGTCACCAAGATCTATCTATGGAGAAACCAGCAACGAGGGGAAGGAGAGTGCATCTACATACCCTTGTAGATCGCTAAGCGGAAGCGTTCAAGTGAACGGGGTCGATGGAGTCGTACTCGTCGTGATTCAAATCACCGATGATCAAGTGCAGAACGGACGGCACCTCCGCGTTCAACACACGTACAGCCCGGTGACGTCTCCCACGCCTTGATCCAGCAAGGAGAGAGGGAGAGGTTGAGGAAGATCCAGCAGCACGACGGCGTGATGGTGGATGCAGGGCGTCACAGTAGCAGGGCTTCGCCTATACTATGAGAGAGAGACGTAACAGGGAGAGAGGGAGGCGCCAGGGGCTGGTGTATGAAATTCCTCCTCTCCCCCACTATATATAGGAGGGCCAAGGGGGGTGGTGCGCCAGCCTAGGAGATCCAATCTCCTAGGTGCGGCGGCCAGGGGAGGTTTCCCTCCCCCCAAGGCACTTAGGGGTGCCTTCCACTAGTGGGACTCCTCCCATATGGAAACCCTAGGCGCATGGGCCTATAGGGGCTGGTGCCCTTGTCCCATATAGGCCAAGGCGCACCCCCTATAGCCCATGTGGACCCCCGGGGCAGGTGGCCCCACCCTGTGGGCCCCCCGGGACCCCACCCTGTGGGCCCCCCGGGACCCCTCCGGTGGTCCCGGTACAATACCGATAACCCCGAAACTTGTCCCGATGGCCGAAACAGCACTTCCTATATATAATTCTCTACCTCCGGACCATTTCGGAACTCCTCGTGATGTCCGGGATCTCATCCGGGACTCCGAACAACATTCGGGTTTACTGCATATACATATCTTCACAACCCTAGCGTCACCGAACCTTAAGTGTGTAGACCCTACGGGTTCGGGAGACATGCAGACATGACCGAGATGTTCTCTGGTCAATAACCAATAGCGGGATCTGGATACCCATGATGGCTCCCACATGTTCCACGATGATCTCATCGGATGAACCACGATGTCAAGGACTTAATCAATCCCGTATACAATTCCCTTTGTCTAGCGGTATTTTACTTGCCCGAGATTCGATCGTTGGTATCCAATACCTAGTTCAATCTCGTTACCGGCAAGTCTCTTTACTCGTTCCGTAACACATCATCCCGTGATCAACTCTTTGGTCACATTGCGCATATGATGACGTCCTACCGAGTGGGCCCAGAGATACCTCTCCGCTTACATGGAGTGACAAATCCCAGTCTCGATTCGTGCCAACCCAACAGACACTTTCAGAGATACCTGTAATGCACCTTTATAGTCACCCAGTTACGTTGTGACGTTTGATACACCCAAAGCATTCCTACGGTATCCGGGAGTTGCACAATCTCATGGTCTAAGGAAATGATACTTGACATTAGAAAAGCTATAGCATATGAACTACACGATCTAGTGCTATGCTTAGGATTGGGTCTTGTCCATCACATCATTCTCCTAATGATGTGATCCCGTTATCAACGACATCCAATGTCCATGGTTAGGAAACCGTAACCATCTATTGATCAACGAGCTAGCCAACTAGAGGCTTACTAGGGACATGGTGTTGTCTATGTATCCACACATGTATCTGAGTTTCCTATCAATACAATTATAGCATGGATAATAAACGATTATCATGAACAAGGAAATATAATAATAACCAATTTATTATTGCCTCTAGGGCATATTTCCAACATCAACCACACCTGGGAACTTAATATCTGCAGCAAAGTGTTTAGTAGCAAAGTAATATGATAGTAGTGGTAACGGTGGCAAAAGGTAACGGTAGCAAAAGTAACATTTTTGAGTTTTGTAGTGATTGTAATAGTAGTAGCGGAAAAGTAAATAAGCGAAGAACAATAAATGGAAAAGCTGATGCCTTCCTACCCACCCAGGTTCAAGGCATGGTACTTGCAATTTGGGGTTGTTGCACCAATTATACTGTAGGGGGTTCCCTTACCGTCTTTCTGTCAAAAAAAATAAATGGAAAAGCTCGTAGGCATTGGATCGGTGATGGAGAATTATGCCGGATGCGGTCGATCATGTAACAGTCATAACCTAGGGTGACACAGAACTAGCTCCAGTTCCTCAATGTAATGTAGGCATGTTCCGAATATAGTCAGACGTGCTTATGGAAAAGAACTTGCACCCATGGGAGTGGGGTCCTATTGGAAACTAAGGGATATTAAGGCCTCCTTTTAATAAAGTACCGGACCAAAGCATTAACACATAGTGAATAGATGAACTCCTCAAACTACGGTCATCACCATTATGTATCCCGATTATTGTCACTTCGGGGTTAACGGATCATAACACATAATAGGTGACCATAGACTTGCAAGATAGGATCAAGAACTCTCTTAAATTGATGAAAACATAATAGGTTCAGATCTGAAATCATGGCACTCGGGCCCTAGTGACAAGCATTAAGCATAGCAAAGTCATAGCAACATCAATCTCAGAACATAATGGATACTAGGGATCAAACCCTAACAAAACTAACTCGATTACATGATAAATCTCATCCAACCCATCACCGTCCAGCAAGCCTACGATGGAATTACTCACGCACGGCGGTGATCATCTTGAAATTGGTGATGGAGGAAGGTTGATGATGACGATGGCGATGAATTCCCCTCTCCGAAGACCCGAACGGACTCCAGATCAGCCTTCCCGAGCGAGTTTAGGGCTTGGTGGTGGCTCCGTATCGTAAAACACGATGAATCCTTCTCTCTGATTTTTTCTCCCCGAAAGTGAATATATGGAGTCAAGGTTGAGGTCGGTGGAGCGTCAGGGGGCCCATGAGGCAGGGGGCGCGCTTAGGGGGTAGGGCGCGCCCCCACCCTCATGGACAGGTGGTGGGCCCCCTGACGTGGATCTTTCTTCCAGTATTTTTTATATATTCCAAAATAATTCTCCATTGATTTTCTGGTCATTCCGAGAACTTTTATTTCTGCACAAAAATAACTGCATCACAATTCTGCTGAAAACAGCGGCAGTCCGGGTTAGCTCCATTCAAATCATGCAAGTTAGAGTCCAAAACAAGGGCAAAAGTGTTTGGAAAAGTAGATACGACGGAGACGTATTAACTCCCCCAAGTTTAAACCTTTGATTGTCCTCAAGCAATTCAGTTGATAAACTAAAAGTGATAAAGAAAAACTTTTACAAACTCTGTTTGGTCTTGTTGTTGTAAATATGTAAAGCCAGCATTCAAGTTTCAGCAAAGATTATGGACTAACCATATTCACAATAACACATAGGTCTCATGTTTGCTCATATCAATGACATAATCAACTAGAGAGCAATAATAATAAATCTCGGATGACAACACTTTCTCAAAACAATCATGATATGATATGACAAGATGGTATCTCGCTAGCCCTTTCTGAGACCGCAAAACATAAATGCAGAGCACCTTTAAAGATGAAGGACTGACTAGACATTGTAATTCATGGTAAAAGAGATCCAGTCAAGTCATACTCAATGTAAACTAATAGTAATGGATGCAAATGACAGCGGTGCTCTCCAACTGGTGCTTTTTAATAAGAGGATGATGACTCAACATAAAAGTAAATGGATAGGCCCTTCGCAGAGGGAAGCAGGAATTTGTAGAGGTGCCAGAGCTCGGTTTTAAAATAGATATGAATAATATTTTCAGCGGTATACTTTCATTGTCAACATAACAACCGAGAGATCTTGATATCTTCCATGCTACACACATTATAGGCGGTTCCCAAACAGAATGGTAAAGTTTATACTCCCCCTCCACCAACATGCATCAATCCATGCGAAACAACGAGTGCCTCCAACTAACAAGAGTCCCGGGGGAGTTTTGTTTGCAGTTATTTTGATTTGATTGGATAAAGCATGGGACTGGGCATCCCCGTGACCAGCCATTTTCTCATGAGTGAGGAGCAGAGTCCACTCCTCTTGAGAATAACCCGCCTAGCATGGAAGATACAGACAATCCTAGTTGATACATGAGCTATTCAAGCATACAAAACAGAATGTTTATTTGAAGGTTTAGAGTTTGGCACATACAAATTTACTTGGAACAGCAGGTAGATACCGTAAATAGGTAGGTATGGTGGACTCATATGGAACAACTTTGGGGTTTATGGAATTGGATGCACAAGCAGTATTCCCGCTTAGTACAAGTGAAGGCTAGCAAAAGGCTGGGAAGCGACCAACTAGAGAGCGACAACAGTCATGAACATGCATTAAAATTAATCAACACCGAATGCAAGCATGAGTAGGATATAATGCACCATGAACATAAATATCGTAGAGGCTATGTTGATTTTGTTTCAACTACATGCGTGAACATGTGCCAAGTCAGGCCACTTGAATCGTTCAAAAGAGGATACCACCCTATCATACCACATCACAACCATTTTAATAGCATGTTGGCACGCAAGGCAAACCATTATAAGCTCCTAGCTAATTTAGCATGGCATAAGCAACTATAATCTCTAATTGTCATTGCAAATATGTTTCTTACATAACAGGCTCAATCAGGAACGATGAACTAATCATATTTACAAAAACAAGAGAGTTCGAGTTCATACCAGCTTTTCTCATCTCAATAAGTTCATCATATAATCATCATTATTGCCTTTCACTTGCACGACCGAATAGTGTGGATAATAATAATAGTGCACGTGCATTGGACTAAGCTGGAATCTGCAAGCATTCAATTCAAGAGAGAAGACAAGGTAATATGGGCTCTTTGTTAGATCAACAATAATGCATATGAGAGCCACTCAATCATTTTAATCATGGTCTTCTCCTCTCGATCCCCAAAGAAAAAGAAAAGAAATAAAACTATTTACACGGGAAAGCTCCCAACAAGCAAAAATAAGAACAAGAAATCTTTTCAGATTTTCTTTTTAGTTACTACTACAGCATGAAAAGTAAACTAGCTAAAAATATACAACTAATTTTTCTGGTTTTCTAAGGTTTATCAAACACACAAGAAGAAAGCATAAAAAAGGAAAATAAACTAGCATGGATATTACAATGAAAAAGTATGAGCACCGACAACTAGCATGAGTGTGTGAACATGAATGTAATGTCGGTGAGAAATACATACTCCCCAAAGCTTAGGCTTTTGGCCTAAGTTGGTCTATGGCCACGGCTGGCCTGGCGGATATCCAAAGTTGTAGTTGGGGTCATACTGAGATGAATCCCCCTGGTGCCACTGGTTGGCGATCTCTTCCGGATTCCACTGATAAACAGACTGCCGGTGAGGATCAAATTGTGGTTCCGGCTCTGGCTCTGTAGCTGGTGTGGGGTTTCGGTAGGCGTGAATGGCCTCCGGCAGAACAAGGTACTTGCCTGCAGATAAGTCAAACAAGGAAGGAGCAGGCAAAGTAATAGTCTCAGGGTGATTTTTTATCAAATATCAGCTTGTACTTAAGCATCTTTTCCTTATTCTTAACGATAAAATCATGCGTTGTCATACTCTTATAGTCTAGAAAAACAAGAGGCATCAACTTCTCTTCCTTCTCATAATGCCTAATAGGTATATTAAAGTGTGCAGTGAGGCGTGAGGCGAAGATGCCTCCAAGGACGGGCCCTTAGTACGGTTAAGATTTAACCTCTTTGCAACAATAGCTGTAACACCCCGGATATAACTTTCCCTATTTGTACTCCAACTCTTGCCGTTTCCGGCGTTAAGTTATATTTATTTCCTCGGGTTTGGGTTTTGTCTCCGTGTGTTGTTATCGTTGTCATGCATCTCATATCATGTCGTCACGTGCATTGCATTTGCATACGTGTTCGTCTCATGCATTCGAGCATTTTCCCCGTTGTCCGTTTTGCATTCCGGCGCTTCGTTCTCCTCCGGTGGTCATTTCTAGCTTTCTTTCGTGTGTGGGGATTAAACATTTCCGGATTGGACCGAGACTTGTCAAGCGGCCTTGGTTTACTACCGTAGACCGCCTGTCAAGTTTCGTATCATTTGGACTTCGTTTGATACTCCAACGGTTAACCGAGGGACCGAAAAGGCCTCGTGTGTGTTGCAGCCCAACACCCCTCCAATTTGGCCCAAAACCCACCTAGAGCGTTCGATCACGATCGCGTGGCCGAAAACTGCACCTCATTTGGACTCTCCTAGTTCCCTCTATGCCTATTTAAACACCCCCCCCCCCCCGATTTTCGGATCTCCTTCTTCCCCGAAACCCTAGTCTATTTCGTCTCGCGCGCCGCCGGACAAAAATTGCACCGACGGACACGTCCGATTCCTCCCCGCCGCCAACCGACGACCGCCACGTGGCGCGTCGCCTGCTTGCCGCCACCGAAGCCCGCCACGGCCCGCGGGAGGCCCTCCCCGGCCCGCGCCTCCGCCGCGCCTCCCTCCTCCTTCCGCCGCCCGAGCCGCCCCGCTCTTCCTCTGCTCCGGCGACCCGCGCCGTCGCACGCCACCTCAGGCGAGCTCGCCGCGCCGCCCGGGTCCGGCCTCGTCCGTGCCGCCCGAGGCCACCAACCCCCGCCGGAGCTCGCCGCGCCCGCTTCCTCGACGTCCGGTGCCCGGCCCCGCCGTCCTCCTCCTCTCCCTCGCGCCGACGAGCTCCACCGGCCTCTCCCCGCCGCCTCCTCCGGTGAACCTCGGCGCCCGTGCCCTGGTGAGATCGGATCCAGATCCGGATGCTACAGTAAACCCTAATCCGGAGGTTGATTTTTTCACTAAGTCCCAGAAATTCCGATCCAAATGCTCATGTTCGCGGCTCCGTAACTTTGCATCCGTAGCTCCGATTCATGTATATAGCATATCAAAATGTTCACCTCAGAGAGTACATCATTTCATTCCATTGCATCATTTTCATTTGAGTTCATCTTGATGCCCGAAATGCTGTTAGAAGAGGGCTGCTTGAGTTAATTGTTAGATCTGTTACTCCGTTTAGCACTTTTGTCATTTTTGCCATGATTAATGTGTGCATGCTATGACCTGATGCTCTACATGTGTTTTGTTAAGGGTTTTGTCATCTTTCCATAGGTGCAACCCATGTATTTTTAGGATGTGTGTGATGACTTGTGCAAGCCTGCAAAGTGGTGCACTTGCTAATTCTGTTTTCAGGGACTTAGTAATATCACCAAGTCCTGGATCTGTTTATCTCATGATGCCATATGTTCTTGTTGTTTCCTAGTGATCCGTGCCTCTTTTGAGGATGATCAGTAAGGGAGTTTTGTTAATCTTGTAGTGCTCTATCCATCCATGTCTTTGTTCGCAATTATGGAGCACCCTAAATCGAGCTCTACTTTTGCTACTTTGTGAGTCTGGGCAGATTGTCAACTTGTTTGCAATTTTGCCGGTGATGTTGTAGTTGATCCGTGCATGCTATGCTATTGTTCTTGCCATGTCTAGCTTGCATTTTGTGCCTTCTTGATGGGTGTATGCTTGTCTTGCCATGACTTGCACCGTAGTGAGTGCATCGAGCTCGTAAACATGCCTACTTGAGTTATATTTCAGCATGTGTCAGTTTTTCACTAAGTCTGAAACTGATTATGTTTTGCTATGTTCACATGCTTGCAATTGTATTTTCTGATCCCTTTTGGCTCAAGGTCACTAAGGGACTTTTGTTAAGCTCTTTGAGTAGCTCCATGCCATTCTTTACTTTGCCATGTTCAGGTCCTGTAGCATGTAGTTTTGTTGCTCCGAAGAGGGCTACCTGATCTGAAATTCCAGACAAGTGTTAATTTCACTAAGTCTGAGATCTGTTTGTCATTTGCATTTTTGCCATGTTTGTTTGAACCTGTTAATGGATGAATTGGCCGTAGCTCAGTGCTAGACTTCTGTTAAGAATCTTGTGTGCATCCCTTCAATGTATTTTGTTGTCATGTTTGGGTGCTGTAGCATGTTCATCTCATTGCATTTAGATGCCTACTTGCTGTAAATCGCAGACCGGTGTCATTTTGAATCGCTTGCCATTTCCAAACCGTAACTCCGATTCCGGCGTTCTTTATATTGTTTTCAAGCGATTTCATCTCATCTTTCCAGTGGCACACTTGGTTTTCCATGTTGAGGCCGGGTTCATGCATTTCCTATCATATCTTGCATTTTGCATCCCGCATCGCATCCCGCAAAGCATATCATCTTTGCATCGTGTTGTTTGAGTTTGCACGTAGTTGATTGTATCCTTGTTGCTTGTTTGTCTTGTTTGGGTAGAGCCAGGAGACGAGTTCGCTAATGAGGAGCCCGTTGAGTTTTCTTTTGAGGATCCAGTCAACTCTGACAGCTGTGCAGGCAAGATGATCATACCCCTGAAATCACTACTATCTTTGCTATGCTAGTTTGCTCGCTCTTTTACCATGCCATTGCCACGATGCCTACCACTTTCTTGCAAGCCTCCCAAATTGCCATGTCAAACCTCTAACCCACCATGTCCTAGCAAACCGTTGATTGGCTATGTTACCGCTTTGCTCAGCCCCTCTTATAGCGTTGCTAGTTGCAGGTGAAGATTGGAGGCCGTTCCTTGTTGGAACATTTAATTACTTGTTGGGATATCATTATATTACTTTGTTATCTTAATGCATTTATATACTTGGTAAAGGGTGGAAGGCTCGGCCTCTCGCCTAGTGTTTTGTTCCACTCTTGCCGCCCTAGTTTCCGTCATATCGGTGTTATGTTCCCGGATTTTGCGTTCCTTACGCGGTTGGGTTATAATGGGAACCCCTTGACAGTCCGCCTTGAATAAAACTTCTCCAGCAATGCCCAACCTTGGTTTTACCATTTGCCACCTAGCCTTTTCCCTTGGGTTTCGCGGACTCAAGGGTCATCTTATTTTAACCCCCCTGGGCCAGTGCTCCTCTGAGTGTTGGTCCAACCTAGAGCACCGTGCGGGGCCGTCCCTTGGCAACTTGGGTTACGTTGGCTCCCGTATGCTTAGCTTATCCGGTGTGCCCTGAGAACGAGATATGTGCAGCTCCTATCGGGATTTGTCGGCACAGCGGGCGGTGTTGCTGGACTTGTTTTACCATTGTCGGAGTTGTCTTGAATTACCGAGATACCGAGTCTGATCGAAACGTCTTGGGAGGAGGTCTATTCCTTCATTGACCGTGAGAGCTTGTCATGGGCTAAGTTGGGACTCCCCTGCAGGGATTGAACTTTCGAAAGCCGTGCCCGTGGTTATGGGCAGATGTGAATTTGTTAATGTCCTGTTGTAGATAACTTGAACCTTAATTAATTAAAATGAATCAACTGAGTGTGTTACCGTGACGGCCTCTTCTCGGCGGAGTCCGGGAAGTGGACACGGTGTTGGAGTAATGTTTGCGCAGGTTGCTTGCTAGTTTCTCGCTCGCGCTTTGCCTCCTCTTCTCGCTCTCTTTTGCGAATAAGTTAGCCACCATATTTGCTAGTCGCTTGCTGCAGCTTCACTTATGTTTACCTTGCCATACCTACAAGCTTAAATAGTCTTGATCGCGAGGGTGCGAGATTGCTGAGTCCCTGTGGCTCACAGATTCCTATTACACCAGATGCAGGGCCTGATGATTCCGCTCCAGGAGACGCGTATGAGCTCAAGTGGGATTTCGACAAGGACTCTCAACGTTACTATGTTTCCTTTCCCGATGATCAGTAGTGGTGCCCAGTTGGGGGTGAACGGGACCGTTGTCGCATGTTGGGTTCTCTTTTATTTTGGCACCGTAGTCGGGCCATGAGTGTTTGGATGATGTAATGTTATTTATGTACTTGATTGACGTGGCGAGTGTAAGCCAACTATGTTATCGCCCCTTTATTATTTATATTACATGGGATGTTGTGAAGATTGCCTAACTTGCGACATACGCCTTCAATGCGATTATGTCTCTAAGTCGTGCCTCGACACGTGGGAGCTATAGTCGCATCGAGGGTGTTACAAGTTGGTAATCAGAGCCTTCCCCGACCTTAGGATCCCCATTGCTTGATCGTTTTTAGCGGCCGAGTTGTGTCTAGAAAAATGTTTTGAGTCATTAGGAATTATATATCGGAGAGTTTAGGAATTCTTTTTACTTCCCAGTCTCCTCACCGCTCTGGTAAGGCATCCTGACGTAGAGATTTGACTCTTCTCTTCTCAAATTTCACTAAAAAAAATTTTAGGATCACGCGAGTATCTTGGAATCGTTCCGATGGTTTTATGATGAGAACATTGTCTTGGTGCCTCCTGTCAGGGGTTTAGTGGAAGTGTCCCGGGGAGTTGAGCTCTGAGGTGTTGTCATCATAATTTTATCGTTGCAATTCTGGAATACCTGAGTTTAGTACGCCGACATCGAAAATCTCTTTTATGCAGTTCGTTGGTGTGATAACCTCGACGCCACCCAGTACTGGGGCGGGAGTTCAAGAGTATCGCCATAACTTGTATAACAGATGCTTTTCGAAGGTTGAGGTAGATGGTTTCCGAAGGTTTCTTGGTTATGTGTTGAAGGATGGATACAGCTGGATGTAGGATTTGCTAGTTTGGGTGAGATATTATGCTTCCCCTGTATCCCCCACACCTGATTGCATAACCGGAAAGGTTCGGGAGTTTCATAGGTGGGAATTCTAGTAGCTCTAGTTCTTCTTCCACGGATATTGGTTTGAGATTGGGATTTCTTACCGATTATTCGTTCTTGATCCGTACCTTGTTGATTTATTTCTCTACCTTAATTCTACGTGGCTTCTCAATTTATGGATATGTGACCATTTCAAGAGGAATGCATTCGTTCATTTTGTTCGGATGTGAAGACTATATGTTGCAATTTTCATTCCGTTGGATTCAGCTTCAATATTTCTCTGTCAATGTGCTAATGGTGGTCAACCTCTTCAGGATGGCTCCTCCAACGCGCACGACTCCGAATCCTGATCCACCACCACCTCCACCTCCTCCAGAGGCATGGCAAGCTGTGATGCCCGCAACCAATGCAAACACACAGCTGATCATGCAAATTCTCCAAGAGCGCAACCAAGGCAACCAAGGGAATCAAGGCAGCAATCAGAGTCACTTTGCTACACTCAACCAGTTCCTTGCTAACGGGCCAAAGACTTTCAGCAATTGTGTTGAGGCAACCGATGCCGATGATTGGCTTGTGGATCTGTGCAAGCATTTCGAGTGCAGTAATGTCAGGCCTGAGGACTTTGTTAAGTTCGCTTACTTCCAACTCAAAGATCAAGCTGCAGAATGGTTCCAGCAGTACAAGGATTCTAGAGGTGGACGTGTTATCACTTGGGATGATTTCCGTCGAGATTTCCAAGCTCATCATATTCCCCAGAGCGTGGTTGAAAGCAAGCGTGAGGAATTCCGCAATCTGAAGCAAGGCTCTTTGTCTGTCTATGACTACAACAAGTTGTTTCAGAAGCTCGCCCGCTTTGCCAAGCAGGACGTTCCTGATGAGAAGAGCATGATATATCAGTTCAGGGGTGGTCTCAGAGAAGATATTCAGCTAGCTCTTGTTCTCTTTGAGCCCTTGAGATATGATGAGTTCTACAACATGGCACTGAAGCAAGAGGCTGCTCAGTTGAGGTGTGATGCTTCCAAGAAGCGAGTCGGAGATGTTACTCCTCCTTCCTCTACTCAAGTGGCCAAGCAGCAGAAGTATTGACTTCCTCCTCCTCCGTTCCGTCAGCCGTATCAGCAGAAGAGCAAAGGTGGTAGTGGTTCTTCCCACCCACCCAACCCTTGCTTTCAGAACAAGACTTCGTCTCAAGCTCCAAGATCGAGTGCTCCGTATCACCGTCCTCTTTCAGAGGTCACGTGCAACAAGTGCCAACAGAAGGGTGTAGGATCGAAAGTATGTCTAGAGGGGGGTGATTAGACTACTTGACCAAATAAAAACTTAACCTTTTCCCAATTTTAGTTCTTGGCAGATTTTAGCTATTTTGGGACAAGTCAAGCAATCATCACACAATTCAAGCAAGCATGCAAAGAGTATATTGGCAGCTGAAAGTAAAGCATGCAACTTGCAAGAATGTAAAGGGAAGGGTTTGGAGAATTCAAACGCAATTGGAGACACGGATGTTTTTCCCGTGGTTCGGATAGGTGGTGCTATCCTACATCCACGTTGATGAAGACTTCAACCCATGAAGGGTAACGGTTGCGTGAGTCCACGGAGGGCTCCACCCACAAAGGGTAATGGTTGCGCGAGTCCACGGAGGGCTCCACCCACGAAGGTTCCATGAAGAAGCAACCACCCACGAAGGGTCCATGAAGAAGCAACCTTGTCTATCCCACCATGGCCATCGCCCACACAGGACTTGCCTCACTAGCGGTAGATCTTCACGAAGTAGGCGATCTCCTTGCCCTTACAAACTCCTTGGTTCAACTCCACAATCTTGTCGGAGGCTCCCCAGTGACACCTAGCCAATCTAGGAGACACCACTCTCCAAGAAGTAACAAATGGTGTGTAGGTAATGAACTCCTTGCTCTTGTGCTTCAAATGATAGTATCCCCAACACTCAACTCTCTCTCATAGGATTTGGATTTGGTGGAAAGAAGGTTTGAGTGGAAAGCAACTTGGGAAGGCTAGAGATCAAGATTCATATGGTAGGAATGGAATATCTTGGTCTCAACACATGAGTAGGTGGTTCTCTCTCAGAACATATGAGTTGGAATGGTGTGTGTGTGTGTTCTGATGGCTCTCTCTCGAATGAGGAGGAGGTGGAGGGGTATATATAGCCTCCACACAAAATCCAACCGTTACACAGTTTTCCAATCTCGGTGGGACCGAATCTATGAACTCGGTCGGACCGAAAATGTAAACCTAGTGACCGTTAGTGATTTTCGGTGGGACTGACATGCAACTCGGTAGGACCGATATGGTTAGGGTTTGGGCATAACGTAATCTCGGTGAGACCGATTACACAAACTCGGTGAGACCGAATTTGGTAATTAGCTAACCAGAGAGTTGGTCAGGCAAACTCGGTGGGACCGATTTGCTCTTTCGGTGAGACCGAGTGAAACTCGGTGAGACCGAAAAGTTACAAAGGGGAAACACTGAGTTTACATTGCAATCTCGGTGGGACCGATTCGCTCTTTCGGTGAGACCGAAAAGTTACGAAAGGGAAACAGAGAGTTTGCAACCCCATCTCGGTGAGACCGAGATCCTTATCGGTAGAACCGAATTGCTAGGGTTTGGCAGTGGCTTATGACAAGTGAAACTCGGTGGCGCCGGATAGGAAGAATCGGTAGGACCGAGTTTGGCTTAGGGTTTAGGTCATATGTGGATATGGGAAAGTAGTTGAGGGTTTTGGAGCATATCACTAAGCACATGAAGCAAGAGGCTCATTAAGCAACACCTCATCCCTCCTTAATAGTATTGGCTTTTCCTAAAGACTCAATGTGATCTTGGATCACTAAAATATAAAATGAAGAGTCTTGAGCTTTTGAGCTTGAGCCAATCCTTTGTCCTTAGCATTTTGAGGGTTCCACTTTCACATCCATGCCATGCCAATCATTGAGCTTTCCTGAAATAATCATCTTGGAATAGCATTAGCTCAATGAGCTATATGTTGTTATGAATTACCAAAACCACCTAGGGATAGTTGCACTTTCAAAGGGTCACTATGCCAACAAGTGTTTCAACCAGAGGCGTCTTCCTCCTCCTCCTCCTGTCAGATCGGCAAGTACAGCTGTGGTCAAGCATAACCCCAAGCACGCCAAGGTCAACTTGCTGAATGCAGCTCAGGCAGAGGAATCATCAGATGTCATCATGGGTAACTTTCCAGTTAACTCTTTTCTAGTAAAAAATTTTTTTGACACTGGTGCATCGCATTGTTTCATGTCAAGATCATTTGTTTCCAAGCATGACTTCGTTTCACAAATGTTGGGTAAACCTATGGCAGTGGTTTCTCCGGCTAAGTCTATGAGGGCTACTTCAATTGTCCCGGATGTTTCTATCATGATGGGTGATTTCAAGTTTCTGGCTTCTCCAATGGTTCTTGGTAACTCGGATATTGATCTTATTCTTGGGATGGATTGGCTTTCTAAGCACAAGGCTCAGCTTGATTATGCAGCCAAGCAAATTCAATTAACTCATTCGTCTGAGGATGTAATTGTCTTTGCCGCGAATGACGATACCATCCGTCTGTTTTCTCTCAGTGAGAAGGGTGAACTCGATGCTATCTCGCAAATTCCAGTCGTTTGCGAATATCAAGACGTCTTTCCAGAAGAGCTCCCGGGAATGCCTACGCACCGGCCAGTTGAATTCGTTATTGATCTTGAGCCTGGTACGGAACCTGTGTGCAAACGTCCTTACAAGCTCGGACCTGAAGAGTTGAAGGAGCTGAAGAAGCAACTCGATATTCAAGAGAAAATGGGTCTCATCCGGCCTAGTTCTTCTCCGTGGGGTTGTGGTGTTCTTTTTGTGAAGAAGAAGGATGGAACGGACCGACTTTGTGTTGATTACCGTCCAGTGAACAAGAAGACCATCAAGAACAAATACCCACTTCCCAACATCAATGAGCTATTCGAACAACTCAAAGGTGCCCAAGTATTCTCCAAGCTTGATCTCCGTATGGGTTATCACCAGATTCGCATTCGTGAAGAAGATATTCCCAAGACAGCATTCAGAACAAGCTTTGGTTCATATGAATACACTGTCATGTCTTTTGGCCTCGCCAACGCTCCTCCGACGTTCTCACGCATGATGAATTTCATCTTCAACGCCTACACCAATGACTTCGTTTTGGTCTATCTCGACGACATTCTGGTTTTCTCCAAGAACAAGGAAGATCATGCCAAGCACTTGCGTTTGGTTCTGGATAAGCTCAGAGAACATCAGTTCTACGCCAAGTTCTCCAAGTGTGAGTTTTGGCTCGATGAGGTTCTTTATCTTGGTCATATCATCTCTGCCAAGGGCATTGCCGTGAATCCTGAGAAGGTGTCTGCAGTTGTGAATTGGGAACCTCCTCAGAACGTGAAGCAACTCCGCAGTTTTCTCGGTCTCGCAAGCTATTGCCGAAGATTCGTTGAAAACTTTTCTAAGATCGCGAAGCCTCTCTCTAATCTTCTTCAGAAGCACGTCAAGTATGTTTGGTCTCCGGAGTGTGACATTGCTTTCAACACTTTGAAAGAGAAATTGATCACTGCTCCAGTTCTGACTCCGCCTGATGAATCCAAGCCGTACGAGGTCTTTTGTGATGCCTCTCTCCAAGGTCTTGGCGCAGTATTGATGCAAGAGAAGAAAGTTGTTGCTTATACATCTCGCCAGTTAAAGCCGAATGAGAAGAACTACCCCACTCACGATCTCGAGTTGGCGGCAGTTGTGCATGCTCTTTTGACTTGGAGACATCTTCTATTGGGAAGAAAAGTGGACATTTTCACTGATCACAAGAGTCTCAAGTACATCTTCACTCAGCCTAATCTCAACCTCAGGCAAACTCGATGGGTCGAAATGATTCAAGAGTATAATCCGAGTATTGAGTATACTCCAGGCAAGGCTAATGTGATTGCTGACGCTTTGAGCAGGAAGGCTTACTGCAATAGTCTGATTCTCAAGCCTCATCAACCCGAGCTTTGTGAAGCTTTCCACAAACTTAATCTGCAAGTTGTTCCTCAAGGTTTCCTCGCCAACCTTCTAGTCTCTCCTACCTTGGAAGACCAGATTCGCCAAGCCCAGCTTCTTGATGCTATGGTGAAAAAGGTGAAGATTGGGATTGCCAAGAGTCAGTCCAAGTACAAGTGCTACCACCTTGATGACAAGGACACTCTCTTCTTAGAGGACCGAATTGTGGTACCCAAAGGTGAACTTCATAAAGTGATCATGAACGAGGCTCACAATTCTCTCCTCTCCATCCACCCTGGGAGCACGAAGATGTATCAGGACCTTAAGCAAGCTTATTGGTGGACTCGAATGAAGCGCGAGATTGCTCAATTCGTGAATGAATGTGATGTCTGCAGAAGAGTGAAGGCAGAACACCAAAGGCCAGCTGGTCTCCTCCAACCTCTTGCCATTCCAGAATGGAAGTTTGACCACATTGAAATGGACTTCGTGACTGGGTTTCCAAAGTCCAAGCGTGGCAATGATGCTATATTCGTTGTCATCGGTAAACTCACCAAAGTGGCTCATTTTCTGCCTATCAAAGAGTCGGTCACTGCAGCTCAATTGGCGGAACTCTATACCTCTTGTATTGTCTCTCTGCACGGTATTCCACAAGTGATCTCTTCAGACCGTGGCAGCATCTTTACCTCGAAGTTTTGGGATTCTTTTCAGAAGGCCATGGGCACGAACATCCGCTTCAGCACAGCTTTCCATCCTCAAACTAGCGGTCAAGTTGAGCGTGTCAACCAGATTCTTGAAGATATGCTCAGGGCTTGTGTGATCTCCTTCGACATGAAGGGGAGGATTGTCTTCCTTATGCTGAATTCTCCTACAACAACAGTTTTCAAGCAAGTTCGGGCAAGGCCCCTTTTGAAATTCTGTATGGCAGGAAGTGCCGTACCCCTCTCAACTGGTCTGAAACCGGTGAACGTCAGCTTTTGGGTAATGACTTAATCACAGAAGCAGAAGAAATGTGTAAAGTCATTCGTGATAACCACAAAGCAGCCTAATCCCGCCAGAAGAGCTACTATGATAGTAGGCACCGTGATTTGGATTTCGAGATCGGAGATCATGTTTACCTCCGCGTCTCTCCTATGAAAGGTACTCATCGCTTCGGTATCAAAGGGAAGCTTGATCCTAGATACGTGGGACCTTTCAAGATTGTCAGCAAGAGAGGCGACCTCGCCTATCAACTCGAGCTTCCTTCAAACTTTTCAAATGTTCATGACGTGTTCCAAGTCTCTCAGCTTCAAAAGTGCTTCAAGACTCCTGACCGCACTGTCAACTTCGAGGACATTGAGCTCCAAGAAGATCTCTCTTATCGTGAGCACCCAGTTGCTATTCTTGAAGAGACTGAACGCAAGACTCGCAACAAGTCGATCAAATTTCTCAAAATCAAGTGGTCACACCATTCCGACCGTGAAGCTACCTGGGAACGCGAGGATCACCGCCGTTCTGAGTACCCGCGTTCTTTCAGTCCTAGATCTCGGGACGAGATCCTTTCGTAGTGGTGGAGTGTTGTAACACCCCGGATATAACTTTCCCTATTTGTACTCCAACTCTTGCCGTATCCGGCGTTAAGTTATATTTATTTCCTCGGTTTTGGGTTTTGTCTCTGCGTGTTGTTATCGTTGTCATGCATTTCATATCATGTCGTCATGTGCATTGCATTTGCATACGTGTTCGTCTCATGCATTCGAGCATTTTCCCCGTTGTCCGTTTTGCATTCCGGCGCTTCGTTCTCCTCCGGTGGTCATTTCTAGCTTTCTTTCGTGTGTGGGGATTAAACATTTTCGGATTGGACCGAGACTTGCCAAGCAGCCTTGGTTTACTACCGGTAGACCGCCTGTCAAGTTTCGTATCATTTGGACTTCGTTTGATACTCCAACGGTTAACCGAGGGACCGAAAAGGCCTCGTGTGTGTTGCAGCCCAACACCCCTCCAATTTGGCCCAAAACCCACCTAACTCTACTCCATCATCTAGAGCGTTCGATCATGATCGCATGGCCGAAAACCGCACCTCATTTGGACTCTCCTAGCTCCCTCTATGCCTATTTAAACACCTCCCGATTTTCGGATCTCCTTCTTCCCTGAAACCCTAGTCTATTTCGTCTCGCGCCGCCGGACAAAAATTGCACCGACGGACACGTCCGATTCCTCCCCGCCGCCAACCGACGACCGCCACGTGGCGCGTCGCCTGCTCGCCGCCGCCGAAGCCCGCGGGAGGCCCTCCCCGGCCCGCGCCTCCGCCGCGCCTCCCTCCTCCTTCCACCGCCCGAGCCGCCCCGCTCTTCCTCTGCTCCGGCGACCCGCGCCGCCGCACGCCACCTCAGGCGAGCTCGCCGCGCCGCCCGAGGCCACCAACCCCCGCCGGAGCTCGCCGCGCCCGCTTCCTCGACGTCCGGTGCTCGGCCCCGCCGTCCTCCTCCTCTCCCTCGCGCCGGCGAGCTCCACCGTCCTCGCCCCGCCGCCTCCTCCGGTGAACCTCGGCGCCCGTGCCCCGGCGAGATCGGATCCAGATCCGGATGCTATAGTAAACCCTAATCCGGAGGTTGATTTTTTTCACTAAGTCCCAGAAATTCCGATCCAAGTGCTCATGTTCGCGGCTCCGTAACTTTGCATCCGTAGCTCCGATTCATGCATATAGCATATCAAAATGTTCATCTCAAAGAGTGCATCATTTCATTACATTGCATCATTTTCATTTGAGTTCATCTTGATGCCCGAAATGCTGTTAGAAGAGGGCTGCTTGAGTTAATTGTAGATCTGTTACTCCGTTTAGCACTTTTGTCATTTTTGCCATGATTAATGTGTGCATGCTATGACCTGATGCTCTACATGTGTTTTGTTAAGGGTTTTGTCATCTTTCCAGAGGTGCAACCCATGTATTTTTAGGATGTGTGTGATGACTTGTGCAAGCCTGCAAAGTGGTGCACTTGCTAATTCTGTTTTCAGGGACTTAGTAATATCACTAAGTCCTGGATCTCTTTATCTCATGATGCCATATGTTCTTGTTGTTTCCTAGTGATCCGTGCCCCTTTTGAGGATGATCAGTAAGGGAGTTTTGTTAATCTTGCAGTGCTCTATCCATCCATGTCTTTGTTTGCAATTATGGAGCACCCTAAATCGAGCTCTACTTTTGCTACTTTGTGAGTCTGGGCAGATTGTCAACTTGTTTGCAATTTTGCCGGTGATGTTGTAGTTGATCCGTGCATGCTATGCTATTGTTCTTGCCATGTCTAGCTTGCATTTTGTGCCTTCTTGATGGGTGTATGCTTGTCTTGCCATGACTTGCACCGTAGTGAGTGCATCGAGCTCGTAAACATGCCTACTTGAGTTATATTTCAGCATGTGTCAGTTTTTCACTAAGTCTGAAACTGATTATGTTTTGCTATGTTCACATGCTTGCAATTGTATTTTCTGATCCCTTTTGGCTCAAGGTCACTAAGGGACTTTTGTTAAGCTCTTTGAGTAGCTCGATGCCATTCTTTACTTTGCCATGTTCAGGTCCTGTAGCATGTAGTTTTGTTGCTCCGAAGAGGGCTACCTGATCTGAAATTCCAGACAAGTGTTAATTTCACTAAGTCTGAGATCTGTTTGTCATTTGCATTTTTGCCATGTTTGTTTGAACCTGTTAATGGATGAATTGGCCGTAGCTCAGTGCTAGACTTCTGTTAATAATCTTGTGTGCATCCCTTCAATGTATTTTGTTGTCATGTTTGGGTGCTGTAGCATGTTCATCTCATTGCATTTAGATGCCTACTTGCTGTAAATCGCAGACCGGTGTCATTTTGAATCGCTTGCCATTTCCAAACCGTAACTCCGATTCCGGCGTTCTTTATATTGTTTTCAAGCGATTTCATCTCATCTTTCCAGTGGCACACTTGGTTTTCCATGTTGAGGCCAGGTTCATGTATTTCCTATCAGATCTTGTATTTTGCATCCCGCATCGCATCCCGCAAAGCATATCATCTTTGCATCGTGTTGTTTGAGTTTGCACGTAGTTGATTGTATCCTTGTTGCTTGTTTGTCTTGTTTGGGTAGAGCCGGGAGACGAGTTCGCTAACGAGGAGCCCGTTGAGTTTGCTTTTGAGGATCCAGTCAACTCTGACAGCTGTGCAGGCAAGATGATCATACCCCCGAAATCACTACTATCTTTGCTATGCTAGTTTGCTCGCTCTTTTACCATGCCATTGCCACGATGCCTACCACTTTCTTGCAAGCCTCCCAAATTGCCATGTCAAACCTCTAACCCACCATGTCCTAGCAAACCGTTGATTGGCTATGTTACCGCTTTGCTCAGCCCCTCTTATAGCGTTGCTAGTTGCAGGTGAAGATTGGAGGCCGTTCCTTGTTGGAACATTTAATTACTTGTTGGGATATCATTATATTACTTTGTTATCTTAATGCATTTATATACTTGGTAAAGGGTGGAAGGCTCGACCTCTATCCTAGTGTTTTTTTCCACTCTTGCCGCCCTAGTTTCCGTCATATTGGTGTTATGTTCCCGGATTTTGCGTTCCTTACGCGGTTGGGTTATAATGGGAACCCCTTGACAGTCCGCCTTGAATAAAACTTCTCCAGCAATGCCCAACCTTGGTTTTACCATTTGCCACCTAGCCTTTTCCCTTGGGTTTCGCGGACTCAAGGGTCATCTTATTTTAACCCCCCTGGGCCAGTGCTCCTCTGAGTGTTGGTCCAACCTAGAGCACCGTGCGGGGCCGTCCCTTGGCAACTTGGGTTACGTTGGCTCCCGTATGCTTAGCTTATCCGGTGTACCCTGAGAACGAGATATGTGCAGCTCCTATCGGGATTTGTCGGCATAGTGGGCGGTGTTGCTGGACTTGTTTTACCATTGTTGGAGTTGTCTTGAATTATCGAGATACCGAGTCTGATCGGAACGTCTTGGGAGGAGGTCTATTCCTTCGTTGACCGTGAGAGCTTGTCATGGGCTAAGTTGGGACTCCCCTGCAGGGATTGAACTTTCGAAAGCCGTGCCCGCGGTTATGGGCAGATGGGAATTTGTTAATGTCCGGTTGTAGATAACTTGAACCTTAATTAATTAAAATGAATCAACTGAGTGTGTTACCATGACGGCCTCTTCTCGGCGGAGTCCGGGAAGTGGACACGGTGTTGGAGTAATGTTTGCGCAGGTTGCTTGCTAGTTTCTCGCTCGCGCTTTGCCTCCTATTCTCGCTCTCTTTTGCGAATAAGTTAGCCACCATATTTGCTAGTCGCTTGCTGCAGCTCCACTTATGTTTACCTTGCCATACCTACAAGCTTAAATAGTCTTGATCGCGAGGGTGCGAGATTGCTGAGTCCCTGTGGCTCACAGATTCCTATTACACCAGATGCAGGGCCTGATGATTCCGCTCCAGGAGACGCGTATGAGCTCAAGTGGGAGTTCGACGAGGACTCTCAACGTTACTATGTTTCCTTTCCCTATGATCAGTAGTGGTGCCCAGTTGGGGGTGAACGGGACCGTTGTCGCATGTTGGGTTCTCTTTTATTTTGGCGCCGTAGTCGGGCCATGAGTGTTTGGATGATGTAATGTTATTTATGTACTTGATTGACGTGGCGAGTGTAAGCCAACTATGTTATCGGCCCATTATTATTTATATTACATGGGATGTTGTGAAGATTGCCTAACTTGCGACATACGCCTTCAATGCAATTATGTCTCTAAGTCGTGCCTCGACACGTGGGAGCTATAGTCGCATCGAGGGTGTTACAATAGCGCCCGTACTAAATGTGTCATCACAGAACAAGGCGTGGCACAAAATAACAATATCAGGGGCACTAAGCTTGCCACAGTTTTCGCGACCAATTAAGCATCTATTAGCAAATATTGCAAAGTAACGTAAAATAGGAAAATGTATGCTAGTAATTCTTGCATCGGAAACTTTCCTCGTTTTCCCTACAGCAAGTGTATCAATAAACCCTTCCACATCATCACGATGTGGTTCCTCTACACTGCCCTCAAAATGGATCAAACAAACCCGACAAAAATCACGAAGTGACATCTCCTTATGCTCATCATATAAATAAAACTCCACCGTAGGTGGTGAGCTCCTAGCATGGAAACGAAAATTTTGCACAAAGATATTGGTGAGTAAGAGATACTGTTCATGTTGGTCGTGGAGGAAGGCGGTGAGGCCTGCATTCTCAGCCAACTCATAGAAATCATCACAAATCCCGACTGCTCTCAAGAAATCATCACAAGGCCATTCACACGGCCGAACCTCCGCGGTGCGAGGGAGATTATACTTGGGCTTCTTGTTCTCTTCACTTTGTTTATCCTTCGAGCTTCGGCTCGATGAGCCCCTCAAAAATATCTTCATCTTTTTTTGAAAATTTCCGAAATTTTTAGTAGCTTAAAATAAAAGTGAACTAAACCCAACAATAGAAGGATTATCTTACGACGAGTAAGTGATACGTTAGGGTTACGATTTCTACACCCAACTTTGCCGTTGGTGTTGATGGGAATCCACAACCTTGTTACTTCCGCTATTTGGATTGAGGTAATAGTATTTACGTTACTTTATACATGTGATTTACCTCTGTTATAAATCCTCGAGTACTGTGTGTGTCAGCATACCGATCCAGGGATGACACTTAAGCACAGAGACCCTATCCATTCGGGCCGGGTCGCTACAAGATGGTATCAGAGCACATGTTGACTGTAGGACGTGACCCTAGAAACTGGCAAACCCATAGGAAAGATTTTTCTCTAAAACTTTACTTTTCAAAAAGGTCTTTTACCTCTCTTCTTTTCTGAGCTTTATCAAATATTCTCTTTTAGTTAGACTATACCCCTTTTCCCTTTTGACCACACGAAGATTCGACTGATGAGACCACTCCAAGAAGTACAAGATATCGGACAACTGAGACCATTTGGAATGATGAGGATTTTACCATACATTAGAATAATGGAAACTACAACAGTTGAAGACTCTGAAGACTAGGAGAATTTGAAGACTCTGAAGAATTCCCAGCTTTTTTATGACCTAGGAAGGCTACCCTTATGAAACTTCACTGACTATGGAAGTTGTCAATACCCGAGACCAAGGTGTATCGGAGAAAGACCGGAGCATGGAGAGTTAAAAACTCAAAGTTCTGTCAAGGAAAACCCTAAGGCAGGAGATATCAACTATGGAATTATAGCTCATGGAAATGACAAGGGAAGAAACATGGCTATCCATGATGTTATCGCCCGTTTATGCTATTGTCACCGTGCTGAGTTAATCATGCATATGCATGGAAGGATTGGATGGTAGAAGGCTGATGGAGCATCTATGAACAAAGGATGCAGTTTTAACCTTAGCTGGTGTATCACCAGGATCTATAGTGTTACATCAAGAAGTTAAGATGGACCTGCAGGAAGCAGTATTTGATAAGGAAGCGTTTCGTGAAGAACTCAGGACCCAAAAGCTGAAAGTAGCCAAGCTAGAGGAGCAAAACCATGAGAGATCAAAGTTTTCGTCAGGAACTAAAGGACAGTAGGATCATGGTTCATGTCAAGGTGGTTGAAACCTAGATGTATGGAACGCAACTCCAGAACCTTAAAGGACGACACGAGAGACTTCGCGTCAACAGAGATGATCTAGCAAAAGGACTTGAGAAAGACAAGCATGATCAGAACAAGCCATTGGAGGCATGAACAAGACTTGAAGAGTTGGCGGTTTTGAAGATTTATTAACCCTTAGAAGACCAAACCCCTGTTTTATACCTATGTTAGATGCGACGATTGTGAGCTGTCATTTGTTTGATGTTTTTCCGACAGCCACAATAAAATCTGCCTTTTCAAAACCTTTGTTTGTATTGTGTGCATCTGTCTCGATCTCTCTTATCTCACCCCATAACCCATGGACCCAATAGATGATGAATGGAGATGAGCTCGTATTTTCTAAACCGATGAGTCAATTGGAGACGGACCGATGGATTCAGAACATGGAAGATCACATGGAGAATAACCCTATAGCCGGAAAGGATATGCCCCAGCATGCTCTTCAATGCTTTGAAAGAGGTGCTGCTACTTGGTGGAGGATGTACCAAACCATCAATGGATGGCAAGGAGTAACCACTTGGATAGAGTTCAAGTTGACTTTGCCAAAGTCTAGGTTTGTGTCCCAGAAATTGGAGCCTTATGGAGATGATATGAAGAAACCTTGTGCATGCAAGCTCTGCGAAGAAATAGGACACACCCATAAAGAGCACAAGGATGAATGCCCAAATTGTGAAGGAAGTCATCCAGCTGAAGAATGCCCAACTAGGCAGATTACTTGTTTCTTGTGTGAAGGGACTACCCACTACCCTGCTCAGTGTCACATTTACCCCATGGTACCAAGAACCATCCAGCAGAAGAAAGAAGTAATGAAAGGAGCCCTAACGGAAATTTTAAAAGAACCTGTGATGAAGGAAGAGGTGGAGGACACACTCAAAGAAGAACCAATTAAACCCTGCACCAAGTCTTGCTATTCATGTGGAGAAGAAGGACACATCTCCCAGAATTGTATGAATGGGGATCTAGTAGAATTCCCGATGGAGGAAGTAGAGTATGACCCACAGGAAATAGAAGCCCTGATTGGAATGGAAAAGTCCAGAAAGAGAAGTAGATTGGATTCCAGGAAGGATCTGAGTCATATCACCTGTTATAGGTGCAAGGAGTCAGGGCACTACCTCAACAATTGCTCAAAAAGGAAGCCAAGGACCCAAGGAGGCTATAAAATCACAAGGAAACCTCGAAACTTGTCAGAAGTAATATGTTTCCGTTGTAATGAAGCAGGGCACTTTGCCAGAGATTGTCCGAAGGAGAAGGAGACTTGTGATAAATAGTTGAGTTTGTAACAGAAGAAATATAGTATTAGTAGTGAGAACATTTTCCTTTATATTGAGGTGTTGAGTTGAGGCATGTAATGGAAAAAACAGGAGATTGTAATAATTGAGAATCAATAAAGTTAGCAGCGTTGGTACTGATTTGGATTTTATGAGTTACTCTATGAGGAAAGATGTCGACCATTTTCGAGGATATGAGAAATATGGTCTATGGAATATTGGAGCATTTTAAGGGTGGTAGTACCCTGTAAGAACTATTGACCCCTGGAAAAGATAAGGATACTCAATTGAGTGGATTTCAGACAAAATTAATACGAGTTTTGTCTCGATATGTTTGATACCCCAAGAGTGTGTGGGATGAAGTTGGAGACCGTCAGTTGTTTGGACCAAATGTGATCAAGGAGTCAGAGGAGAATGTTAAGTTGATACGAGATAGGCTGAAGGTAGCTCAGTCCAGACAGAAGAGTTATGCAGACTCAAAAAAAATGCAAGAAGGTAGTCTATG
The DNA here is from genome assembly GCF_056163025.1 of Triticum urartu. Taxonomy (NCBI): domain Eukaryota; kingdom Viridiplantae; phylum Streptophyta; class Magnoliopsida; order Poales; family Poaceae; genus Triticum; species Triticum urartu. The sequence continues at coordinate 400,759,511 of NC_141874.1, forward strand.
AAATTGGAGACAGAGCATGTCTTCATGTGTCCCCTCTGCGAGGAGTTAAACGATGTGGAGTTAAGGAATAGTCAGCCCCGAGATTTGTAGGACCATACCGAGTTTTGGAGCATATGAGAGAAGTGGCCTACAAGTTGGAGTTACCAGAAGCACTGTCAAGAATTCATGATGTGTTTCACGTTTCCCAGTTGAAGAAGTGCCATGCAGAGATGGCCAATATTCCCTTGTAAGGACACTTGACCCCTGGAAAGGATAATGATGTTCCATAGAGTGGACTTCATAAGTACGAGTTTTATCTCGATATGTTGGATACACCAAGAATATGAAGAGATGAAGTAATATTGGATATAAAGGCAGTATGATGTTGGTAATATGGAGCAATTGTAACTCCATGATGAGTCTGAGTAATCATGTCCTAGTTGGGTGCGAATAGAAGGAAGATAGACAGTACAATTGGATGGATTTAAGAATACTAGGAAGTTGGATTAGAGATCCATTGCCCCGATGATGAATTGAAGGTTTGTAAGGTGATGAGATGGGCCATAACCCACAAGCCCCAGGACCTGCCAAGAAGCAAGCACAATCTTGCTGAAGGAAAAATCCTGGAAGAAGTTACGACTTTATCGACAGACGATCTTATAGGAGTTACGCAAAACCTGAGGGTTGGGAAGGAGCGATAGATGTTTGTTTGGCTTGCAGAATCCATGGATTTATCCGAACTTGGTTCGTCGACAAGAGAAATTCTGCAATGCTTGTGAGGATGACCGAGTGTTAGAATGCGAGATTCGCTAAACCGTATACAAGGTAATGATTTGGGTGCGGGATGGTTTGATCACCATACCTACTTACTCTTATTATTCGCCTTGTTATATGGGATGGTAAATCTGAGTGACTTACCTATAGTAGAGAGACGGCGATATTAAACCTTATTTAAACCTTAGAATGTTATAAGTATTTTCCCTTGTACAAGGCAGCTGTTGCCAACCGTAGGTTATACCGTGAGGATCAACCCAAACCCATTTCCTGCAGGAGAAACCATAATTGGATAACCACCATGAGATGTCGATAGTTGTTTAGTTTTGGCGCCAGACCCGTCAGCTAAGAAGACCTAGTCTCAGAATAACCTTACCAGGATGAAAGTACTGAAGAATCGAGGAAAAGGTTATGCCGCTACCGGAAGAGCCAGAGAAGGAACTATCCTTACGATCTGGGAAGACCGGCCCTGTCAAGAATAAGGATGGAGTATATGAGTATTGATGGGACCGTAACAATGTTTCTAAGGGTGGTAGCACCCCACACCCCGGTGATGATCGATGGATTTTGAGAAGACCCCAAACCTAACCTAATTCTTGCTAGCCTCTCCGAATCTCGAGGATGAGATTCATTTTAAGGGTGGTAGGTTTGTAACATCCCAAAATTCTAAATTTTGGAATGTTATAATAAATGGATAGATTTGTTTGATTGTTTGATTGATTGTGTGTAATTGAGTGAAATTCAAAACTTTTTGAAAGTTAAACGAGAGGGAATAAAAGGACTTTCCCAAACTTTCATTTTTCATTCGTGATCTCCGTGAATTCTAATTCTTTTCACCACAAAACCCTGGAGAGAAGATGACATGACTTCTTCCATTTATTTAAATGACAAGGGGTGTTGAAAATATTTGAATTTCATTTGAAACTATTTCCCATTCCTAAAACTTCAAGCAACTCAATGATTTTCATGAGAGAAGATAAAATGACTTCTTAAAAAAATGAAATATGAGTTGGGAGTTTCAAAGGATCAAATTCAAAGTCCTTTTGGAAATTATTTTCAATTTGGAGTTATTTCAGTTTTATTCAAATTATTTTTCTCCAAAAATAAAATATACAGAAAATAGGGTAACATGATTCCCTACATCAGAAAATTGGAGAGAAATAAATGTGAATTTATTTTGGTATTTTTAAAATGATTTTTACTGGATTTTATTAGAGCAGTAGCACTCTTTGCTTTATTTAAATTTTTGAGGATTTTATTTGACTTTAGTAAAATGTTCAGGTTGTAGAAAATAATTTTCTAAAAATTTTGATATATTATATGCTTATATAATATTTTCTTTTATTTTTGTTTTTATGATTATGTTTGTGTGGAAAAAAAATTAAAAAAAATTCCCCGGGGGCCAACTGGGCCGAAGCCCAGCCAGCCGGCCCAAGTCGCTGCCGCCTCCTTCCTCCCGTGTATGACCGGGATTTCCCCGAAGTCCGGCGCCGCCACGGCACCGTCGCCCCTCGCCCAAGTCGGCCACCGCCCTTATAGGCTGCGCCCGGACCCCCCTCCTCGCATCGCGCCGCCTCCCCTCCTCGCATCGCGTCGCCGCCCTTGCGCCGCGGATCCGCGCCGCCGCCGCCGCCTTGCTTCGCCGCCCGCGCCGCTGCTCGCCTGCGCCGCCGCCTACTAGCGCCGCCGCCCGCTGCCAATGCCTGCGCCGCACCCCGCTGCCCGCGCTGCCGTAGTCGCGCTGGAGCACGCCGCCCTCGCCGGAGCCGCCGCTCCACCGATCTAAACCGCCGCCGCCGCCGGTTTATTTGCCCCGACCGGTAAAGACCCACAAAAAAACCCGAACCGGTTTTCTTCGGTTTTTCCTTTTAGATCGTTTTTTGTGGTTTGTCCTATTCAGAGAACGTTCGCTGTTTATCCCTTCGCAGCGAATGAATTCATTCGTTAGCACTCGATAACGAACGTTCGTTATTTAGTCTTTTCCTTTTTATTTTAATTTCGGCCAGGGACTCATCCGTGAATATTTTCTTTACAGATCAGCCCCTGGTTTTCAAACGATTATCACTTTTTGCTCGTTAGTCGGAATTAGACGAAACCAACGCCCACGTCTTCGTTATGATCCCCTCTATCCAGTAATCCAACTCAAACATGTTTTTGAAAGTTTAAAATTTGAATTAGATCAGATTTAGATTCAAACTTTGTTTGATCGTAACTTGAGTTTTATAACTGCGTTTGAGTTGATTCCTTTTGCAAATTAAAGCTCTTGACCTAAACTTTATGATAAGGCCAAATTCACAGAATTTTGGTACTGTTAGAAAATGTTTTATGTTGTAAGAGTTATTTACTTGGTTTTGATGTTTTCCGAATTGTTTTCTTCGTTCTTTTAGATCTTTTGAGTGATTGCTTATGTGTGGTTACTATTGCTTGCTTACGATAGATTGACCGGAGTGTGACGAGTAGAGCTATCAAGAGTTTTGAGTGTGAATCATCTTCATCAACATTGCAGGCAAGTTCACACTTTGATCATATTCCTTTCATACCCAGTTTTTATGCATTAGTTTCACCCTCAAACATTGCATGAGTAGGATTGATAACATGTGGGTATTGGGAAGTAGTTGATGAGGTAGGAACCTATTGCCCTGCATTCAAACCTTGGGGGTTACTTTTAAGTTATGCTTATATTGCCATGCTATGCTCGTAGACGTGGATTGGGTTTTGAGAGTATTCATGACAGATGTGAGATTGTTAATTAATGGTTTACTTAAGGTGGCAGCTTAAACACACATCTGGGTGGATTGAGGTACCTGGGTATTCCAGGATTGCCTGTCTAGGCACTTGGGGAGACCAGGATTGCCTATTTTTTATGGACCGCCACCCAGGCTCAAAGGGATCATGAGATTATTCATACTAGAAACTTCCGTGTGCAGCCACAAGCTATTATGGGCTCTAGCATAGTTGATTTAAGTCATGCGAATTCTTACAGTGGTAGACTAGCAGATGTAGGGGAAAGTAGGTGTAACGGTCTACCCATCATAAGGTGCTAGCGCTTCTGAAAGACTATGTCTCGGTCATCCGTTTCTCAAACACCATGTAGTGTGAGAATCCCAATGGAGGCGATCGAGTCTTGTGGGGAAAAGTGCGCAAACCTCTGCAGAGTGTATAAACTAATCATGATTAGCCGTGTCCCCGGTTATGGACATCTTGAGTATCTAGTTTTTGGATTATCCTGTTGATCTCATCATGTTAATTTAATTAATATCGTTGGGTTTTAATGATGATACTTAATTGGGATTGAGAATGCTGTCAACCATTCTCAATGTTTAACAACCACCATGATAGTTAAATAAAATTTATTCCTTTGTAGTAGGGAAAAATTGGCTTTTCGCAAAAACCATATAACCATAGAGCTTTTCCACCAGCCATATGTGCATGTAGTGATAGCCATTGTTCATCATTCTCTATGGTGTGAATTTGCCAGTACATTCAATGTACTGACCCTTTGTGGCTGCAACGTCTCATGTTGTAGGATTATCTTACGACGAGTAAGTGATACGTTAGGGTTACGATTTCTACACTCAACTTTGTCGTTGGTGTTGATGGGAATCCACAACCTTGTTACTTCCGCTATTTGGATTGAGGTAATAGTATTTACGTTACTTTATACATGTGATTTACCTCTGTTATAAATCCTCGAGTACTGTGTGTGTCAGCATACCGATCCAGGGATGACACTTAAGCACAGAGACTTGATCCATTCGGGTCGGGTCGCTACAATTGGAGGAGTCACATACCAAAGAACAATCCCCCAAAGCAGTTTTGTGAATGGAGCTTTGAGCTACGAGATCGAAAATGGCAGCAAGATGAGCTTGAACTCGGGTTTGAGCTGGTTGGTAATTTTTGTGGGAGGAAGAAGGAGTGTGTGGTAGCTGGAATAAGTGGAGGGGAGCCACCGTGGGCCCACGAGGCAGGGGGGCACACCTAGGGGGTAGGGCGCGCCCTCCACCCTCGTGGGCATGTGGCTGCTCCCCCTGCTGTGTTTTCAATGCCAGATATTCTAAAATATTCTAGAAAAAATCATATTTTATTTTCAGGGCATTTGGAGAACTTTTATTTTCGGGGTATTTTTATTGCATTGATAATTCAGAAAACTGACAGAAAAATGCTATTTTTGCTTTATTTAATATAAATAACAGAAAGTAAAAAGAGGGTACAGAGAGTTGTGTTTTCTAAATTCATCCATGTCATGCTCATCAAAAGGAATCCACTAACAAGGTTGATCAGGTCTTGTTAACAAACTCATTTCGAATAACATGAAACCGGAGAATTTTCGAATGACACTAGGTTATCTCGACGGGGATATGCATGTCCCCAACAATAAGAATATCATATTTCTTCTTGACAGTAGGAAGAGGAAATTCAAAACCTCCAATAGTAGTTGTTGAAACTTTTCCAATAGAATTGATACTGTGGACTTGAGGTTGTTTCCTCGAAAAGTGTACTATATGCTCATTACCATTAACATGAAAAGTGACATTGTCTTTGTTGCAATCAATAACAGCCCCTGCAGTATTCAAAAAGGGTCTTCCAAGAATAATAGACATACTATCGTCCTCGGGAATATCAAGAATAACAAAGTCTGTTAAAATAGTAACGTTTGCAACCACAACAGGCACATCCTCACAAATACCAACAGGTATAGCAGTTGCTTTATCAGCCATTTGCAAAGATATTTCAGTAGGTGTCAACTTATTCAAATCAAGTCTACGATATAAAGAGAGAGGCATAACACTAACACCGGCTCCAAGATCACATAAAGCAGTTTTAACATAGTTTCTTTTAATGGAGGATGGTATAGTTGGTACTCCTGGATCTCCATGTTTCTTTGGTATTCCACCTTTAAAAGTATAATTAGAAAGCATGGTGGAAATTTCAGCTTCCGGTATCTTTCTCTTATTAGTAACTATTTCCTTCATGTATTTAGCATAAGGATTCATTTTAAGCATATCAGTCAAACGCATATGCAAAAAGATTGGTCTAATCATTTCAGCAAAGCGCTGAAAATCCTCATCATCATTTTTTCTTGGATAGTTTAGGAGGAGACCCATGGTTCTCTTTCTTTACCGTGCTTCCTAGCAACAAAGTCTCTCTTATCATAACGTTGATTCTTTGATTGTGGGTTATCAAGATCAACAGCAGGTTCAATTTCTACATCATTATTATTGCTAGGTTGAGAATCAACATGAACATCATCATTAACATTATCACTAGGTTCATGTTCATTACCATATTGTGTTTCAGCATCAGAAATAGAAACATCATTGCAATTCTCAGGTGTGTCTACAACAGGTTCACTAGAAGCAGGCAAAGTCCTATCATTTTTCTTTTTCTTCCTTTTAGAAGGATTAGGTGCATCTACATTAGTTCTCTAAGAATCTTTCTCAATTCTCTTAGGGTGGCCTTCAGGATACAAAGGTTCCTAAGTCACTTTACCTCCTCTAGTTGCAACTCTAACAACAAAGTCATTGTTCTTATTATTCAATTCTTTGAGCAAATCATTCTGAGCTTTAAGTACTTGTTCTACTTGAGTGGTAACCATAGAAGCATGTTTACTAATAAGTTTAAGTTCACCTTTAACATTAGCCATATAATCACTCAAGTTTCCAATCATATAAGCTTTGTGTTTCAATTGTCTACCAACATAAGCATTAAAATCTTCTTGCTTAACCATAAAGTTATCAAATTCATCCAAACATTGGCTAGCAAACTTAGTAGGAGGGATTTCAGCTTTATCATATCTATAGAGAGAATTTACCTTTACTACATGTGTCGGGTTATCAATACCATGTGTTTCTTCAATAGGTGATGAATTAAGACCATGTATTTCTTCAACAGGAGGTAAATTCTTAACATCTTCAGCTTTTATACCTTTTTCTTTCATAGATTTCTTTGCCTCTTGCATATCTTCAGGACTGAGAAATAGAATGCCCCTTTTCTTCGGAGTTGGCTTAGGAGTTGGTTCAGGAAGTTTCCAATTATTTTCATTGGTCAGCATATTATTCAATAGAATTTCAGCTTGATCAGCAGTTCTTTTCCAGAAAACACAACCAACACAACTATCCAGGTAATCTCTGGAAGCATCGGTTAGTCCATTATAAAAGATATCAAGTATATCATTTTTCTTGAGAGGATGATCAGGCAAAGCATTAAGTGATTGGAGAAGCATCCCCCAAGCTTGTGGGAGACTCTCTTTTTCAATTTGCACAAATTTATATATCTTCATTAAAGCAACTTGTTTCTTATGAGCGGGGAAATATTTAGCAGAGAAGTAGTAAATCATATCCCGGGGACTACACACACAACCAGGATCAAGATAATTAAACCATATCTTAGCATCACCCTTTAATGAGAACGGAAATAACTTAAGGATATAATAGTAGCGAGTTTTTTCATCATTAGTGAACAAGGTACCTATATCATTTAATTTGGTAATATGTGCCACAACAGTTTCAGATTCATAGCCATAGAAAGGATCAGATTCAACCAGAGTAATTGACTCAGGATCAACAGAGAAATCATAATCCTTATTAGTAATAAAGATAGGTGAAGTGGCATAAGTAGGATCATATTTCATTCTAGCATTCAGAGTTTTTTCTTTAAGCTTAGCTAATAGCTTCTTAAGATCACTTCTATCATTGCAGGCAAGAAAGTCTCTAGCAGTTTCTTCATCCATAAAATAACCCTCAGGAGCAACAGGCAATTCATATCTAGGGGGAGAATCTTCATCATCACTTTCGTCAATATTATCAGTTTCAATAATTTCATTCTCTCTAGCCCTAGCAAGTTGTTCATCAAGAAATTCACCAAGTGGCACAGTAGTATCAAGTATAGAAGTAATTTCATCATAAGTATCATGCATAGCAGAAGTGGCATCATCATTAACATGCGACATATCAGAATTAATAGCAGAAGCATGTTTAGGTGTCGCAAGCTTACTCAAAACAGAAGGTGAATCAAGTGCAGAGCTAGATTGCAGTTCCTTACCTCCCCTCGTAGTTGAGGGAAAAATCATGGTTATTTGATCTTTCAAGTTCTTCATAATGGTAAGCAGATATAAATCCAAAGTGACTCAAAGAATAGAGCTATGCTCCCCAGCAACGGCGCCAGAAAATGTTCTTGATAACCCACAAGTATAGGGGATCGCAACAATTTTTGATGGTAGAGTATTCAACCCAAATTTATTGATTCGACACAAGGGGAGCCAAAGAATATTCTCAAGTATTAGCAGCTGAGTTGTCAATTCAACCACAGCTAGGAACTTAATATCTGCAGCAAAGTGTTTAGTAGCAAAGTAACATGATAGTAGTGGTAACGGTGGCAAAAGGTAATGGTAGCAAAAGTAATATTTTTGGGTCTTGTAGTGATTGTAATAGTAGCAGCAGAAAAGTAAATAAGCGAAGAACAATATATGGAAAAGCTCATAGGAATTGGATTGGTGATGGAGAATTATGCTGGATGCGATCGTTCAAGTAACAGTCATAACCTAGAGTGACACAGAACTAGCTCCAGTTCATCAATGTAATGTAGGCATGTATTCCGAATATAGTCATACGTGCTTATGGAAAAGAACTTGCATGACATCTTTTGTCCTACCCTCCCATGGCAACGGGGTCCTATTGGAAACTAAGGGATATTAAGGCCTCCTTTTAATAGAGTACCGGACCAAAGCATTAACACATACTAAATAGATGAACTCCTCAAACTACGGTCATCACCGGTAAGTATCCCGATTATTGTCACTTCGGGGTTAACGGATCATAACACATAATAGGTGACTATAGACTTGCAAGATAGGATCAAGAACTCTCATAAATTCATGAAAACATAATAGGTTCGGATCTGAAATCATGGCACTCGGGCCCTAGTGACAAGCATTAAACATAACAAAGTCATAGAAATATCAATCTCAGAACATAGTGGATACTAGGGATCAAACCCTAACAAAACTAACTCGATTACATGATAAATCTCATCCAACCCATCACCGTCCAGCAAGCCTACGATGGAATTACTCACGCACGGCGGTGAGCACATTGAAAGGGCATTTCCCAACTTTATGTTTTGGATGATGATGACAACCCTTGGTGGTCTAAACATGTGCTTTATGTTTCAGGTTCTCGATGCTTAGGCTTACATCGGATTGCTATTACCTCTCGAAGGAAAAGATCGAAGACGTGTCCTCTACGGTTTTATTTTCTTTGGTTGTAGAGTACCCGTACTATCAAGAGGGAATCCTCATTAGGAAGCTCTGGGGGAATCAGTTCACATACACTTTTCTCACCCTCTCTTTGCCTTCCTCAGGTGTGTGTGTGAGAGAGAGAGTTTTCCTTGCCTCTTCCCCTCTTTTCTTTTCTGCTCACTGTTTCTCCCCAGCGGTTGTACCGCTCTCTGGAGCGGTTGTACCGCTGGGTCATGTCGCTCACCAACTGTGCTCGAGCGGTTGTACCGCTGCCTCCGGGCGGTGGTACCGCCATCATGCTCTGCAACAGCTGGGGCGGTGGTTCCGTCCATGCACCGCTCCAGTACCGCTCTCGCTTCTGGTTTGATGCGGTTCTTGGGCGGTAGTGGCCCGGTTGGTCCGGTCGTTCCACGATGACCGGTACCACCAGTGGTCCGAGCGGTTCTTCCACTCAGGACTTAGCCACCCAAGAGCTCAAGGCCATACGGTTGTTCCGGCCAGGCACCGCCCAAGTACTGGTCAAGCTCCTGTTTTATGCGGTGTTTGTGCGGTGGCCAGGCGGTTAGTCCGGTTATTTTTCTTAGCTGGTACTACCGCCCCCCTGGTCCGGTTGTACCGCTTGGTAGGGTTCTGCAGATACACCGTGAGTCCCGGTTGTACCGGGACGAGGACAGGTTGTACCGCTGCAGTGCTAAAATCACAGTAACGGTTGGATATTGAGGGTGACTATATAAGGGAGCTTCTCCCACCTACCTCACCTACCTTTGACCTCTCTCACTCCACTATTGATGCCCTTCAAGCTCTCTTGCCCGATCTCTCTCTCTAGCCACTCAAACTTGTTGATTTGCTAGGGATTGAAGGAGGAGACCTAGATCTACACTTCCACCAAAGGATATTTGGTTCCCCCATACTTTCTTGTGTGGATTTTGTTACTCTTGGGTGTTTGAGCACCCTAGATGGTTGAGGTCACCTCGGAGCCATATTCCATTGTGTGACGCTTCGTGGTTTCGTTGGTAGCCTCCAATTAAGTTGTGGAGAGAGCCCCAACCTTGTTTGTAAAGGTTCGATAGCCGCCTTCAAGGGCACCAATAGTGGAATCACGGCATCTCGCATTGTGTGAGGGCGTGAGGAGAATACGGTGGCCCTAGTGGCTTCTTGGGGAGCATTGTGCCTCCACACCGCTCCAACGGAGACGTATTTCCTCTCAAAGGGAAGAAACTTCGGCAACACATCCTCGTCTCCACCGTCTCCACTCTTGGTTATCTCGTGCCTTTATTTGAGCAAGCTTACTTGTTTTATATCTCTTGCTTGCTTGTGTACCTATCCTCGTTGCATCATATAGGTTGTCCACCTAGTTGCATTTCTAGACAACCTATTTTGATGCAAACTTTAACTTGTTAAAGAAAAGCTAAAAAATTGTTAGTTGCCTATTCACCCCTCTCTAGTCAACCATATCGATCCTTTCAATTGGTATCAGAGCCTCGTCTCTTTATTAAGGACTTTACCGTCCAAAGAGTATGGTTGATACCATAGACGGTGTGGAGGAACACTCCGGTGTGAATCCGATCTCGTCTACGGGAGATGGGGGAACTTCGGTCTCTCGTGAGGAGTTCAATGTGGCCTTGGAGACATTGAAAACCTCCATGACGACCGAAGTCGAAAGCATGTTTACTAAATTTCTTGAGGGGCTTAAACTATCCACCGCACTGTTGAAAGTGGGTGATCCCGCCAACAAGGTGACGGATGCCATCCCCGACAAGGGGGAAGCTAGTAGTGAAAAGGCTCCTTCTTCTAGTGGCAAGAATGGCACCGGCATCTTTGCCCATGTGGAACCACCACTTGTTTTTGGTGGACCGGTTCCTTCCACTCATTTGAATCATGCCGGTCCTCCCCCTAAGATTGTGAAAAATGAGGATTTTGATTCTTGGGTTTATCGCTTTAAACGTCATTTAAATCATGTGAACACTAACCTTTGGAGAATCATTGAAGAAGGTTTCTATCCACATGATCCAAGCAACTTCACTCCTCGAGAAGCCGCGGACAATCAATTCAATGAGAATGCTCTCTTCATCATTCAAGATGCTATTCCACCCGAAGACCTACCTCATCTTTGTCCTTTCGCCTTGGCCAAAGATGCATGGCATTGTGTCGTGTATCTCTACCAGGGAAGCGCAAGCATTCAACGCTCCAACTATGAAGTGGTACAAGATGAGGCCGATGAGTTTGCAATGAAGGAAGATGAAGAACCTCGTGAGCTCTATCGGAGAGTAACCAAACTCGCGGTCTCACTACGAGATCACGGGAGCAAGGACACGGATGACAATTGGATCAAGCACAAATTCCTCAAGGCAATGATGCCCTATCACAAGGCCATGTCCTCCGTCATTCGTCAAAGACCGGACTTCCACACTTTGACCTCAAGCGAAGTGTTGGATGAGTTTGTGGCCATGAACATTTTGGACAAGACCGCCGACAATGCGGTGCTCCGTTCTCAACGGGCAAACAAGCCTAACCTTGCATTGAAGGCCAAGATCATAGTGGAAGATGAAGAAGAGGAAGAAGAGGAGAGCAACCACGAAGATATGAAGTATGCATATCATGAACACATGGCACTTGCTTCAAGGCAATTTTGGAGCAAGAAAAACTCAAGGCCAAACTTTAGCAAAAACAACTCGAGTGGTACAAGGGGCAAGCAACGTGTAAGGACTTGCTACAATTGCGGCAACGTGAGTCATTTCGTTGCGGAATGCCCGTATGAGAAGAGGGAAGACAATGGTGGCAAACTCATCCGAAAGGACAAGGCCAAGTCATTCCCCAACAAGAACAACTTCACCAAGAAGACTCATCCCAAGGCCTTGGTTGTGCAAGAAGAGTACAATGAGGACGATGACGATGATGAAGATGATGAGTCGGTAGCCATGGCCTCCGTTGCCATTGCAACAACGTCACGGGTGTCTCTCTTCGACTCACCCAACGAGAGCATCACCGCCAAGTGCCTCATGGCTAAAGCCACCAACAAGGTAACCTCCAACATCAAAACTACCATCATTAATCATCCTTCCCAAACGGATAGCATTAATGAATTTGAGGGAGCTAATGTGGAGGCTAACGAGTTTGAGGCCTTTATGGGCAAACTCAAGGGAAAATCCAAGAAGCACTTTATTGCTCTCTTGGAACAACTTGGTGAGGCTAATGACATGATCGAGGCTCACGAAGACACCATCTCTAAGATGGAAGGACATAGTCGTGACTATGCCGATGAGATTTCGGATCTCTCTAATGCTCTTGAGGAAGAGCGTGGTCTTCGTTTGGCTCTTGAGGAGTCACACAACGTAGATCATGCTAAGTTAGAGAAAGATTATGATCATGCCCTCGTTGTTTCTCGTGTGCTAAATTCCGAGAAGGCCAAACCCGGGGTTGATCTTGCTAGACTCAAAGAGGAGTTTGATATACTTGACAAGGCCCACAAGGCCTTGAAGGGTATTCACGCTAGTCTCAAGGAGTCTCATGATCAACTCCAAGTGAAGCTAACTAAGGAGAAAGCAACTTTTCCTCATATGGTTTTAATTGATAATGCAAATGCTACTAACCCGTGTTGTGAGCATATACATCTTGTTGAGGAAAATGCTAAGTTGAAGGAGCAACTTGAGAGAGGTCTTGCGACTTGCATACAAGGCAAGAAGAACCTCAACGATCTCTTGACCAACCAAAAGGGAGGTGTGGCCAAGGAAGGGGTTGGGTACGTCCCCGACTCCAAGAACAAGAAGAAGAATGACAAGACCAAACGGCCTCCTCCTCTCATGCAAACCTTTGTGAGGGAGGGAGAGAGTGCCCCCGAGGAGAAGAAGAAGAATAATGTCAGGAAGGGCAATGTCACCCCTCCCAACAAAGCCGGCGATTTTAATCCTTCTTATGTGTTATGCCGTGCTAGTGATGGGCATGTTTATGCCAAATTTGTTGGTTCTCTTCATGAATACATTGAATGGTCTATTTGGGTTCCTAAGACCCTTGTTACTAACATCAAAGGACCCATTACAAAATGGGTACCTAAAACCAAGCATTGATCTCTTGTAGGTGTTTGCTTCCGGTGGTGGATCATGGTTGCTTGATAGCGGAGCTACAAATCATATGACCGGAAGCAAGGACTTGGTGGTGGACGTGCACAAGGTTCCATCTATGCCCACCAATGTCGAGTGGGGTGACGCCTCATCTTCTAAGGTATTGGGACTTGGCAAGGTCGTCATCTCTCATGATCTCACGATCGAGAAGGTCATGCTTGTTGAGTCCCTTGCATACAATTTACTTTCCGTTCATCAACTTGCAATCATGGGCTTTGCCACTTTCTTTGATATCGATACCGTGGCCCTCTTGTGGAGCAAGACTCTTAAAGTAGCCTTTGTTGGGCATGTCGAGAACGGTCTATATGTGATTAACTTTTTGGAGCGACCCACTAAGACCGCGACATGCCTAATGGCTAAAGTTGATGTGGGATGGCTTTGGCATCGCCGTTTAGCCCATGTCAATATGAGATCTTTGCAAAGTCTCCTCAAGGGGGACCATGTCCGTGGACTAACGAATGTTAGTTTTGCTAAAGATCGTGCTTGCAGTGCCTGTATCGAAGGAAAGCTACATGAGAAGGCTCACCCTCCCACGACTATCATTTATTCAAAGAGGCCTTTGGAGCTCCTTCACATGGATCTCTATGGGCCTCCATCCTTCGATAGTCTGGGAGGTAGGAAGTATTGCTTGGTGATTGTGGATGACTACTCAAGGCACACGTGGGTGTATTTCTTCAAGAGGAAGAGCGAGACCCAACAAACTGTCATTGACTTTGCAAATGAAGCACAACGTCAACACAATGCAAAGATCTTGACAATAAGAAGTGACAACGGCACCGAGTTCAAGAACTACACCTTGGATGAATTTCTTAGTGATGAGGGAATCAAGCATCAATATTCCGCACCATCCACCCCTCAACAAAACGGTGTTGCGGAAAGGAAGAACCAGACGTTGATGGATGCGGCAAGGACCATGATGGCGGAGTTCAAGTCTCCGTACAACTTTTGGGCCGAAGCCATCAACACCATGTGTCATGCATCCAATCGGCTCTACCTCCGCAAGGGCTTGAACAATACTCCATATGAGATACTCACCGGTAACAAGCCCAACCTCAAGTACTTCCGGGTGTTCGGGTGTAAGTGTTTAATTCTCAAGAAAGGTGTTCGGTTGTCTAAATTTGAGGCTAGAGCTCATGAGGGCATATTTGTTGGTTATGCTACAAACTCTCATGCTTACCGTGTCCTCAATAAATCCACGGGACTTATTGAGGAGATGTGTAACGTGGAGTTTGATGAGAATAACGGCTCCCAAGTGGAGCAAAGTGGCACTTGTGATGTAGGTGATGAAATTCCTCCTCAAGCCATAAGAAGAATGGGTGTTGGTTTTATCCTACCCATTGAGGAACCCCTTGTGGCCGAAGGAGAAGGACAATGCTCCACTCAAGTGGAGCCATCACCAACCCAAGGCCCACACGCTTCCGAAGAACAAAGTGAAGGCCCTCAACCTCATGAACAAGATCAAGGGCAAGATCATACTCAAGACGGTGTTGACACACCAAGTGATGCCCAAGGTCAAGTTCTCTCCCCCGAGCAAGTTCAAGATCAAGAACAAGTTCATGACGGCGCTCAAGATGATCAAGTAACCGCTCTTCAACTCACCACCGAGGAGGAATTAGAGCGTCGTGCTGCCAAGATTGCATCCAAGCTCTCCACCAAGGATCATCTCATGACGAATGTGCTTGGAAGCTTAAGAAAGGGGGTAAGCACTCGTAGAAAATTAGCAAATTATTGTGAGCATCACGCGTTTGTCTCTTGTGTGGAACCCCACAAGGTCTATGAGGCGCTAGAAGATCCGGATTGGCTCAATGCCATGCACGACGAACTTAACAACTTCGAGCGCAACAAAGTGTGGAGATTGGTGCCAAGGCCAACGGGGAACCACAATGTCATTGGAACCAAGTGGATATTCAAGAACAAGCAAGATGCCCATGGGATTATCATTCGCAACAAGGCTTGTTTGGTAGCACAAGGCTACTCCCAAGTCGAGGGTATCGACTACGGTGAAACCTTTGCTCCCGTTGCTCGTCTTGAATCCATTCGCTTGTTAATTGCATATGCTTCTCATCATAATTTTAAGTTACAACAAATGGATATGAAGAGTGCTTTTCTTAATGGTCCCATTAATGAATTGGTTTACGTCAAGCAACCCCCCGGGTTCGAGGATCCCTACTTTCTCGATCATGTGTATCAACTCGATAAGGCGCTCTATGGCCTTAAACAAGCCCCACGTGCGTGGTATGACCACCTTACCGAGTTGTTACAAGACCGTGGTTTTGAAGTTGGGCTAATCGACCCCACTCTTTTTACTAAGAAGGTCAAAGGGGAGTTGTTTGTGTGCCAATTATATGTTGATGATATTATCTTTGGTTCTCCTAACAAAGCTTTCAATGAGGAATTTGCCGCTCTCATGACCTCAAAGTTCGAGATGTCCTCCATGGGAGAGTTGAAGTTCTTTCTAGGGTTCGAAGTGAAGTAAAGAAGAGAAGGAACTTTCATCAATCAATCCAAATACACTCAAGACATGCTCAAGAGATTCAAGCTAAGTGACGTCAAGCCGGCTTTCACTCCAATGCCCACCAAGTGCCAACTTGACTTAGATCCCAATGGTAAAGTGGTGGATCAAAAGGTATATCATTCCATGATTGGATCCTTGCTTTACCTTTGTGCATCTAGACCGGACATCATGTTGAGTGTGGGAATTTGTGCACGGTTTCAAGCCGCACCTAAGGAAAGTCACTATGTGGCGGTCAAACGAATCTTTCGATATTTGGCTCATACCCCAAACTTTGGCCTATGGTACCCCAGAGGATCAAACTTCAAGCTTGTAGGGTACTCGGATTCCGATTGGGCGGGAGACAAAGTGGATAGGAAGTCCACTTCCGGAGGGTGCCAATTCCTTGGTTGCTCTTTGGTAAGTTGGTCTTCTAAAAAACAAAGTTGTGTGTCTCTCTCGTCCACTGAGGCGGAGTATGTTGCCGCCGGTAGTTGTTGTGCTCAACTCCTATGGATGCGGCAAACTTTAAAGGATTACGGTGTCACTTGTGACAAAGTGCCTCTTTGGTGCGACAATGAAAGTGCCATCAAGATCTCTCTCAATCCGGTGCAACATTTCAAGACGAAGCATATTGAGATCCGGTATCACTTCATCCGGGATCACATTAGACGAGGAGAGATCGAGCTCAACTATGTCAATACTCATGACAACCTTGCAGATATTTTCATGAAGCCCTTGGATGAAGCAAGATTTCGCGAGTTAAGGCATGAGCTAAATATCATTGATTCGAGCAATGTGGCTTGAACCCTTGCACACCCTACCACGCTCAACTTGTTGTCTAGTTTAGGTGTAGGCATGGACATAGGGGGAGTGTTGTTCTCCCAATGAACTCTCCCTCCCCCCATTATGCATAAATTGATTGTGTCTTTCACATTAGCCATATTTGATGGTACTTGTGCTTCAAAGACGAGTTTTGGTCATGGACCAAAGGATAATTCTTCGCGGTGCCATACCAATTGACTCAAACATAGGTGGCCTCGGCCACCATCCTCTCTTCGGGGAGTTGGAGTTAGCCTTGCTGCTCTCGTGTTGTTTTCTCTCTTTCTCTCTTTGCTCTTTGTGTTAGGTTCTCCTAGGGTGTTGTTTCTCTCCTGTTTTTGTGCCCCTTCTTCCTCCCTTCGGATTGCACTCATTTGATCTTGGCTTGGGCTTAGGTGGTCAGGCGGTACAACCGGCACCACGAGCGGTTCTACCGCTGGTACCGGGTTGTGCTGTCCCAAGGGTTTCCATTCGGTGCCTGGGCGGTTCCACCGCACAATCCCACGGTAACCCACGTCCGGTTCTACCGGTTGTTGCCGTGCGGTACTACCGCTGCCTTCCAGGCACCGGAAGTACCGCCTCCATCCACCGGTCTGTACCAGACGAGCGGTACAACCGCTCCCCTAAGCGGTTCTACCGGGGCATGCGTACGGGCCTATATATACTCGATGGGGCTGAAGGGCTGTCTTTTTCCCTTCGTCCTCGTTCCTCCTTTTCTTGCCCTAGCCGCCGGCCATCTCTACCCCTGCCCCGGAGTGCGTCTCGCGCTTCGGATCCTTGGCTCTCCGTGGATTCTCTCCGTGGAGGCCTTCCGATCTCTTCCCATGGATGGTGGTAATGCCTCGTGTTATTTGCCTCTAGATGTTTGTTTAAGGTTATTCCTTGCCTAGGGCTTTACCCATCTTTCCGCGTTTAGTGTTCGTTCTATGGCTTAGAAGAGTTCTTTGTTAGCCTCCTGTCTTGTTTGCAACACTTAGAATTCGGAATATTACTTGTGTGATTCGTATGACTCGGTTAGATCTATCTTCCCTGGTAGTGCCACTGTCAACGGTTCTACCGCCCCTATGGGCGGTACAACCGCTGGAGCGGTACTACCGGTGGAAGATCCGGTACAACCGGAGTATATCAACCACTAAGCACTGTTCTATCTTCTCTGTTGTTGCAACTTGTTCCTTTTATGCTAGTGGGTGCAATCCTCTCATCCTTGTTGGGTTTTTGTGTGTTCTTTTCGTGTGTGTGTTCAGGTGGCTCTAGTTCTCGCTCTGATCCTCGCAAGACCAAGAAGAGGGCACGAAGGACCTTGCGACCGGTTGTGTCAGATGATGAAGAAGTTGTGATTCCCACCAAGCCCACTCACCGTGAAAAGTCTGCAGCTGCTAAGCAACGTGTTGTCATGCCGTTGCATTGTTGGGAAGCCAAGGATTGGGAAGCCTACCGCTCAAAGAATCCGTATGAGGTTCCCATTGCTCCCCGTTGGACCACTGTTCAGTTCCGGAATGAGATGCAAGTGCGGATTGTTCATGAACTCTTTGAGCACAACAAGAACAGATATGCCAAGCAGTGGACAATTGATTTTGATCATTGGAGAAACAACATGGAGTATTTTGGTGAGGCACTAGCTCTCTGCGAGGAGTTTGATCCTGTCAAGATCATGTCAGTCAACTGTGACTTTGATGTTCAACTTATCCATCAGTTCTATGCCACGGTTCATTTTGGAGAAGATGATGCACGCACTCTCACCTTCATGTGTCGCGATGAATTGTTTCACGTTCCCTGGAGGGCTTTCTGCAATGCTATTGGGTACGAGGATACCGGTCTGCAAGGAAGGGGTGGCATTCTCCCTCATGATTTTCCTGAGTCCATGCCTAAGGAGAAGCTTGCCCCTCTATACATTAGGGGCCGTGGGATTATTGGAGAATCCAAGGATTTGGAGAAGGTCTATGACATCATGCGCCGAGTGTTCCGCAATGTGCTCTTGCCCAAGGTGGGCAATCAAGATGAGATTCATGGTTATCTAGTTGATTTGATGGTTGCTATGAAGACCATGGTGGGGACAGGGGCAACGTTTGATGTGTCCAATTGGCTGTGGCATGAGATGTACAACATGGTCATCTACCGTAAAGTCCCAATCTACGCTCTGTCTGTCATGTGCTTTCTGAACTCTGTGTGGGCTATTCCTCGTCCTGGAGAGCTCCTCACTTCTCCAGACAACCTCACTGTTCATGAGGTCAAGCTCCTTAAGAAGAAGAAGCATGCCGAGCCTCGCTTCCCTGAACATGCTCCTGAGGATGTCTATGCTACTTCTGACGATGAGGACTTTGAGCTGGAGCCAGGGGCCAAGCCTTCGTGGGTGGCCAAACTTACTGCCAAAGTGAAGAAGACCTTTTGTCTCCAGGCTGACATCCAGAAGAAGATGTATGAGGCACATGTCAATGAGAAGCTTGCACGGCGTCGCCAAATTGCAATGATGAAGCACCTCAACATGCAGGTTCAGAGTGGCTCTGAGAAGAGCATCACCCTAGAGGAGCGTTGGATCTCTACCCATAGCACCTGGACTGATGATGAAGCCCCTCCCCAGCCATCATCCTTGTTTGCAGCAACGGACAATGCCATGGAAGAATCTGATCACGACGACGATGATGACTCTGATGATGAAGATCCAGATGCGACTGAGGAGTCAGAGGAGGACGCCTGAGCTTTGGGTCGCTAGCTTCGCTCTTTTCCTTTTTGGTGTCTTGATGCCAAAGGGGGAGAGGGTTCTATAGGTCTCGGGGATTTGCTTGGGTTGTTTTCTCTTGTTCTCGTGTTTTGTGTTTGTTTGTGGACTTGGTTTGTTCCGTGCTGTGTGTGAGACTTGCTACTCCGTTTACCTTTCTGTTCGTAGGTCTTTATCGTTTTTATTGCCTCTAAGTATTATATTGTCTATCCTTTTGAGCTCAGAGTGACGAGTCTATAAAATCTAGGGGGAGTCTAGTCCTGAAAGTGTGCTCATGCTTTCTAACAGCTAGTACTTGTTGGGGCACACATTCAGGGGGAGTTCCGTCTAGATTTCATTGACTTATCTCTTGCAAATCGTGTTGTTGTCATCATCCACCAAAAAGGGGGAGATTGAAAGGGCATTTCCCAACTTTATGTTTTGGATGATGATGACAACCCTTGGTGGTCTAAATGTGTGCTTTATGTTTCAGGTTCTCGATGCTTAGGCTTACATCGGATTGCTATTACCTCTCGAAGGAAAAGATCGAAGACGTGTCCTCTACGGTTTTATTTTCTTTGGTCGTAGAGTACCCGTACTATCAAGAGGGAACCCTCATTAGGAAGCTCTGGGGAATCAGTTCACGTACACTTTTCTCACCCTCTCTTTGCCTTCCTCAGGTGTGTGTGTGAGAGAGAGAGTTTTCCTTGCCTCTTCCCCTCTTTTCTTTTCTGCTCACTGTTTCTGCCCAGCGGTTGTACCGCTCTCTGGAGCGTTTGTACCGCTAGGTCTTGTCGCTCACCAGCAGTGCTCGAGCGGTTGTACCGCTGCCTCCGGGCGGTGGTACCGCCACCATGCTCTGCAACAGCTGGGGCGGTGGTTCCGTCCATGCACCACTCCAGTACCGCTCTCGCTTCTGGTTTGATGCGGTTCTTGGGCGGTAGTGGCCCGGTTGGTCCGGTCGTTCCACGATGACCGGTACCACCGGTGGTCCGAGAGGTTCTTCCGCTCAGGACTTAGCCATCCAAGAGCTCAAGGCCATACGGTTGTTCCGGCCAGGCACCGCCCAAGTACCGGTCAAGCTCCTGTTTTGATGCGGTGTTTGTGCGGTGGCCAGGCGGTTAGTCCGGTTATTTTTCTTAGCCGGTACTACCGCCCCCCTGGTCCGGTTGTACCGCTTGGTAGGGTTCTGCAGATACACCGTGAGTCCCGGTTGTACCGGGACGAGGACCGGTTGTACCGCTGCAGTGCTAAAATCACAATAACGGTTGGATATTGAGGGTGACTATATAAGGGAGCTTCTCCCACCTACCTCACCTACCTTTGACCTCTCTCACTCCACCATTGATGCCCTTCAAGCTCTCTTGCCCGATCTCTCTCTAGCCACTCAAACTTGTTGATTTGCTATGGATTGAAGGAGGAGACCTAGATCTACACTTCCACCAAAGGATATTTGGTTCCCCCATACTTTCTTGTGTGGATTTTTTTACTCTTGGGTGTTTGAGCACCCTAGACGGTTGAGGTCACCTCGGATCCATATTCCATTGTGGTGACGCTTCGTGGTTTCGTTGGTAGCCTCCAATTAAGTTGTGGAGAGAGCCCCAACCTTGTTTGTAAAGGTTCGGTAGCCGCCTTCAAGGGCACCAATAGTGGAATCACGGCATCTCGCATTGTGTGAGGGCGTGAGGAGAATGCGGTGGCCCTAGTGGCTTCTTGGGGAGCATTGTGCCTCCACACCGCTCCAACGGAAACATACTTCCTCTCAAAAGGAAGGAACTTCGGCAACACATCCTCGTCTCCACCGTCTCCACTCTTGGTTATCTCGTGCCTTTATTTAAGCAAGCTTACTTGTTTTATATCTCTTGCTTGCTTGTGTACCTATCCTCGTTGCATCATATAGGTTGTTCATCTAGTTGCATTTCTAGACAACCTATTTTGATGCAAACTTTAACTTGTTAAAGAAAAGCTAAAAAATTGTTAGTTGCCTATTCACCCCCCCCTCTAGTCAACCATATCGATCCTTTCAATCATGAAATTGGTGATGGAGGAAGGTTGATGATGATGATGGGCGACGGATTCCCCTCTCCGGAGCCCTGAACGGACTCCAGATCAGCCCTCCCGAGAGAGTTTAGGGCTTGGCGGCGGCTCCGTATCGTAAAACGCGATGAATCCTTCTCACTGATTTTTTTCTCTTCGAAAGTGAATATATGGAGTCAAGGTTGAGGTCGGTGGAGCGTCAGGGGGCCCACGAGGCAGGGGGGCGTGCCCAGGGGGTAGGGCGCGCCCCCACCCTCGTGGATAGGTGGTGGGCCCCCTGATGTGGATCTTTCTTCCAGTATTTTTTATATATTCCAAAATAATTCTTTGTTGATTTTCAGGTCATTCCGAGAACTTTTATTTCTGCACAAAAATAACACCATGGCAATTCTGCTGAAAACAGTGTCAGCCGGGTTAGTTCCATTCAAATCATGCAAGTTAGAGTCCAAAACAAGGGCAAAAGTGTTTGGAAAAGTAGATACGACGGAGATGTATCACGCCTCCCCTCGGGAGAGCCGCGTGAGGGGGCTGGGCACGGGGGCTGCACTCGGGTCACGCCCAAGCGTACGCCACCCTGCCAGGTCCCGCGGACCCGGTCGTTGCGCGCCCTCCCAAGCGGAGCTAAGGTATGAAGGTCGTTTGAACGTCAAAGGGGACTCCTGAGCATCGCGAGTCAGGAGCCTAACTGACCACGTAGCCCCTCACTCCTTGGTCCATCCTGGTGATCCAGTTGGCCCAATGGCGGCTGAGGTATGCGCGGGGTCGGGCTCTGCCGACGTAGAACACTAGACCTGCCCTTGCATCTCCTTTCCACAAGCTATTTGCGTGTCAAGGGGGACTCCTGAGCATCGTGACTCAGGAGCCTAACTGACCACGTAGCCCCTCACTCCTTGGTCCGTCCTGGTGATCCGGCGGCCCAATGGCGGCTGCGGTATGGGCGGGGTTGGGCTCTGCCGACGTAGAACATAAAGCAAATGGGAAGGAAATCGAAAAATCTCAAAGAAAATATTACAAGACATATTGTTCTCCGAATATCAAACACAAGTTTAAACGCCTCCACGAGGCACGCTACATGCTGCAGGAGTTTCAATAGGAAAGGAGCCGCAAGCCAGTCATCCCTGGATACCGCCGGTACTCGCAAGAGGCGCCCCCTCCTGGGTGGCGTCACCTTCACCTGCACCACCGGTTGAAGGCGCGGGGGCGAAGGCGTCGAACCTCTACACCAGGGCCTCCACCTGACCCCTCACAGCTGCGGTGGCAGCTGCGTAGCGCTCGTCATCCATAGGCTCCAGCAGCTCGTCAAGGCGGGCGACATGATCGCGAAGATGGTGATGGCTGAAGAGTGAAGACGCGCATCAGCGCGGCTGAAGAAAGGACGCGAGCCTCTTCCTCTGCCATGGGGCCGATGCCGCTCATGACTTTCTCAAGCGCCTCGACCAAGTAGGGATGCAACTGGGCGGGGCCGTCCTCATCGGTGGCCAGCGGCTCCTCCAAGCCCTTCTCATAGAGTGTCTTCAGAGCCTCGCGAGACCTCTTCTCGAGAAGCGTGAAGGCCGCGCGGTCCTCGGCCAGAACCTTCGCCTTGGCGTCAAGTTTAG